>NC_134699.1:35852065-36190399 GCF_050947455.1 Rhinoderma darwinii
AATCCGGATTCGCCGGGGTGACGAATGGAAGACGGCATTTAACACCCGTGACGGACACTATGAATATCTAGTAATGCCCTTCGGCCTGTGTATCACTCCCGCGGTCTTCCAGGAGTTCGTTAATGATATCTTCCGTGACCTTTTCTATGTTTGTGTTGTGGTCTATCTTGATGACATGTTGATTTTTTTGTCCAGACCCGATGACTCATCAGAGACATGTCCGTCAAGTTTTGCTGCAACTAAGGGAGAATCGCCTGTACGCCAATTTGGAGAAGTAAGTGTTTGAGAGAAATGCTCTACCCTTCCTGGGCTACATCATTTCAGATCAAGGCCTCAAGATGGATCCTGAGAAGGTAAAGGCCGTCCTGGAATGGCCACGTCCTCAAGGCTTGAGGTCCATACAGTGTTTCCTGGGATTCACCAATTTCTACAGACAGTTCATTCCAGACTTCTCCTCACTGACATCTCCTATCTCCACCCTCACCAAGAAAGGCATGAACGCCAAGGTGTGGACTCCAGAAGCGGAATTCACATATAATAGCCTGAAGAGTGCCTTCACGTCAGCCTCTATCCTCCATCATCCAGATGTATCTCTACAGTTTTCGTTGGAGGTGGACGCCTCTTCTGTTGGTGCTGGTGCACTCTTGTTCCAGAGAGGTTCCAAGGGCAAGAAAATGGTATGTGACTATTACTCTATACTCTTCTCTACCCTTCCTGGTTTACATCATTTCAGATCAAGGCCTCAAGATGGATCCTGAGAAGGTAAAGGCCATCCTGGAATGGCCACGTCCTCAAGGCTTGAGGTCCATACAGTGTTTCCTGGGATTCACCAATTTCTACAGACAGTTCATTCTAGACTTCTCCTCACTGACATCTCCTATCTCCACCCTCACTAAGAAAGGCATGGACGCCAAGGTGTGGACTCCAGAAGCGGAATCCGCACATAATAGCCTGAAGAGTGCCTTCACGTCAGCCTCTATCCTCCATCATCCAGATGTATCTCGACAGTTTTCGTTGGAGGTGGACACCTCCTCTGTTGGTGCTGGTGCACTCTTTTTCTAGAGAGGTTCCAAGGGCAAGACAATGGTATGTGGCTATTACTCTATACTCTTCTCTTCCGCAGAACGCAACTACTCGATTGGGAATCGGGAGTTACTGGCCATCAAATTGGCTCTGGAGGAGTGGAGACATCTTCGAGAGGGCATAGTTCATCCTATCTTGATATTCACATGCCACAAGAATCTCACCTATCTCCAGACGGCTCAACGGCTGAACCCTCGTCAGGCCAAGTGGTCGCTGTTCTTTGCCCGGTTCCAGTTTGAGCTCCACTACCGTCCAACCGACAAGAATGTGAGGGCCGATGCCTTGTCCGGGTCGTTCGAGACAGAGGACACCATGGAGTCTCCACAAAGTATTATTGACCTATCTTGCATTGTTTCGCTCAACCTTCTGCAAGTTAGAGACATCCCTCCGGGGAGGACTTTTGTGCGCCTGGCAGACAGAGAATGAATCCTCCGCTGGGGACACAGCTCCATACTGGCAGATCATGTGGGTACCCATAAGACCCGAGACCTGATTGCCCGTCATTTCTGGTGGCCCACACTACCCAAAGACATCATGGACTTTGTTTCATCCTGCTCGGTGTGCGTAGCTAATGAGGTTTCTCACTCCAAACCTGTTGGCCTGCTCCAGCCGCTGCCTGTGCCCGATACTCCCTGGCAGCATATAGCAATGGACTTTGTTACGGACCTGCCTCCCCTTGCAGGATGCAGTACAGTCTGGGTGGTGGTGGACCGATTTTCGAAGATGGCTCATTTAATTACGCTGACCAGTCTACCTTCTGCTTCTCGACTGCCTGCCCTCTTCATCCAACACATCTTCCACCTGCACAGATTGCATCGGCATATCATGTCTGACAGGGGGGGTACAGTTCACTACAAAGTTCTAGAGAGCCGTCTGTAAACTCCTCGATGTAAAGTTGGACTTTTTCTCAGTCTACCATCCTTAGTCCAATGGTCAAGTCGAGAGAATCAATCAAATCATGGAGAATTACCTAAGACACTTAATCTCTAAGCAGCATGATGACTATGTGCAGCTTCTTCCTTGAGCCGTGTTCTCGTACAATAATCATACAAGCGAGTCCACAAGAAATACACCGTTCTTCATCGTCTACGGCCAACACCCACAAATCAATCTCCCGGTGTCCGTTATGTCCGAAGTGCCCGCAGCTGATTCTGCTTTTAGGGACTTCCTGCAGATCTGGCAGCAGACCCGATCCTCCATTCTGCTGGCGGTGGACCGCATGAAACGTAAGCCAGACACAAGGAGAAGAGAACCTCCCCAGTTTTCTCCAGGTACCAAGGTCTGGCTGTCCTCCAGAAATATCCGGCTGAGGGTGCCATCATACAAGTTTGCTCCCAGGTTCCTCGGACCCTTCGAGATCTTGCAACAGATCAACCCTGTCTCCTACAAGCTTCGGCTGCCTCCTACCCTCAAGATCCCCAACTCCTTCCATGTCTCCCTTCTGAAGCCTGTGCTCCTGAACCGCTACTCTAAGATTCCTAGTCCTGCAGTGGCTCCCAGCGGTTCATCAGATACATTTGATGTTAAGGAGATCCTGGACACCAAGAGAGTGGGTGGAAGAAACTTTTATTTGGTAGATTGGAGGGGGTTTGGACCTGAAGAGAGGTCCTGGGAGCCAGAGGAGAACCTCAATGCTCCTACCCTCCTGAAGAAGTTTCTCTCTCGCTCTGGCCCCAAGAGGAGGGGATGTAAGAGGGGGGATACTGTAATGCCCATTGGCGTGGGCTGTCAGTTTCACTCACCTCCTGACGCCCGCATCAATGGATCAGTGAGCGCTGGCCCGCATCTCCTCCTCAGGAGACGCCAGCGCTCACTTATGCTTCACTCAGCCGGGTCCCGTAGGGCCAGCGTGCGCACCTGAATCTGATACCAAAACAGACCATGATCACCCTGGACTATAAGAAGGGCTCTGCCCCTTCCTGCATTGCCTGAGCATTGTTGTCATTACCTATGTTGGTCTATGCAAATGGTTCCCTAAGTGTCTTCCAGTTCCCAGTGTTCCCGTTCCTGCTACCTGTAACCTGTATCCCGAGTTATCCTGGTCCAAGTGCCATATTGAGTTGGAGTCATGTTGCGCTGAATACCAAGCCTGTCCTGCTACATCACACCTGGTGCTTGCCTGCTGCCTAAGTCCCACCCGAGCCTGTCTTGCGACTGTCTGAACCTACCACAGGTACACCTATACGAAACATAGACTTTGACTTGTGTCCTATTGGCCAGCTGCCATACCGTTAAGGCGGTACGGCCCAGTGGGTCCACGCACCCTACGTGACAATAAGCTTCTCCTACATGCAATAGTAAGTATATACTGTATTAGGGAATAGTTATATATTTTATTCCTTAAAGGGCACAAGGGTGATATACAGAGGGTTTCCCACTCTGACCTCCCTCCTCTATTAGGGTATGTTCACACAGCTTATTTTCAGCCATTTTTCGGGCCGTAAATGCCCTGAAAAACGGCTGAAAATACGGAAGCTGAATGCCTCCAAATATCTGCCCATTGATTTCAATGGGATAAACGGCATTTCGTTCCTATGGGGTGGTTTTTATGCGCCCGTTTGAAAAAACGGTGCGTAAAACTACGCCCCATAAAAAGAAGTGCACTTTTTCATTGGGTCAATAGAAAAACAGCTCCAAAAACGGTCTTAAAAAACGCATCAGAAAACACTTGATGCTTAAAAAACGGCTGAAAATCAAAGGCTGTTTTACCTTGAAAACAGCTCCGTATTTTACAGCCGTTTTTCGTTTAGCGTGGGAACATACCCTCACTGGGAGCAGAGGGCTGCTCAATTTAAATGTGGGCTATACAACAATTAATTTCCCCTCTTATAATAAAAGCATTAACCCCTTAACGCACCATGACGTAACTGTACGTCAAGGTGAGCAGTAAGTTCGCGCACCTTGACGTGCAGTTACGTCTGTGCTTTGACAGTTAACCGCCGTGCGGTGCTACACCACAGCGGCGCTACACCGCAGCGGCGGTTAACTCTGCAGGGTGTCTGCCCTGCATTCCCAGTTGCCGATCAGCGGCCTATCGCCGCTGATATCGGCAGTTAACCCCTTAATTGCGGCGCTCGATTTTGAACGCCACAATTAAGGTGTTTAGCACCGATCGGCAGCCCCCATGTGGAATCACGGGGGCTGGCGATGGTACCCATGGCAACCGGACGCCAGACAATGGCTTCCGGGTTGCCATGTACAGAAGCCTATGAGGACCACCCGGAGGGTGACTGTTACGTCACAATGACAGTTGGAATGCATTACACTACGTTTGTAGTGTAATGTATTCCAGCAGCGATCAGAGCTGCCAGTCTAAGTGTCCCCTAGTGGGACAAGTAAAAAAAAGAATAAAAATGTTTTAAAAAAAGTGTAAAAATAAAAGTTAGAAGTGATATAAACAAGAACTGCTTTTTTTCCTATTATAAGGCTTTTATTATAGGAAAAAAAATGAATACGTAAAAAAAAATTACACATATTTGGTATCACCGTGTTCGTAACGACCCCAACTATAAAACTATAATATTATTTTTCCCGCACGGTGAACACCGCAAAAAAAATAAACGAAAAACAATGCCAGAATCACTATTTTTTGGTCACCACCCATCCCAAAATATGTAATAAAAAGTGATCAAAAAGTCGCATGTACGCCAAAATAGTACCGATACAAACAACAACCCGTCCCGCAAAAAACAAGCCCTTACACAGCTTTTTTGACTGAAAAATAAAAAAGTAATGGCTCTCAGAATACGGTGACACAAAAAATAAATTATTTTCTAAATAAGTTATTTTATTGCGCAAACGCTGCAAAACATAAAAAAACGATATACATATGGTATCGCTGTAATCGTACCGACCTGCAGAATAAAGTATAATAGTCATTTATAGCCCAGGGTAAACGCCGTCAAAAATAAATAAAAATCATTGTCAGAATTGATGGTTTTTGGTCACCTGGCTTGCCGAAAAATTTAATAAAAAGTGATCAACAAAATCGCATGTACCCCAAAATGGTACCAATGAAAAGTACAGATTGTCCCGCAACAAATAAGCCCTCACACGGCTCCGGTGGTGAAAAAATAAAAAAAGTTCCGGCTCCCAGATTATGGCGATGCAAAATGTGCAGAGCTTTCCAAAAGCGGATAGGATCGGGTGCCATTTATAAGTGCGACACTGGCCACATATCTGTGGATTATTATTTACCGCATTATTATACCCTCTTATTAAGCCCTGATGTACTCTGCCCAGTCTACATATGCCCCCACATTATAAACTGAAATACCAGCAAAACGCCAGAGCTACTACCAAGCAAAATCTGCGCTCCAAAAGCCAAATGGCGTCCCTCCCTTCTCAGCCCTACAGCGTGCCCAAACAGCCGTTTACGTCCACCGATATGGCATCGCCATACCCGGGAGAACCCTGTTAATATTTTATGTGGTATTTGTGGCACAAACTGGGCACAACATATAGTGCACTAAAATGACACATCAGTGGAAAATTTTAATTTTCACACTGCACCATCCGCTGCGCATTAAACCCTTCGCGCACCATGACTTAATAGCATGTCGTGGTGTGGGGAATGATATAAAGAGCATCTCACGCGCTGAGCCCGCGCCATACGCTGCGGGTGTCAGCTGTGTATTACAGCTGATACCCGGGACTAACGGACAGAAACAGCGATCACGCTGTTACAGGAGCCTGTAAAAATACATTAGTATTGCAGTGTATTCTACCAGTGATCTAACGATCGCTGGTTCAAGTCTCCTAGGGGGACTAATAAAATATGTAAAAACAAAAGTAAATAGTTATTATCAGTGGAAAAAATTAAATAAATATTTAAAGTCCAAAAAGAAACTACGCAAAATTGGTATCGCTGCATCCGTAAAAGTCCAAGCTATTACAATATACCATTATTTAACTCACACGGTGAACGCCGTGAAAAATAAAGAATTTTAAACGGCAAAATCTGCGTTTTTTTGGTCACCCTGGCTCTACCAAAAAATTTAATAAAAAGTGCTCAAAAAGTCTTATGTACCAAAAAATGATGCCAATAAAAACTACAGCTCGTCCCGCAAAAAATATGCCCTCACACCACTCTATTGACGGAAAAATAAAAAAGTTGTGGCTCTCGGAAAGCGGGGAGGAAAAACGAAAAAGCAAAAAGCAAAACATGAATCAGTTCGTAAAGGGTTAATTACTTTCTAATGAAAAAGCATTTATGACCACATGTGGGGTATAGCCGTACTCGGGAGAAATTGCTTTACAAATGTTGGGTTGCATTTTATCCTTTATCCTTTGTGAAATTGAAAAAATGCAACATTTTAGTGGAAATAATGTCGATATTAATTTTCACGGCCTAATTCTAATAAATTCTGCAAAAGACGTGTGGGGCCTAAATGTTGACTATACCCCTAGATAGATTCCTTAAGTGGTGTAGTTTCCCAAATGGGGTTACTTTTGAGGGGCTTCCACTGTTTCGGTCTCTCGGGGGCTTTGCAAATTCGACATGACACCCGAAAACTATTCCAGCTAAATTTGAGCTCCAAAAGCCAAATAGCGCTCCTTCTCTTCTAAGCCCCGGTGTGGGTCCAAGCAGCAGTTTATTACCACATATGGGGTATTTACGTAATCAGGAGAAATTGTTTTACAAATGTTGGGGTGCTTTTTCTCCTTTATTCCTTGTAAAAATTAAAAATGGCTACCTTTTTTCAGAAAAAAAATAGATTTGTACCTTTACAGACTAATTCCAATGAATTCAGCAAAACAACTGTGGGGTCAAAATGCTAACTTTACCCCTAGAAAAATTCCTTGAGGGGTGTAGCTTCCAAAATGGGTGTCACTATTGGGGGGTTTCCACGGTTTTCATCCCTCCAGTGCATTGCAAACGCGACACGGCACTGAAAACTATTCCAGCAAAATCAGAAATCCAAAATCCAAATGGTGCTCCTTCTCTTCTGAGGCCTGCTGTGGGTCCAAACAGTAGTTTATTACCACATATGGGGTATTGCTATAATCGGAAGAAATTGCTTTACATATGTTGGGGTGTTTTTTCTACTTTATTCCTTGTAAAAATTGTACATTTCTAAGTTTTTTCACAAAAAAAGTAGATTTTCATCTTCACATACTAATTCAAATAAATTTAGCAAAAAAACTGTTGGTTCAAAATGCTAACTATACCCATAGATAATTTCCTTGAGGGGTATAGTTTCCAAAATGGGGTAACTTTTTGGGGGTCTTTACTGTTTTGGTACCACAAGACCTATTCAAACCTAACATGGTGCCTAAAATATATTCTAAAAAAAGGAGGCCCCAAAATCCACTAGGTGCTCCTTTGCTTCTGAGGCCTGTGTTTCAGTCCATTATCACACTAGCGCCACATGTGGGATATTTATAAAAACTGCAGAATCTGGGCAATAAATATTGAGTTGCATTTCTTGGGTAAAACCTTCTCTGGTACAGAAAAAATGTATTACAAATGAATTTTCGAAGAAAAAAAATGAAATTTGTAAATTTCACCTCTACTTTGCTTTAATTCCTGTGAAACGCCTAAAGGGTTAAAACACTTTCTGAATGCTGTTTTGAATACTTTGAGGGGTGCAGTTTTCAAAATGGGGTGACTTCTGCAGACTTTCTAATATATAAGGCCCTCAAAGCCATTTCAGAACTGAACTGGTCCCTGAAAAAATAGCCTTTTGAAATTTTCTTGAAAATATGAGAAATTGCTTCTAAAGTTCTAAGCCTTGTAACGTCCTAGAAAAGTAAAAGAATGTTCAAAAAGCGACGCAAACATAAAGTAGACATATGGGAAATATAAACTAGTAAGTATTTTGTGTGGTATTCCTATCTGTTTTACAAGTAAATACATTTAAATTTAGAAAAATGCACATTTTTGCTAATTTTCTCTAAATCTTGGCGTTTCTTACAAATAAATATTGAATTTAACGACAAAAATTTTTCAGTATCATAAAGTACAACATGTCACGAGAAAACAATCTCAGAATCGCTTGGATAGGCAAAAGCATTCTGGAGTTATTACCACATAAAGTGACACATGTCAGATTTGCAAAAATGGGGCTGGTCCTGAAGGCCAAAACAGGCTTAGACACTAAGGAGTTAAGGGAGTCGGACCCCTTACTGTAAAAACATATACGTTTATTAATTTATATGTATTTTCAGTTCCTATTTAATAGGAATTTCTGTATATTATATTCATTTGGGATACTTTTCTACCCATTAACCTATGCATAAACATATTTTTTCTTCTAGTTTTATGCTCTTCAGCATTTGATTATATCTTTACGTAGACTTAAAGAGGCTCTGTCACCAGATTTTGCAGCCCCTATCTGCTATTGCAGCAGATAGGCGCTGCAATGTAGATTACAGTAACGTTTTTATTTTTAAAAAACGAGCATTTTTGGCCAAGTTATGACCACTTTTGTAGCTATGCTAATGAGGCTTTCAAAAGTCCAAGTGGGTGTGTTTAAAAGTAAAAGTCCAAGTGGGCGTGTATTATGTGTGTACATCGGGGCGTTTTTAATACTTTTACTAGCTGGGCGCTCTGAAGAGAAGTATCATCCACTTCTCTTCAGAACGCCCAGCTTCTGGCAGTGCAGACACAGCCGTGTTCTCGAGAGATCACGCTGTGACGTCACTCACAGGTCCTGCATCGTGTCAGACGAGCGAGGACACCGGCACCAGAGGCTTCAGTTGATTCTGCAGCAGCATCGGCGTTTGCAGGTAAGTCGATGTAGCTACTTACCTGCAAACGCTGATGCTGCTGCAGAATCAACTGTAGCCTCTGGTGCCGGTGTCCTCGCTCGTCTGACACGATGCAGGACCTGTGAGTGTCGTCACAGCGTGATCTCTCGAGAACACGGCTGTGTCTGCACTGCCAGAAGCTGGGCGTTCTGAAGAGAAGTGGATGATACTTCTCTTCAGAGCGCCCAGCTAGTAAAAGTATTAAAAACGCCCCGATGTACGCACATAATACACGCCCACTTGGACTTTTACTTTTAAACACACCCACTTGGACTTTTGCAAGCCTCATTTGCATAACTACAAAAATGGTCATAACTTGGCCAAAAATGCTCGTTTTTTAAAAATAAAAACGTTACTGTAATCTACATTGCAGCGCCTATCTGCTGCAATAGCAGATAGGGGCTGCAAAATCTGGTGACAGAGCCTCTTTAAGGACTTCGGTCAAAAAGAAGGCTTTATCCCATTCATGTTCTTCAGTAGAGACTACATAATCACTATTATCAACATTTATTTATATATATATATATATATATATATATATATATATATATATATATATATATATATATATATATATGTATATACACACACTAGCCCTTCTCAATGAATTAGAATATCTTCAAAAAGTTATTTTATTTCAGTAATTCAATTCAAAAAGTGAAACATATATTATATATACTCATTACACACTGAGTAATCTATTTCCAGGTTTTTTTTCTTTTAACCCCTTTACGACAAAAGACGGATATATCCGTCCTGTGCAGGAGTTAGTTCCCGCCAGTTTACTGCCAGTGTATCCACGCGAACAGACTATACACAGCCTGGCTCCTGCCGCAACTGCCGGAATCAAAGCGAACTCCGATTCCGGCCGTTTAACCCATTTAATGCCGCTGTCAATAGCGACAGCGACATCTAATGTGTTTGACAGAGGAACGGAGCTCCCTCTGTCACCCCAACGGCGCCCCCGCAAAGAAATCGCAAATTCCATGGCAGCCAGGGGCCTAACAAAGGTCTGCCTTCAGCAAATGCCTGTTAGGCCATGCCGGAGGCATGGCCTAATAGATTGGCTGTCAGTATTACACTACTAAGTATACCAAAGCATTATATATGCGATCAGCAGATCGCATAGTGAAGTCCCCTGGTAGGCCTAAAAAAAAAATGTAAAGCAGTTAAATAAAGTTTGTGAAAAAAAAATATAAACAATTACAGTCAAAATAAAATAAAAGAGGTTTTATTTAGTAAAAGTGTCAAAACAAATAACACATACACATATATGGTATCCTCTCGATTGTAACGACTTGAACAATAATATGAACACATTAATTAAACCGCTTAATGAACGGCATCCAAAAAAACGCAAAAAACAACGGCAAAATTGTCTCTTTTCTCCCATTACCCCCATAAAAAATTAAATATAAGTTAATCTATAAGTCCTATGTACCCCCAAAATAGT
Organism: Rhinoderma darwinii; assembly: GCF_050947455.1. NCBI lineage: Eukaryota > Metazoa > Chordata > Amphibia > Anura > Rhinodermatidae > Rhinoderma > Rhinoderma darwinii. The sequence continues at coordinate 35,862,354 of NC_134699.1, forward strand.
ACTAATGAAAACTACACATTGGCCCGCAAAAATCAAGCCCACATACGGCCACATTGACGAAAAAATAAAAAAGTTACGGCTCTTGAAATGCGGCGATGCAAAACAAGTAATTTTTTTGTAAAAGGGGTTTTATTGTGCAAACTTAGGAAAACATATAAAACCTTTACATATTTGGTATCCCTGTAATAATGGCGACCCATAGAATAAAGGTAACATGATATTTATGCTGCATAGTAAATGGTGTAAATTTATAACGTGAAAATCAATGCTGGAATAGCTGCTTATTTTCAATTCTCTCCTAAAATAACGTTAATAAAAGTTAATCAATATATTATAAGCATCTAAAAATTGAGCAATTACAAAATACAACTTGTCCCGCAAAAAACAAGCCCTTATACGGCTATGTCGATGGAATAAAAAAAAAGTTACGACTGGGACCGTGAAAAAACAAAAAATAATCCTTGGTCATTAACGCGCAAAATGGCCTGGTCATTAAGGGGTTAATGTTGATGATTATGGCTAACAGTTAAGGAAAACCCCAAAATTTAGTATCTCAGAAAATTAGAACATTAAATAAAACCCAATTTCACAAATTATTTTTAATACCGAAATGTTGGCCTACTGAAAAGTATGTACAGTATTTGCACTCAATACTTGGTCGGGGCTCCTTTTGCATGAATTACTGCATCAATGTGGCGAGGCATGGAGGCGATCAGCCTATGGCACTGCTGAGGTGTTATAGGAAGCCCAGGTTGCTTTGATAGCGGCCTTCACCTCGTCTGCATTGTTGGGTCTGGTGTCTCATCTTCCTCTTGACTAGAGATGAGCGAACCAGGACAACCGAACCCGGTTTCGGTCCAAACATCGCGAAAAGTTCGGTTCGCAGCGAATCCGAATTTCACCGGGTTCGGCCGAACACATTTTGACCGAACCCGGGTGGGCAGAAAAAACATTACAAAAATATTATACTAATCGGAAGCCACTTGTCTCTATCAATCACTGATAGAGAAAAGAGGCTGCTGATTAAAAATAAAACAAAAAGCATTTCATACGTACCCGGTCGTTGTCTTGGTGACGAGTTTCTCTTCTTCCTCCAGTCTGACCTTCTCTCCTGACGCGGCAGCCTGTGATTGGCTGCAGAGGCGGTCACGTGGGATGAAGCGTCATCCCTGGAGGCCAGCCTTCTGACGTCATCCTGACGTGCGTGACCGCCACTACAGCCTGTGATTGGCTGCAGCGGCCGCGGCAGCCTGTGATTTGCTGCAGAGGCCGCGGCAGCCTGTGATTGGCTGCAGCGGCCGCGGCAGCCTGTGATTGACTGCAGAGGCGGTCACGTGACGTGCGTGACCGCCACTAAAGCATGTGATTGGCTGCAGCGGCGACATGGATGAAACGTCATCGCTGGAGGCCGGATAGGAGGAATGTAAGCATGAACGTATTTTTTATTACATTAAAATTTTATTTTCCGCGCGTCGAGCATGGTACTGTCAAGGTTGCTGAAAGAGTTAGTGCAGCCCATTAACTCTTTCAGCACCCTGGACAGTACCATTCTCGGCGCACGGAAATTACAGGTTCGGTCCGAATCAAACTTTTTCGTGAAATTCGGCGAACCAGCCGAACCGAACTTTTCATAAGTTCGCTCATCTCTACTCTTGACAATACCCCATAGATTCTCTATGGGGTTTAGGTCAGGCGAGTTTGCTGGCCAATCAAGCGCAGTGATACTGTGGATATTAAACCAGGGATTGGTACTTTTGGCAGTGTGGGCAGGTGCCAAGTCCTGCTGGAAAATTAAATCAGCATCTCCATAAAGCTGGTCAGCAGAGGGAAGCATGAAGTGCTCTAAAATTTCCTGCTAGATGGCTGCGCTGACTCTGGACTTGATATAACACAGTGGACCAACACCAGCAGATGACATGGCCCCCAAACCATCACTGACTGTGGAAACTTCACACTGGACCGCAAGCAACTTGGATTGATGCCTCTCCACTCTTCCTCCACACTCTGGGACCTTGATTTCCAAATGAAATGCAAAATTTACTTTCATCTGAAAACAGGACTTTGGACCACGGAGCAACAGGCTAGTCCTTTTAAAGACTTAGGAAAATGCTGGAAAAAAATCACTCCCTGTGTAATGAATATATATAATATATGAGTTCCACTATTGAATTACTGAAATAAATTAACTTTTTGATGATATTCTAATTCATTGAGGACTAGTGTATGTATATATATATATATATAGCAAAAGAAAATTTGCAGCACTCCAATGTGAAGAAAATGGTGGTTTATTCAATCCAAATACAAAAGCAACGTTTCAATCCTACGATAGGATCTTTATCAAGCTTGATAAAGATCCTATCGTAGGATTGAAACGTTGCTTTTGTATTTGGATTGAATAAACCACCATTTTCTTCACATTGGAGTGCTGTAAATTTTCTTTTGCTATATCTGACATTCCGTCCGAGGATCGGGACGTTTTGCTGGGCACCTGTTCAATGGGTTCTTTGTGAGTGCTGCTGCCTTCTCTTTTCTATATATATATATATATATATATATATATATATATATATATATACTGGTATAGAAAACCCGTTACATCGGTTTGCTAGCAAAAAAAATTATAAGTATTTATAATTGTGCTCTTTGAGATCGACATTGTTCATTAGCTTGTCTTCCTTCAGGGTTTTGCCTTCTTAACGCCTTGTTTTGGGAATAGTTTCTCGTTGTTCCTGGCGTTTCTCTGCCCTCGTAGTTGCTCTTCTTATTCTCTAGGCTTCTGTTTTCCTTTGTCTTTTAGTGATTATGTCTTCGGACAAATTTGTTATTTTTGGCGGCATTTTCTTAGTGCAATTACACCCTTTAGGGCAATTATACTCTTTAAAACAATTACGCCTTTTAAGGTTGTTTCGCTCCTTAGAGCAATTACGCCACTTAAGGTGGTTACACCTCTTTGGGCGTTTTTTAGCCTCTTCGGGCTTTATTAGCCTCTGTGGTCAATTATTAGTTTCGTCAGGCTTTTATTAGCTTCTTTGGGTATTTTTTTTAGCCTCTTCAGGCTTTCCACCTTTGGCTTTCCCCCCTTCCGCCCTTATCCACCACTCGACCACTCCCACCACTCCTATTTGAATATCCACCACTCGACCACTCCCACTTGAAAATCTTGTGCTTCAACTCAAATATCCACCACTCGACCACTCCCACCCGAAAATCCTACGCTCCAACTTGATTGTCCACCACTCCCACTCGAAAATCCCATGCTTCAACTCGGTTGTCCACAACGACCAGTAACACTTACCTGTTGTTGCTTCTATCGTCGAAATTAAATAATAATAAGGAATTTGAAAGAAGGAGAGAAATTAGGTTTGGCGCATATCATAGAGTTTGGTTGTATTTGGTAACAGAGAGAAAAGCAGGTGAGTAAAAATAAAAGTCAACTGTGCCTCGGACACCATGTCCTTGCCAAATATATATATATTTATGAATATATATATATTTTTTTATAAAAGTGCTTGATAAACCTATTCGCTAATGTCAGGAATCACCTTGTATTTTTATGTTACAGGGCGTACAGCAATATGTAAGATGCTTTTTACGTCTTCTCAGCAGGACCATTATGTTTGGCTGGAAACACACCTAAATACTCTCTGTATAACAAAGACATTAGACAGGGCTTCCACTATTTTTAAATAAAAATGGTTGATTGATTATTGGAAACAAGTTGTATCTGGTCAATTTATTATGGCTTTTCATATCTTCTAATAACATACCTGCCTAGAAAACAAATACCCATTATTTTTATTAGCTTCCCAGAATGACGTGATCGGTGGCACAGCACGACTCCAACTCTCTAAGATACAGGAACACGGTAGCACGGGATACAGGATACAGGTAGCAGGAACGGGAACACTGGGAACTGGAAAACACTAAGGGACCATTTGCAAGACTAACACAGGTAAACACAACAACGCTCAGGCAATGAGTGAAGGTGCAGGCCCCTTCTTATAGTCCAGGGTGATTAGACAATTCTAAACACGTGTGCGCGCTGGCCCTTTGAGGCTGAGACTGAGCTCGCGCGTGCACCCTAGTGGTCACTGCAGGCCAGGACAGCTGCATGTGCTGGCATCTCCGGGAAGGAAGTGTTAGGGATCTGCCAGGTACTACGTCTAGGTATACTCCTGGGATTAATCAATCCACACCTGAGGCCAGACCTCTTAGACTGACACCGGCTCCCACCAACCAGGGTGGCAGGCTCAGGAGTGGGAGAGCCTATCGCAGCCTGGTCAGTCGGAGTTAGCTCCGCCCCCTGTCCTTTATTACCTGCCGTGTTCTCTTCCTCAGTGCTTGTAATTCTTCTGGATTCCTGGCCCCACTGCTGCTTGCTCCAGCCTGCTTCTGCCGTGCTTCTGCCTTGCTGCAGTTCCGCTTAACCTGCTTCGCTTTGCCCCTGGCTTGCTTCCTTCTCCGTGCTCACGTTGGTATACTCCACTTCATCCTGGTCCTGACCACTCATTCACCTCTCCGTTTCTTCGTGGCGTTCCGTGGGCTACTGCCCCTTCCCTTGCGTGTTCCCTGTTTGTTCTCCCGTGCACTTAGACAGCGTAGGGACCGCCGCCCAGTTGTACCCCGTCGCCTAGGGCGGGTCGTTGCAAGTAGGCAGGGACAGGGCGGTGGGTAGATTAGGGCTCACTTTCCCTTCACCTCCTTCCTGCCATTACATAATTACAAGCCCATACCTAGTCTACCATTTCTCCTACGCTGACGCTATCATGGACCCCCTTGAGACCCTGACCCAGCAGATGCAGGGCCTCTCCCTACAGGTCCAGGCCCTGGCCCAGAGGGTCAACCAGGGTGACGCTGCCTTAGTAGTACCCCTCACCTCACCTCTAGAACCCGACCTCAAGTTACCTGACCGGTTCTCAGGGGACCGTAAGACGTTTCTCTCCTTCCGGGAGAGTTGCAGACTGTATTTCCGCCTAAAACCCCACTCCTCAGGTTCCGAGAACCAGCGGGTGGGTATCATCATATCCCGACTCCAGGAAGGGCCCCAAGAATGGGCCTTCTCCTTGGCTCCTGACGCCCCTGAACTTTCCTCTGTTGATCGTTTTTTCTCTGCCCTCGGACTCATTTACGACGAGACTGACAGGACTGCTTTAGCCGAGAGTCAGCTGGTGACCTTACGTCAGGGTAGGAGACCGGTTGAGGAATACTGTTCTGATTTTAGAAAGTGGTGCGTAGCTTCTCGGTGGAACGACCCGGCCCTAAGATGCCAGTTTAGGTTAGGATTATCTGACGCCCTGAAGGATCTGCTGGTTAGCTACCCCTCTTCTGACTCCCTTGACCAGGTCATGGCCCTAGCAGTACGACTTGACCGACGTCTCAGGGAACGTCAGCTTGAACATTTCAATGTGCCCCCCTCTGACTTTTCTGCGATCCCCCCCGAGGTCCCGTCTCCTCGCCCCTCCACGGAGGACTCGGAGGTACCTATGCAACTCGGGGCCTCCATGTCCCCTCGACAACGTAGGGAGTTTCGCAGAATGAATGGTCTCTGCTTCTACTGTGGGGACGACAAGCATATATTGAACACCTGTCCCAGGCGCAAGAATAAAAAGCCGGAAAACTTCCGCGCCTAAGTGATAATCGGGGAGGTCACTTGGGCGCACAGGTATTTCCCGTTAATGTGAAACGCAATAAAATTTTGCTTCCCTTTCAGGTCTCGTTTGCTGGCCGGTCTGCCACGGGCAGTGCTTTCGTGGATTCTGGCTCATCTGCTAATATCATGTCTGTGGAATTTGCTATGTCTCTAAAAATGCCTTCTATTGATTTACCTTATCCTATCCCTGTAGTAGGTATCGACTCCACTCCCCTTGCTAATGGTTATTTTACTCAGCATACTCCTGTTTTTGAACTCCTGGTTGGCTCCATGCATTTGGAGCAGTGCTCTGTACTGGTGATGTAGGGATTATCGTCTGATCTGGTATTAGGTCTTCCCTGGTTGCAGTTGCATAATCCCACGTTTGATTGGAATACTGGGGATCTCACCAAATGGGGTAGTGCATATCTGATGTCATGTCTTTCTGTTAACTCTATTTCTCCCCGGGAGGAGGTAAACACGCTTCCTGAGTTTGTTCAGGACTTCGCCGATGTGTTTTCTAAGGAGGCCTCCGAGGTGTTGCCCCCCCATAGAGATTACGATTGCGCCATCGATTTGGTGCCTGGTGCCAAGCTTCCTAAGGGTAGGATATTTAATCTTTCATGTCCTGAACGTGAAGCTATGAGGGTGTATATCCAAGAATGCCTGGCCAAGGGTTTCATTCGCCCCTCGACTTCTCCTGTAGGTGCTGGCTTCTTCTTCGTGGGGAAGAAGGATGGTGGTCTTAGGCCGTGCATTGATTATCGTAACCTGAATAAGGTCACCGTAAGGAACCAGTACCCTCTTCCTTTGATTCCGGATCTTTTTAATCAGGTTCAGGGAGCCCAATGGTTTTCTAAGTTCGATCTACGGGGGGCATATAACCTTATCCGCATCAAAGAGGGGGATGAGTGGAAAACTGCGTTCAACACACCCGAGGGTCATTTCGAACACCTGGTCATGCCCTTTGGGTTGTGTAATGCCCCTGCTGTCTTCCAGAATTTTATTAATGAAATCCTGAGAGATTACCTGGGTAATTTTCTTGTTGTGTACCTTGATGACATACTGGTGTTTTCCAAGGACTGGTCCTCCCACGTGGAGCATGTCAGGAAGGTGCTCCAGGTCCTTCGGGAGAATAATCTGTTTGCTAAAACTGAAAAATGTGTCTTTGGGGTACAGGAGATACCATTTTTGGGTCAAATCCTCACTCCTCATGAATTCCGCATGGACCCTGCCAAGGTTCAGGCTGTGGCGGAATGGGTCCAACCTGCCTCCCTTAAGGCGTTACAGTGTTTTTTAGGGTTCGCCAACTATTACAGGATATTTATTGCCAACTTCTCGGTCGTCGCTAAGCCTCTTACGGACCTTACTCGCAAGGGTGCTGATGTCCTCCATTGGCCCCCTGAGGCCGTCCAGGCCTTTGAGACCCTCAAGAAGTGCTTTATCTCGGCCCCCGTGCTGATTCAGCCCAACCAAGAGGAGCCATTTATTGTGGAGGTTGACGCATCCGAGGTGGGAGTGGGGGCTGTCTTGTCCCAGGGTACCAGCTCCCTCACCCATCTCCGCCCCTGTGCTTACTTCTCTAGGAAGTTTTCGCCCACGGAGAGTAACTATGATATTGGCAACCGCGAACTTCTAGCCATTAAATGGGCTTTTGAAGAGTGGCGGCACTTCCTGGAGGGGGCCAGACACCAGGTAATGGTCCTTACTGATCACAAGAATCTGGTTTTCCTAGAATCGGCCCGGAGGCTTAATCCTAGACAAGCTCGGTGGGCACTATTCTTTACCAGATTTAATTTCTTGGTTACCTATAGGGCTGGGTCCAAGAATATTAAGGCTGATGCTCTGTCACGTAGTTTCATGGCCAATCCTCCTTCCGAGAAGGATCCTGCTTGTATTTTACCCCCTGGTATAATCGTTTCTGCCACGGATTCTGATTTAGCTTCTGATATCGCGGCTGATCAGGGTTCAGCTCCCGGGAACGTCCCTGGGGACAAACTGTTTGCTCCCCTGCAATACCGGCTAAGGGTACTCGGGGAAAACCATGACTCCGCTCTATCTGGTCATCCTGGCATCTTGGGCACCAAACACCTCATTACCAGAAACTATTGGTGGCCTGGGTTGCCTAAAGACGTTAGGGCTTACGTCGCCGCTTGTGAGGTTTGCGCTAGGTCCAAAACCCCTAGGTCCCGACCTGCGGGCCTACTACGTTCCTTGCTCATTCCCTAGAGACCTTGGACCCATATCTCCATGGATTTTATCACCGATTTGCCCCCATCTCAGGGCAAGTCGGTGGTGTGGGTGGTAGTAGACCGCTTCAGCAAGATGTGCCACTTTGTGCCCCTTAAGAAGCTACCTAACGCCAAGACGTTAGCTTCTTTGTTTGTGAAACACATCCTGCGTCTCCATGGGGCCCCAGTCAATATCGTTTCTGACACAGAGGGGTACAATTTGTTTCCTTATTTTGGAGAGCTTTTTGTAAAAAGTAGGAGATTGATCTGTCCTTCTCCTCCGCCTTCCATCCCGAAACTAATGGCCAAACGGAAAGGACTAACCAATCCCTGGAACAATATTTAAGGTGTTTCATCTCTGACTGTCAATTCGATTGGGACTCATTCCTTCCCCTTGCTGAATTTTCCCTGAATAACCGGGTCAGTAACTCGTCAGGGGTCTCCCCGTTTTTCTGTAATTTCGGGTTTAACCCAAGGTTCTCCTCCGTTTCCCCTAGTTGTTCCAATAATCCTGAGGTAGAGGATGTTCATCGGGAACTGTGCACAGTCTGGGCCCAGGTTCAGAAGATCCTAGAGGCGTCCCAGAGCGCACAAAAGATTCAGGCTGATAGTAGACGTTCTGCTAACCCCCGGTTTGTCGTCAGGGATTTGGTCTGGTTGTCGTCCAGGAACTTGCGCCTTAAGGTCCCGTCCAGGAAGTTTGCTCCCCGATTTATTGGACCTTATAAGATCATTGAAGTCCTCAACCCTGTATCCTTCTGTCTGGAGCTGCCGCCATCCTTTCGCATACATGACGTCTTCCATGCCTCCCTCCTTAAACGCTGCTCCCCGTCCTGGTCCCCCTCGAGGAAACCTCCTGTTCCCGTTCTCACCCCTGAGGGGGTGGAATTCGAGGTGGCCAAGATTATGGACAGTAGGATGGTCCAGGGCTCCCTCCAGTACCTGGTCCATTGGAGAGGATACGGGCCGGAGGAGAGGACTTGGGTACCTGCTCGTGATGTTCACGCTGGGGTATTGATCAGGAGGTTCCACCTTCTCTTCCCTACTAAACCGGGTCCTCTTAGTAAGGGTCCGGTGGCCCCTCATAAAAGGGGGAGTACTGTTAGGGATCTGCCAGGTACTACGTCTAGGTATACTCCTGGGATTAATCAATCCACACCTGAGGCCAGACCTCTTAGACTGACACCGGCTCCCAACAACCAGGGTGGCAGGCTCAGGAGTGGGAGAGCCTATCGGGGCCTGGTCAGTCGGAGTTAGCTCCGCCCCCTGTCCTTTATTACCTGCCGTGTTCTCTTCCTCAGTGCTTGTAATTCTTCTGGATTCCTGGCCCCACTGCTGCTTGCTCCAGCCTGCTTCTGCCGTGCTTCTGCCTTGCTGCAGTTCCGCTTAACCTGCTTCGCTTTGCCCCTGGCTTGCTTCCTTCTCCGTGCTCACGTTGGTATACTCCACTTCATCCTGGTCCTGACTACTCATTCACCTCTCCGTTTCCTCGCGGCGTTCCGTGGGCTACTGCCCCTTCCCTTGCATGTTCCCTGTTTGTTCTCCCGTGCACTTAGACAGCGTAGGGACCGCCGCCCAGTTGTACCCCGTCGCCTAGGGCGGGTCGTTGCAAATAGGCAGGGACAGGGCGGTGGGTAGATTAGGGCTCACTTTCCCTTCACCTCCTTCCTGCCATTACAGGAAGGCGTCGGAAGAATGAGAGGAGTCTGCGGCCGCAGACATTACAGGTAGGCATACCTCTCAACTGTCCCAGAATCAGCGGGAAAGTCACGGATTCCGATTGCATGTCCCGGTGTCTACTGTATCAGTGTCCATTGCCAAGTACATGGACCCTGTACAGCGGTACACATATTAAGCACTCCACCGGCTGCTGTATGGTAATTTAAAGAGGCTCTGTCACCAGATTATAAGTGCCCTATACATAATCTGATCGGTGCTGTAATGTAGATAACAGAAGTGGTTTTTATTTTAAAAAACAATAATTTTTAACCAAGTTATAAACAATTTTAGATTTATGCTAATTAGTTTCTTAGTAGACAACTGGGCGTTGTGAAGAGAAGAGTATGACGCTGACCAATCAGCGACATATACTTCTCATCGTTCCAGCCCAGCCTCTTTCACTGCACAGCGTGATTGTGCACAGCGTGAATATGCACAGCGTGATTGTGCAGTGAAAGAAGCTGGGCTGGAACAATGAGAAGTGCATGACGCTGATTGGTCAGCGTCATACACTTCTCTTCACAACGCCCAGTTGGTAAAAAGTAAAAACACGGTTAGTTGTCTATTAAGAAACTAATTAGCATAAATCTAAAATTGTTCATAACTTTGTCAAAAATGATCGTTTTTCAACATTGAATTTTTATTGGTTTTAAACACAGAAAAACATTGTTGTACATAAGCATACAAATTATACCATCAATAAGATGGTCCCAAAACACAATAATACCATCCAGTACAACTGAGGTAGACAACCTGAGAACATCAACTTGTAAGGGAAGGTGGGAAGGAAGGGAGGGATAGGAAAACAGGGAGAGTTTTCTCAAAAACATTCTTGTATCCTTTATTGTATTGTATTCCACCATTATTATTATTAACCGCTTCTTCTCTTATAGTCAGTGTATTCCACATGGAAGTCTCCTGTTACCTTCGTCTGGCTCACCCCGGGAACATGTCAGTCCACCTTTGCCACTGAGCCTCAAACCTATTCATTTTGTTCTGACGAAGTGCAAATAATCTTTCATATACACAATGGAATGAGACCTTTTCTATAATTTCCCTCAAGGACGGGACCGAGACTGACTTCCAGTTTTTGGCCACCAATAGTTTTACCAACAGACAAATATGGCAAACCAGGGCTCTATCTTCCGGTGAAATTAGTCCCATATTTAGGGACAGCAGGGCCAGATCTGCACTTGGTGTCACTTGAACGCCCAACAGTCTGGAAGCCAGATTGAACACTGAGACCCACACTGAAGCGATAGTGGGACACTCCCAAAATATGTGATATAGGGTCCCCCGTCCTCGGAACTCGGAATGAGCCAAGGCAAATTCCTCTCTTAATTCTGAGAAGGATTTAATACTGTCCTCCCCATAAAGATCTGCCAGCGTTGCCACTCCCAACCTAACCCAATTACGCAGACTCAGATCCGGTATCACCAGTTCAAGAGCATCTACTGGCAGGAAGAGTTTGTACCCCGAATCAGAGGAGGGTGTCACTGTCAGGATATGTCTCCATGCCTGTAACGACACTCGTACTGTGGGAAATTTAGGAAGTATCAGCCTAGGAAATTTTGCATGGATTAATAGTAGCGACGTAAGAGGAACATCCCCTATCAGGTGTTGTTCAATCGTCAGCCAACTAGAGCCCGAGGATGCGGTGCACCAGTAACGTAATTGTCGTATCACTATGGCCTTATGATAGGCCTCTAAGCTCGGTACTCCCATCCCTCCTCTCTGTCTATGTATGTAGAGACGATGCCTAGCTACCCGAGGCTTCTTATTTTTCCATATAAACCGCATCAGCTGGTCCTGTAATTTACGGAGGATAAAGGCCGGTAGAGGCACCACCACTGTCCTAAACACATAGAGTATCTTGGGGAGGATAAGCATTTTATACAAAATTACTCTACCCATCCAGGATGGCTCTGTATTCGATAAGCGATTTAATTCGTCTTGTAATTTGTCATGAAGAGGGAGCATATTAATATGGGCTAATTTAGATGTTGGTGAGCACAGTTTTATGCCTAAATAAGGAATCGACATCTCCTCCCAGCCAAACGGAAATTCCCTCTGGATATCTTGTCGCAGTGTCAATGGTATGGCCACTCCTAATATCTGAGACTTGGAGGCATTAACTTTATAATAGGACACGTTGCCAAATTGTATCAAAATCTCTGCTACCCTGCGGAGCGAGGACAGCGGTTCTGTAAGGGTCAGTATGACATCGTCTGCAAACAATCCAATTTTATGCTGTCTATGTCCTACTGAAATCCCTCGTACCCCCATATCTATCCGTATCAATTCCGCCATCGGCTCCATCACCATGGTAAAAAGCAAAGGCGACAATGGGCAGCCTTGTCTTGTTCCATTGGTGATATTAAATGGCTCAGACAGCATCCCGTTAGCCAACACTCGGGCGGAAGGTGTAGAGTACAAGGCCCCGATCGCCCCTAGTATGGCTCCCGAAAATCCAAATCTCTTCATAGTTTCAAAGGCAAATCCCCAATGTATCCTATCGAACACCTTTTCTGCATCCAGAGTAAGGAGAACAGAGGGCGTCCGACCTGCCTCCACCCTAGAAATTAGATTTATAATGCGCCTTGTACCATCTGGCGCCTGTCTCCCTTTAGTAAATCCTACTTGATCGTTATGAATTACTGTGGGGAGTATCGTCAAAAGACGTTGGACCAATATTTTTGCATAAATCTTTGTGTCGCAATTTAACAATGAGATGGGTCGAAAATTAGCCGGGAGAGTCGGGGATTTCCCTTGTTTTGGTATTGTTACAATAGTAGCCTGCAGCATCTCAGCCGGGAGGCTTCCCTTAGCTATTGCTACATTAAAAATACGAGCTAGGTAAGGGGTCAGAATAGATTAGTTAAATTTGTAATATTCAGATGAAAACCCATCCGGCCCCGGGGCCTTACCTGGTTTACCTAATTTTATAGCTTTAGACACCTCGTCCGGTAGAATAGGAGCGTTTAGCTGCTCTAGTTGAAGAGAAGTTATTTTAGGCAGTTGAATCTGATCTAGAAATATATCTATTGCCTCTGCTGTAGGTGGCACTATACTGGAATCATCTTGTAAATTGTATAATTTGGAGTAGAACTGGCTAAACCTATCCGCTATCCCTTGGGGATTTGAGATTTTTGGCTCACTCCCTTCCGCTATCAAAAACGGTATCCTCGACTTCTGCCGTCTTTGTTTAACCCTATTCGCCATATATTTACTCGCCTTATTGTGTGAGGTGTAATATGTCATGCGGAGGGAGGTCAAACTTCTGTCAAAGTCTGCTATCAGTATTTCTCTCAATTCCCGCCTTAATTTAGCCAGGGCATCATGGACCATGGGAGACGGGGCAGATTGCTGTTGCATCTCTAGGGATTTTATCTGTGCTAGTATGCGGTCTGTGCTCAGCTGTTTTTGTTTTTTATAATGGGAGCTTTGCTGGATCAAAAGCCCTCTCATCACCGCCTTATGGGCGTTCCACAACACAAATGGATCTCTGTCCGGTGAATCATTTAGGTCAAAATAATCCTTTATCTGGGAGGAAATACGCCCTCTATATTGGGTCAAGGCCATCAGAAAAGTATTGTTCCTCCATGACCTATGCGGGCGATTCCATGGTGACAGCGCTACCTGCATGGAGACCGGGGCATGATCCGACCAAGTAATGTCTCCCACATCAGCTTTTATCACTGAATTCAGCAACCACTTATCTACCAAAAACAGATCTATCCTAGAGAAGGTGTGGTGACAAGGCGAGTAGAAGGAGAATTCTCTTGACGAAGCATTGTGACATCTAAACACATCGTATATGTCCTGTTGCTGAACCAACTTTGACAAAGTAGGGAGAGATCTCCTGCTCCTACTGGTAGAGTCTAAAATTCTGTCTGGAATGATATTGAAATCTCCACATAAAATGTCTGCCCCTGCTGGATTTTGCGAACTTTCTTTATGGTTTTGTTTAGAAATCTAATCTGAGAAACATTAGGAGCATATATGTTGACTAGTGTGATTAGGGTATCGTTAATGGAGCATATCAGAGCAAGAAATCTCCCCCTCACATCCACCCGAGATTCCACCAATTTAAAATCTATCGTATCCCTGATAGCTATCAAAACCCCCGCCTTTTTTTGTTCTGCATTAGACATAAAAACATGGGGAAATCTAGTATTTGTAAAGGTCGGACAATTCAATTGCTGAAAATGCGTTTCTTGTAGACACATAATATCCGCCCCCGATTTCAGAGCTTCCTTCCAGGCCGACGACCTTTTGAAAGGACTATTTAGAACTTTAACATTGAGAGACATTATCTTAACCGCCATAATCCCTATTACATAGCTGCACTATAACATATGTATGGCACTGTATCATTATGACATTGCACACTCGGGCTGTACTGAAAAGGATATTCTTGAAAAAGCTGTTTGGATAAAACAACCGGGAAGACAACCGGGAAAAACAGAAACATAAAAAACTGCATTAGTTTTTGTAAAACAACATTCTCCGGAACCAGGAACAGTTCCAGTAGGATCCCATCAACCTTGGCGATCCCTTACAGAATTCGGGGGTGAAAGTTCGACAAGATGTGACTCGACCTCTCGTTCAGCTAATAAAGCCAGTCTTTCAACGAGGTTCGGTGGTCCTTGACCACTCTGGGGAAATCCTTGCCGGTTCCCTGGGAGATATTTTCCGCTGTGAGCCCGAGAGTAGGAAACCCCAGTCCGACATCAATTTATCCGCATCAGCAGGCTTAAACAGGACATGGGTGCGTTCATCTTTCCTTATCAACAACTTTGTAGGGAAGCCCCATTTATAGGGTATTTTATGATTCCGTAGCAACAGGGTTACCGGAGAGAAGGCCCTCCTTGCTTGTAACGTAGCTTGCGAGAGATCCGCATATAAATGGACACCTCCAAATGGATCTGGTAGGGGCTGTCTTTTCCGCGCAGCGAACATCAAGGCCTCCTTGACATGATAAAAATGAATGCGGGAGATCACGTCGCGTGGTATGTCAGCCGGCAGAGCTTTAGGCTTAGGCAAACGGTGGGCACGATCGATAATCCAATCCGAAGGATGGGTATCGGGCAATAAGGTTTTAATCAGCTTCTGAAGATACCCTTGAAGATCTGCTTGTGCCACCGATTCTGGGATACCTCGAAACTTAACATTGTTCCGCCTGTTTCGAACCTCCATATCCGCCATTTTATTTTTCATAGCTTCCACCTCCTCTTCTAACACATAGTGCGCATCCACCAGATCATTATGGGCCTGTGTGAAATCTCCCATCTTGTTTTCCACGTGATCCACTCTAGTACCCAAATCTTCTATGGAAGTATTTAACTTGGCCGTGATTTTGGCCATATCTTGTTGTAAAGATCCTCCTAGCGCCATTACGATGTCTTTAATAAATTTTTCTGACGCCACCTGGTCTGTAGTAGGCAGATTGTATATTGGGTCTCCTTCCCTTTCAACTTCTTCCTCCAAAGCCCCTGGGCTCTGTCTGTTAGGGTTTATTAGAGGCCCTTCTTCCTCCCTTTCCCGCCTCTGGCCCTCTTCCCCGTTAGCATGAAGTGTTTGCAAAGGGCTACCTGCCAGTAACCCATCTCCTTCTCTCTCCTTAGATCTCTGTCTGGGGCACACTGGAGTGTGTGAGGACTCACCCAGAGAGGCTGTAGGAGACGCTGGTCCGGAGCTTCTGCCACAAGCGCCGGAATCTCCTGGAGTATTCACGCCGGCGCCATCTTGGATGTCGTCCCGCCTCATGCTGCGGGTGGAGAAGAAGTCCGTCAGGCGCTTCGGGCCGGTTTTATTGCCTCTCTTCCTGGTCATCATCTCGCCTGCACTCCGGGACTCCGGTAAATTCCAGGTAAGTCGGCTTTCGGTCGCTTATTCCTAGTCGCTTTGAGGTCTGTGGACGGAGCTCCGAATCAAGCGTCCGCCACGGTCAGCATCCAGGCCACGCCCCCAAAAATGATCGTTTTTCAAATGAAAAACCACTGCTGTAATCTACATTACAGCGCCAATCAGATTATGTATAATCTGGTGACAGAGCCTCTTTAATGAGGCACCATATTCTCCCTTGGAAACAACACTACTAGCAAAGAATACCTCATTAGTATGGCAGGCGATGGAGCATGCCACAATGTTTTGCTGTGCAAAATCGGAGGGACATGGAAATACAATTGTAGCTTATAAGTGATACATTTGATATAGATTTGAATACGGAAATTTGCACTAGGTCTCTCACTGTTACCATCTGTACCAGCAAACACCATGCATAGAGATGAGCGAATCGATTCTACATGTATCAAATGCGGTAAGAATTTCCCAATAGTTTAAGATTTGGTGAAATCTAAAACATTTGTGGTTCGCAGCACACGAATTGTGGCAAAATGATGGCCACCCAATAGTGTCGGCCGCCATTTAAGGGCTCCTTTCACTTGACTTTATTGCCTTCCGTCGGAGGTATACGTTGGAGCTTCCCCAGGGCTGAAGTCCCCAGGCAGAGCATCAAGACAATGGCGGATCATCATATGGGCGGTTTGGGCGGCCGCCCGGGGCCCGAGGCACTCAGGGGGCCCATGGCTGTCCGAACTGCACATAATCTTAAAAACTATGCAGCGCACTTGCGCTGCTAACTGTCACTGCAGAGAGAAGGTGCAGGGAGAACAATTTGAGGCAGGCTTAGCCGGGATAGTGAAAATTACCTCTCTACATAAACGTGCTCCGAATAGAAGGCTAAAGGACCTTTGATGACGTCATGCCCATGTGACCCCCGCCCACCAATCAGGTCCGTCTACCACTGTGAAGGAGCAGAGTATCTGCAGGGGAGAAGGCCCGCCCACCAGTCAAGTTTTTACACAGAGCTCCAGGCTGGTGAGTGCTTTTCCAAACCCCGATCTCTTCATCAATTGATCCCTCCATTACCCCCCCCTCATCACTCACTCCCTCCATCACTCCCTCCCTCTGTTCATCCCTCCCTTCATTCCTCCATCACTCACTCCCTCCCATCATCCCTCCATAACTCACTCCCTCCCTTCATCACTGCTGTGTGTCGCTATCTACAGGGGCTGTGTGTGTGTGTGTGATGCTATCTACAGGGGGCTGTGTGTGTGTGTGTGACGCTATCTACAGGGGGCTGTGTGTGTGACGCTATCTACAGGGGGCTGTGTGTATGACGCTATCTACAGGGGGCTGTGTGTGTGTGACGCTATCTACAGGGGGCTGTGTGTGTGTGACACTATCTACAGGGGGCTGTGTGTGATGCTATCTACAGGGGGCTGTGTGTGTGTGACGCTATCTACAGTGGGCTGTGTGTGTGACACTATCTACAGGGGGCTGTGTGTGTGATGCTATCTACAGGGGGCTGTGTGTGTAGCGCTATCTACAGGGGACTGTGTGTGTAACGCTATCTACAGGTGGCTGTGTGTGTGTGTGTGTGTGTGTGTGTGTGTGTGTGTGTGTGTGACGCTATCTACAGGGGGCTGTGTGTGACGCTATCTACAGGGGGTTGTGTGTGTGATGCTATCTACAGGGAGCTGTGTGTGTGTGACGCTATCTACAGGGGGCTGTGTGTGTGTGACGCTATCTACAGGGGGCTGTGTTACCATTCCCCTTGTCAGGAGGATGTGTCCCTGCACAGTGTGATACTGTCAGCGATGGTTGGAGACTGTCAGTATGTAGGGACACAGCCCTTTGACAAGGGGAATCGTAACACCCATTTGTTAATGCTTGTACAAAAAGGTAGTGTTACGGCGCGGCGGGGGAGAAGGGGGACCCAAGTTTGGGTAACAGCCCAAGGCCATAGTCTACTTAATCCGCAACTGCATCAGGAGTACAAAGCCGTAGGGAACTACCTGATATAACTGTCCTCACACAACAGCCTCGGTTCCCCGAGTGTGTTGCATGAGGCAGGCAGGGAAAGCTCCAGCGATCCCTGCCCTAAATGAGATGTCTAAGTGCCTGGGAGCCCACTCACCTGCTCCACCGTCCTCATCTATGCTACCTGCACTCAGGCCTGCCCGCACCAGAATGAGTCCGCTTATTCTCCTCTCCTGATTCTTGTGGCCTTTCTGATACCCAGCCATCCACCAACCCGACAATCCATCCTTCAAAGCAGACAGCTGCTTTTTTTCTCCCAGGGAAGCTACGTCATATATGGCCAGTTACATCACTGGGACCCATGGAAGCTAGAGTGACGTAACGGTCCATATAAGACAGCGGGCTGCGTGGAGAGAGCATTCACGAAACATATTCTACTGTATGTCTATACAGTAGGATACATTGCAGCCTTCCGTTGAAGGCAATGACTTGATGTGAAGGGGGCCTCAGAGTCAGACACGTGTTTACAGGGTTACCGGGGAACTTGTAATTCACTCAAAACTCATTGGATCGTATTGGGCCAAAAACTAATTTAGAAAAGTACATTCATCTCTTACCATGCACCTAACAACAATTTTACAAATGATTAACAGGTACAAAGCACTGACTGCACGGGTGACTATCAGCTACTATACTTTAACCGTAAAAGTGATGATCAGGGATTGAGCACTGATTGTTCCAAAGACTGCTAGGTACAGGATACAAGGACAGATGCTGAATGTAATAATAATAATAATCTTTATTTATATAGCGCCAACATATTACTCAGCACTTTACAATTTAAAGGGAACATAAACAGACAATACATAGTGACAAAGCTCATTTTCAATTCAGACAGGAGGATTGAGGGCCCTGCTTGCAAGAGTTTACAATCTATGAGAAAAAAGGGAGACACAAAGTGTAAAAGTGTTTGTTCAGTACAATGGTCCAGCCATCTTTTATACATATGGGGTAGTACACATAAAGCTGCATGAGCCGGTCACTAGCCAGTATCCGTGTATGACGGACATGAAATGCAGTACGATGCAAGGAGTGTGAGGGAATCTTATTCTGATGACTAATGGGGCCAAGGAAAGGAGTCAGATTAGGTAATGTTATAGGCCTCTCTAAAAAGATGTGTTTTCAGGGCACGTTTAAAACTGTGGATATTGGGAATTAATCTGATTGTCTGTGGTAGCGCATTTCAGAGGACTAGTGCAGCACAAGAAAAATCTTGAAGACGGGAGTGGGAGGTTCGGATTATGGAGGATTTTAATCTAAGTTCATTGGCAGAACGTAGAGTGCGAGTTGGCTGGTAGACAGATATGAGGGAGGAGATGTAAGGAGGTTCACCACTGTGGAGAGCTTTGTAGGTGAGAGTAATAAGTTTGAATTTAATTTTGAAGGGGAAGAGCAACCAGTGTAGTGATTGGCACAGGGTAGAGGCGTTGGTGTAGTGGTTGGTCAGAAAGATGAGCCTGGCTGCTGCATTGAGGATAGGTTGGAGAGAGGAGAGTTTAGTGAGGGGAAGACCGACTAGTAATGAGTTACTGTAGTCAAGACGAGAGTGAATCAGAGC
Organism: Rhinoderma darwinii; assembly: GCF_050947455.1. Classification (NCBI taxonomy): domain Eukaryota; kingdom Metazoa; phylum Chordata; class Amphibia; order Anura; family Rhinodermatidae; genus Rhinoderma; species Rhinoderma darwinii. The sequence continues at coordinate 35,881,381 of NC_134699.1, forward strand.
AACAAAGAGAGTTTTGGCTGTTTCCTCAGTAAGAAAAGGGCGGATTCTGGAGATGTTTTTGAGGTGAAAATGACAGGAGCGTGAAAGTGATTGAAAGTGTGGAGCAAAGGTAAGATCGGAGTCAACATTAACCCCGAGACAGCAGGCGTGCTGCCTAGGAGTTATGATAGTGCCACACACAGAGATGGAGTCATCAGGTTTAGGTAGGTTAGTAGATGATGGGAACACAAGCAGCTCAGTTTTAGAAAGATTCAGTTTCAGATAGAGAGAGGACATGATGTTAGAGACAGCGGACAGACAATCACTGGTGTTTTGTATTAGAGCAGGGGTGATGTCATGGGAAGAGGCATATAATTGTGTGTCATCAGCGTAGGGATGGTACTGGAAGCCAAGTCTGCTGATAGTTTGTCCAATAGGTGCTGTGTAGAGAGAAAACAGGAGCGAAAGTGGATAGAGCTGGTTCCCCAGCAGCATTTAAAAGAAACAGGATCCTGACCTGTCCACAGAGTTTAAAGCAGCACAGAGTATTTCAGGAGATGAGCGTGCGGATCTTGTGCGGGGTGGTGACTTGCCAATCATGTGAAGGTGTTATTGAGGACAGGAGTGGAGGAGAGGTAACAGACTGAGAGCTACGTAATGGTAAGAGCAGAGTTCACAGCAGCACAGAATATTTCAGGAGAGGAGCGTGCAGATGTTGAGGAGTGTATGACGCTGACTGGTCACTGATTGGTCAGCATCATACACATAATCACGCACAGTTAAAAACACAATACACGCCCAGTTGGACATAACGAAAAAAAACGCCCAGTTGTCCATTTCAAAGCTCATTTGCATATATGCACACGACCGTAAAAACTCCCGTTATTACGGGTCGTATTTACGACCTGTAATAACGGGCTCATAGACTTCTATTGGCCACGGGTACCTTCCCGTTTTCTTATGGGAAGGTGCCCGCGCCGTTGAAAAAGATAGAACATGTCCTATTTCAGGCCGTAATAACGGCACGGGCAGCCCATAGAGTCTATGGAGCTGCCGTAATGACGGGTGGCTACATGTGTGCACCCATCATTACGGCAGCGTTGCTAGGGACGTCAAACAATAGTCACTGTCCAGGGTGCTGAAAGAGTTAACTGATCGACAGTAACTGTTTCAGCACCCTGGACAGTGAATTCCGATCAGAATATAGAGTAACCTGTAAAAAAAAAAGACGTTCATACTTACTGAGAACTTCCTGCTTCCTCCAGTCCGGTCTCCCGGCCGTTGCCTTGGTGACGCGTCCCTCTCGACATCCGGCCCGACATTCCTGGATGACGATTCAGTCCAAGTGACAGCTGCAGCCAATTACAGGCCAATCACAGCCTGCAGCCAATCACAGGCTAATCCCAGGCTGCAGCGGTCACATGGATTGCCACGTCATCCAGGGAGGTCGGGCTGGATGTCAAGAGAGGGACGGGTCACCAAGGCAACGGTGACGCGTCCCTCTCTTGACATCCAGCCCGATTGTGATTGGCTGCAGCCTGTGATTGGCCTGTGATTGGCTGCAGCCTGTGATTGGCTGCAGCGGTCACTTGGCCAATCACAGGCTGCAGCCAATCACAGGCCAGCGGTCTGTGATTGGCTGCAGCGGTCACTTGGACTGAATCGTCATCCCGGGAGGTCGGATTGGATGTCAAGAGAGGGACGCAACGGTGACGCGTCCCTCTCTTGACATCCAGCCCGATTGTGATTGGCTGCAGCCTGATATGAAGGTAACCTGTAATAGTACATGGAGTGCCTATAGCTACATAGTACAGAGATACAAGGACGATGTCTGCCTCTGTATAGGCTCAATGCTCATGGCGGAGCTGTGTGCAGTAAGACATTTTTAACAATGACTGACAAATGTTTAGCTTGTGTATAGACACATGTAAAATAAAGCTGTTAACAATAAGGTGTTTTCATGGTTGCACCACGAGAAGTAATTACGGTTTAATCCTTCAATTTTCTGTTTTACTATTACTTCTGTTACAGCCTTTTCTCATTATCCTTTTATTAACTTATTCTAAGGAATTGGAGGGACATTGCAGCGGTTTCATTGTCAGGTGGTTGACCTCAATATCTCACAAGAAAGTCATCTGTTTCTGCAGCCAATCACAATCGGGCTGGATGTCAAGAGAGGGAAGCGTCACCGTTTCCTTGGTGACGCGTCCCTCTCGACATCCAGTCCGACCTCCCGGGATGACGCGGCAGTCCAGGTGACCGCTGCAGCCTGGGATTGGCCTGTGATTGGCTGCAGCGGTCACTTGGAATGAATCGTCATCCCGGGAGGTCGGACTGGAGGAAGAAGCAGGGAGATATCGGTAAGTAGGAACTTCTATTTTTTTTACACGTTGATCTATATTGTGATCGGAAGTCACTGTCCAGGGTGCTGAAACAGTTACAGCCGATCGTTTAACTCTTTCAGCACCCTGGACAGTGACTATCTCCGCCGGGTTCGGTCAAAACGTGTGATGTTCGGATTTGCTGTGAACCGAACTTTTCCCGATGTTCGGACCGAAACCGGGTTCGGTTGTCCCGGTTCGCTCATCTCTAGTCAAGAGCTGTTTTTTTCAGTAATGGGTTTATAATGGCATGTTTAACCCCTTCTCGCCGCAGCCCTTTTTAAGTTCTTCATTTTAGTTTTTTCCTCTTCACCTTCCAAAAGCCATAACTTCTTTATTTTTCTGTCGATATAGTCCTATGAGGGCTTGATTTTTGCGGGACGAGTTGTAGCTTTTTGTAGCACCATTTATTTTGCCATATAATGTACTAGGAAACAGGAAAAAATTATTTCTGGGGTAGAAAATGAAAAAAACAGCGATTCCTCCATGGTTTTTTGCTAGCAGTTTTTACGGAATTCACTGTGCAATTAAAATAACATGTTAACTTTATTCTGTGGGTCAATACGATTATGGCAATACCAAATATATATAGTTTTTTCTATATTTTACTACTTTTACAAGTAAAAACCTAAGTGTAAAAAAGAAAATTTATTTTGTGTCGCCAAATTCCGAGAGCCATAACTTTTTTATTTTTTTGTCGATTAAGTGGTATGAGGGCTTATTTTTTGTGGGATAAGCTGTAGTTTTTAATAATACCATTTTGGTGTACATGCAACATTTTGATCACTTTTTATTTCATTTTTTGTGGGAGACTAGGTGACCAAAAAATAGAGATTTTTTTTTATGGCGTTCACCGTGCCGGTTAAATAATGATATATTGTAATAGTTCAGACTTTTACGGACGTGGCGATACCAATTATGTTTATTTATTTATTTTTTACTATGCTCTAGGGGGAAAATGGGAAAAGGTTTTTTTTTTATCTCTTAATTTTCAATTTATTTTTTTACAAAAAAAAAATTATTGAACAAATTTTTACTATTTTTATTAGTCCCCCTAGGGGACTTCAACCAGCGATCATTAGATCGCTTGCACGATACACTGCAACACTAATGTATTGCAGTATATTGTGATTCTGACAGGCATCTATTAAGCACTGCCGGAGGCAGGGCTTAATAGGTGCACAAAGATGGCGGACCTGGGGGACTTCATTAGGCCCCAAGGCAGCCATAGCAACCATCGCACCCCCGCAATTGCGTTGTGCGGGGGGGCGCGATGAGCTGTTAGAGGGGGTCGCCCCCTCTTTCTAACGATTTAAATGCTGCGGTCGCTATTGACCGCAGCATTTAACGAGTTAAACGAGCGGGATCGCACTCGAGCGCGATGCCGCTCGTTACTCTGAAGTGTCGGCTATAACAAAGAGCCGACAGCGGCATCGTATGGAGCGGGTTCACTCCGTGAGCCCGTTCCATACTTCCCCTACCCGACTTTGGCTTATGGATACGTCAAATGTCGGGAAGGGGTTAAAAGAGGAGGGAAATATACCAGAAGAAAGAGAGGTTAAAAATTTTGGTCAGGTGACAAGTGACTGCTGGGGAGAGGGACTGGAGGAGGTGTGAGGGGATAGGATCACTAGGGCAGGTAGTAGGACGAGAAGAAGAGAGGAGTCTAGAGACGGATGGCAGGGGATTGATGTTACTAGGGGACTGGGAAATAATATCATGCCGGATTTTGTCAATTTTAACTTTAAAATAAGTGGCCAGGTCTTCAGCACTGAGATCTGTGATTGGCGTCTGCACTTTAGGACTAAGGAGGGAGTGAAAAGTATCAAAGGGGCGTTTTGGATTATTAGATAGTGTGGAGATGAGAGAGGTGAAATACACTTGTTTGGCTCTGTGAAGGGCAGAGTTGTAGGTTTTGAGCATAAATTTAGGCGTGTACCAGGGTTGTCGTCATCTTTGTCGGTTGGTTCGGAGTGTAGGGGGGGGCTGCTTCTTCCAATGCATTTTTGAGTGTTGTAATGTTTGGCGGCCAGATTGGGACAGGAGAGGGAAGAGATAGGGGACAATGAGGTCTGTAGACTGTCTATGAGATTCTGAGTGTTAGGCCTGATTTACACGAGCGTGTGCGTTTTGCGCACGCAAAAAACGCAGCGTTTTGCATGCGCAAAATGCACTTAACAGCTGCGTGTGTCATGAGTGTATGATGCGCTGCTGCGTGATTTTCGTGCAGCCGCCATCATTATGACACTCCGTTTGGATGTTTGTAAACAGAAAAACACGTGGTGCTTTTCTGTTTACATTCAGAGTTTCACAGAACTTGCGCGAATCACGCAGTTCGCACGGAAGTGCTTCCGTGCGACCTGCGTGGTTTTCACGCACCCATTGATCTCAATGGGTGCGTGATGGGCAAAAAACTCTGAAATATAGAACATGTCGTGAGTTTTACGCAGCGCACTCATGCTGCGCAAAACTCACGGACTGTCTGCAATGCCCCATAGAGTAATATAAGTGCGTACGACATGCGTGAAAAGCACGCGCGTATATTACGCTCGTGTAAATGATGCCATAATGGCATGTAGCTTTCTGTATGTCTGATACGTAGGCATGACCTGAGGAGGCAGATAATATTTGATAGTAAAGGAGAGAAGGTTGTTGTCAGAGAACGGGAGAGGAGAGTTAATAAAGTCAGAAACTGAGCAGAGATGGAAGAAGACCAGGTCAAGCGAATGCCCGTCTTCATGTGTAGGAGAGTTAATAAGTTGTGACAGACCTAGGGAAGAGGTTAAAGATAGAAATTGGGAGGCAGATGGGGAGGTTGGGTTGTTAGATGGAACTAAAATGTGGACACCACAACACTATTCCGGTTTTCTTTATAAATCTTTACTTAGTCAATAACCATATAAACAGATGAAATCAGCAACAGTATAAGTTCAACAGTCTATTTATCCTTCAATGGCTCCGCCTAATATCAGTCTCTGTCCTTTACGTGTCTCCAGACGCTACGGGGGAATGGCGGTGGGCCTGGCAGGGGTTCTGTAATCGGCTGACGGCTCACCTTGGCAGTATGCGCGGTGTCCTGTTAGTCCACTCTTTGGATCGTTGAGCCAAGGGTGCTTCTCTCATGTAATGGCAGCAGCCTGGTCACCGTTGCTCCCAGTCTCTCGCTCAGGGTACCAGATAGCAGTCTGCTGGATATGACTCCTAGGTTCTTCTTTTCCTCACACCAGTCTGGAGCTCCTTATCCTGCTGCTCTCTCTTTCTTGCTGTTTACTTTAACTTTCAATATCTCTTCCCGGAGCTCATATCTCATGCTCCTTCTCTCTCTCTCTCTTTCAACATGGCTGCCCCCTCTCCACTTGCTAATCTCCCCCCTGTTCCGTTTTTAGCTCCTCCCCCTTTAACCCCACGTTTTCATGTCCAGTGTAATCTGTCCAGCAACTCACTGCAACTGCTCTACCACCATCTAGTGGTCACTAACGATATAACAGGCATTATACAATAGTAAGTAACAAACAATGCTTCAACCTCCTACACAAATAGGAGGAAGTAGATAGACACCCAAGTGCTGGCAAAAGGGGGGAAACAGAAGGGGGCTGCGACCCCTGTGACCGACGTTGGGAAGGGGGCTATTACCCCTATCGTACAAGGGTGCTGGGACCCCCACGATATCGTGGGTACGGAGGGGGCTGATACCCCTATCACCCAAGGGGGCTGGAACCCCAATAACTGGTCTGGTAAATGTGGGGAGTGGGACCCCTTCCACAGCATGGGGGCTGGAAACCCCCTACAGGGTTATCAATGGGGATGTTGAAGTCACCCATGATGAGAGCGGATGTTTCAGAGGAAAGAAATTGTGGAAGCCAGGCAGCAAAATGATCCAGGAATTGGCGGGTGAGCCCAGGGGGCAGTAGACAACTGCCACTTTGAGGGAAAAAAGGTGAAAGAGTCTAAGGTTGGGGACTTCAAAGGAGGGGAGTGTGAGTGAGGGGACAGGAGAAATGACCTGGAAAGTGCAGTGTGGTGAAAGAAGTATGCCTACTCCTCCACCGTGCCTGTTCTCAGGTCTGGGGGCATGAGAGAAGTGTAGACCAACATGAGATAGGGCAGCAGGAGAAGCAGTGTCAGACAGGTGTAGGCATGTTTCTGTAAGATCCAGAACATTGAGAGAGTTAGAAAGGAATAAGCCATGAATAAAGGTGAGTTTGTTGCCCACGGACCGAGAATTCCAGAGCGCACAGTTAAAAGAGGCAGGAAAAGACATACAAGAAATGTTGAGGAGATTTGCAAGGTTTCTATGTGTGGCAGGTAAGGGGTTGAGCTTGGCAGAAGAAAAGGGAGGACCAGGGTTGGGAGAGATGTCCCCTGCAGCTAGTAGCAGGAGAATGGAAAGAGACAGCAGATGGTTCAGTGGTTTTTGAGAGCGACCTTTGTGTTGAGCAGTGGGATGAGATGGGTTAAGGTGATTCTGTAAAGTGAATAGTGCATGGGAGCTGTTCATGGGCAAGGGAAGGAGAGAGGGACTGATGTGGACAGAATTTACTAAGTGGCGAAATGGGCAATATGTTTGTAAACCAACAACAGCTACAATGATGAGTGAGGCAGCAAACATGTTGCGATGGTTTGGTCGTAGGAAACAGAACATTTCTATAGTTCTATAGCAGTAATTTTAAGCCCTTGGCGCACCACGACGCAACTGTACGTCCATGTGGCCAGTGTCTTAGCGCACGGGGACGTACAGTTACTGCATGTTTCCCGGTGAAAACTGACAGCTGACACTCCACTATATAGCGATCAGCGGCTTATTTCCGCTGATTTCCGCAATTAAACCCTTAATTGCGGTGACCGATTGCAATCACCGCATTCAGGGGTTTCTAGCACATCGGTAGACCTCACAATGAAATTGTGAGGTTTGCAGATGGCTAGCATGGCGACCGGAGGTCAAGTAATGGCCTTCGTGTCTGCCATGTAGGGAAGCCTATCAGGATCAGCCTCCTGATAGACTTCCTGTCAGAGTGACAGGACGTCACTGCCGTTCGCGATGCACACTGTCGATGATAGTGTCAGTGACAGTGTGCATCGGGAACCGGGAGGTAAGCTGTCTCTAACAGCTGACACTCCACTGTTGCCGATCAGCGGCTCATTGCCACTGATTTCGGCAATTAACCCGTTACATGCGGGGCTCGATTGCGATCTCCGCATGTAGGGAGTTTGTAGCACATCAGCAGCCCCCATGCAATTGTGTGGGCTGCTGATGCTTGTGATGGCACCCGGGGGCCAGACAATGGCCTTCGGGTCTGCCATGTATGGAAGCCTATGAGGACCAGCCTCTGGCTGGTCCTCGTAGACTTGCTGTCAGAGTGACTATGATGTCACACTGACAGTTGGAATACGTTACACTACCTAGGTAGTGTAATGTATTCTAGCAGCGATCAAAGCTGCAGGTAAAAAAAGAGCGTTTGAAAAGTAAAGTAAAAATAAAGTAAACAAAAATGTTTTACAAAAGTGTAAAAATAAAATATTTTTTTTTCCTATAATAAGTCTCTTATTATAGGAAAAAAATGAAAACGTTAAATAACAGTACACATATTTGGTTTCACCGCGTTCGTAACGACCCAATCTATAAAACTATAATCTTATTTTTACTGCACGGTGAACGCCGCAAAAAAAACAAACTAAAAACCATGCCAGAATCACAATTTTTTGGTCACCACCCCTCCCAAAATATAGAATAAAAAGTGGTTAAAAGGTCGCATGTACCCGAAAATAGTACCAATAAATCTACAACCCGTCCCGCAAAAAAACAAGCCCTTACACCGCTTTTTTGACTGAAAAGTAAAAAAGTTACGGCTCCCAGAATTTGGTGACACAGAAATTAAATTATTTTTATAAAGAAGTGATTTTATTGTGCAAACGCTGCAAAACATAAAAAACTATATACATATGGTATCGCTGTAATCGTACTGACCCGCAGAATAAAGTAAAATTGTCATTATAGTGCATTATGAACGCGATAAGAAATAAAGAATTTAAAACGCCAAAATCACTGTTTTTGTTTACCAAAGCTCTAAATAAAATGTAATAAAAAGTGATCAAAAAGTTGCATGTACCAAAAAATGGTACCAATAAAAACTACAGCTCGTCCTGCCAAAAAAAAGCCCTCACACAGCTCAATTAATGGAAAAATAAAAAAGTTATGGCGTTTTGAAGGCGGGGAGTGAAAAACTAAAATAGAAATGCAAAAAAGGATCAGTCCTGCAAAGGTTAATTAATTTCTATTAAAAAAATAAATTATTACCACATGTGGGGTATTGTCATACTCGAGAGAGATTGCGTTACAAATTTAGAGCGACTTTTTCTCCTTTATCCCTTGTGAAAATGAAAAAATTCAACATATTAGTGGACAAAAATGTTTCCATTTTCACAGCCTAATTCTACTAAATTCTGCAAAAAAACTGTGTGATATAAATGCTTACTATACCCCTAGAAAAATTCCTTAAGGGGTGTAGTTTCCCAAAGATGGTAACTTTTGGGGGGTTTCCACTATTTTGTTCCCTGCAATCGCGACATTGCACTAAAAACCAATCCAGCAAAATCTGCGCTCCAAAATCCATATGGCGCTCCCTCCCTTCTGAGCGCTGCCGTGGGTCTACACAGCAGTTTATTACCACATTTGGGGTATTTCCGTAATTGGGAGAAGATGCTTTGCAAATGTTGGGGTGCATTTTCTTCTTTATTCCTTGTAAATATTACAAATTTCTATGTTTCTTCAGAAAAAAAGTAGATTTTCATTTTCACAGACTAACTCCAATAAATATAGCAAAATACCTGTGGGGTCAAAGTGCTAACTATACCCCTAGATAAATTCCTTGAGGGGTGTAGTTTCCAAAATGGGTTCACTTTTGGGGAGTTCCCACTGTATTGGCACCACAAGACCTCTTCAAACCTGACATTGTGCCTAAAATATAATCTAAAAATAAGCAGGCCCCAAAATCCTGTAGGTGCTCCTTTGTTTCTGAGGCCTGTGTTTCGGTCCATTAATGCATTAGGGCCACATTTGGGATATTCCGAAAAACTGCAGGACCTGGGCAATAAATATTGAGTTGTATTTCTCTGGTAAAAGCTTCCGTGTTACACAATTTTTTTTATTACAAATGAATTTCGGCAAAAAAAAAAGAAATTTGTACATTTCCCCTCTACTTTGCTTTATTTCCTGTGAAACGCCTAAAGGGTTAGGAAACTTTCTGAATGCTGTTTTGAATACTTTGAGGGGTGCAGTTTTTAAAATGGGGTGATTTATTGGGGGATTCTAATATATAAGGCCCTCAAAACCACTTCAGATCTAAACTGGTCCCTGTAAAAGTAGCCTTTTGAATTTTTCTTGAAAATGTGAGAAATTGCTTCTAAAGTTCTAAGCCTTGTAACGTCCTAGAAAAATAAAAGGATGTTTAAAAAACGATGCAAATATAAAGTAGACATATGGGAAATGGTAACTAGTGACTATTTTGTGTGGTATTACTATCTGTTTTACAAGCAGATACATTTACATTTAGAAAAATGCACATTTTTGCAAATTTTCTCTAAATTTTGGTGTTTTTCATGAATAAATATTGAATTTATTGACCAAATTTTTCCACTATCATAAAGTACAATATGTCACAAGAAAACAATCTCAGAATCGCTTGGATAGGTGAAAGAATTCCGGAGTTATTACCACATAAAGTGACACATGTCAGATTTGAAAAAATTGGCTGTGCCACAAGGCCAAAACAGGCTCAGACCTAAAGGAGTTAATGTATGCAAGTTTGTTTGTTTGTTTGTTTGTTTGTTTAGTCCACACAGCTTACCTGTCACTTACCCTGTCTAACTGCCATGTATAACTGCCAGGACACTTTGCCAATAATGAATGTAATGCCAAGCACTGGATGCAGAATATATTACTAACCAACGGGCACCATATCTGCATAATCAATTAATGCTACTGTTTCAAGTATTCTCTTGGGAAAGTGGCATGAAGCTGTGTGATGCTACTGTGATGTTCCTGAATCTAGGCAGAGATATCTCACTATTCATGTTTTTATTTCATACAATCTGTATAGTGTATATAACTCCAACACTGCATTCTAGCACCAAATTTGGAAGTGTATATGACAGCTAAAGGGTTGCCGAATAAAGGGGCAAAGACGCAGCTTTTCCACCAAGACCCGCAGACACATAGCAAGGTGCCTTTGTGACGCAACATTTATAAAACTATAAGCCATTTTAAATAAGAGTTGGAAAAAATGCAACTAATATTGGTAATGCTATAATATGTATTAGAAAAGGTTGAAATGCACTGACTATGATTTTGCTTGCAATATTTATTTTTCTGTGAGAATATTACTTTGGAATTTAAATAATATCCATTCAATTGGATAAACATTAAATGTAAACAGACTATATTGTATAATGGATTGTAATGTCCGTGGCTTTGGGCCGTCAGCTCCAATTCCCTCCTGACAGCCGCAGCCACGAGTCGGCAAGCGCTGGCTCCAGCCTCCTCCTCCGGAGACGCCAGCGCTCGCTTCCACTCACCTCATCCGGATCCCGTAGACTTTTGATTAACTTTGAACCCGTGAGTACGCTGGAGTATAAGAGAGGTCCAGCCCCCTTCTTCTATGCCTGAGCATTGTTGATGTTTCCCAATTTTGTCTATGGGATGGCCTCCTAGTTTGGTCCTGTTCCTGTGTTCCCTGCATTCCATACTATCCTGGTCGAGCACTGTGCTGTGCCAAAGTCGTGTCGTGCTGTATCTCACGTCTGACCTGCTTCACCTCGTCTGACGTCTAGATGCTGCCTAGTCCCAGCCGAGCCTGCCTTACTGCTGTCCGAGCTGCCACAGGTACCTATACGAACTATAGACATTGACCTGCGCCCTGTTGGCCAGCTGCATTACCGCCAAGGCGGTACGGCCGGGTGGGTCCACAGACCCTTCGTGACATGTATTCATTGACACAGCGGGGGTGTATGTTACACCTGTATGTGGGTGCATACACTTCCAGTCTGCATATAGGGTTCAGATGTATGCACTGTTGACTTGTTGACATATAATACAAAGCACAGCCATATGTATCGTCAAGTATTACACTTTCCATATGTTTCCCTTGATAGTACAGGAAAGGATTGTACCATGCTGTGAATAGAACACGGCATGTGAAAAATTGCTATTCCCATTGGATTTACATAAAGGTTTCCTTATGTTTCTTCCCTACATAGTGTATATGGAATGTTAAGATGTCTCCTGCCTTTAGTTTCTAGGTAGAACGTACTCGTCTGACTGCTATCGTTGTCAGCTATATTAGCTAACATGTGGCAATTTCTTACCCATTCACCCGGAGTGCAATATTTTATCCTTAGTGAGAGAATAATCCCCCTCCATCCCTCTCATTGAACTTTTTACTTTCTTTTATGTTGAGCAGCATGAAATGTTGGGAAGCATAATTCAATTGTAACAACCAGAAAATAGCTAGCTACTCAAACTATATGGGTTTCAAATAAAATCTATGTATCCAGCAATGTAGAAAATTACTGAATGAAAAGAAAAGCTGCCAGCCACCACTAGAAAGCATTTCGGATCATATTTTTTTTATACATTGAATTTGCCTAAGTGGTGGCTACAGACAGCTAGATTTATCAGTTAACTATTTTTAACCAAGCTCCTTTATTTACATTACCAGAATATTATGTCAGATACAATACATATCACTGCATGACACGAAGTTACAGAACAGCTAAGAGAAGTAGTTAAATATAGCAGCAATGAAGACCAGGAACAGTTATATGGTATAGGTTTCATACATCCTGACTCCACTTTCATTTATTGCAACTGCCGAAGAATTTGCAAGCGTGTGCTTCGTAGTGGATAGTACACCAAACATCTAGCAGCCATTCTTTATACAAATGGGACCATGCGTCATATTATTAGGAGGGGTGCCGGATATCACAATGAACTTGCCGTTGCAAACACATGGAAAACAAAAAGGGGTTGGGGGACAGGGAACTGTGCAATGTTTGTATTTGAAGACAGTGAGAGACAGAGAGAGAGAGAGAGAGAGAATGTGCCAAAAAAATAGAAGAAAACAGTATGAGGAACATGGAACCGATGTTGGGCTGAGGCGTGGCCAGGACCTCATGGAGACTGCTGCTCTGCTCTCTAAGTGCCCACATCGGCTGAAAGTCGACATACTTCACCGTTGTAATGTAGAAAAGACGACGTGGGTCAGTTTGCGCTGGATAAAGTCCCTTTAACCCTCTCTCACCTTGGACTCTTACCTCATGTGGGAGAACAGGGACCCGACAGCTGCTTCCATCATGGTGCCGCAGCATTCTTCCTCGACTCCCCGCGCTGACGAGCCTAGTGGTTAGTTGCCTGCACAATTGCTACCTGCGTTCTCAGCTCGGGACCCCTCACCACCTTCCCTGTCAACCTTGCAGGACGCAGGTTGAGACCTTTCACAACACCATGTGGTGATCCCACTAGCGGCCATTTCTGGCTTAGCCTCTCTTCGTGGGACAGCTCCACGTGGTTCAGCCTGCTCCTTCCAAAGAGGACATTGCTATGGTCACTCATCCATCTCAGGCCCTAGGTTACCTAGATGTGGTACTCTGACCTCAGCATGTCCCCTCAAGCTACACCTCTGCTCGGATTGAGCTGACACCTGTTGATTGGTGGTCTCATATACAAAAGCTCACCAAGCAGCAGGGTTTTCATGCACTTATTACTGAGGTTAAAGAGACCTGTAGAAGTGAAATAGTGGCAAATCGCCAAGATGTTAAACATGTTGCACATCAACTTGATCAGTTTGAAGAAGACCACAATTCGACTAGAACCACCATACGTCAGCTCGAAACCCAGCCCTCTTCTCAGGCTTGCGCGATCCGGGATTTACAGCACTACATAGAGGACCTGGACAACAGGGGGTGCAGGCACAATATTAAAATTAAATCTCAAGATGAGGAAGATGTAACTGCAATCCTGCAAACGATCTTCAACTCTGGATTATGCCGCCTGTCAGGGCAGCCGATTAAAATTGACCACGCTCATAGGGCTTTGTGCTCAAAAACAATGGGGAGCTGTCCACGGGACATTATTTGTTGTATCACAGACTATCTCCTTAAGGAGGAGATTATGATGAAAGCTCGTCCACTTTGCCAAATTGCTGACAATGGACCTTTCCTGGTTTACCCTCTTGCAACTTTTGTCCCTGTGCCTTTTATTGACTTTGCTGCGGAAACATGCAGTCCTCTACAGGTGGGGCTTTCACTTTAGCTTAACAGCCTTAAAAGAGAGGCGATCAGCTATATTTCGTTCTACAGAAGATCTTTCAGACTTCTGTCTTAGCTTCCACCTTGACCCTCCTCCACTACTAAACTAGGACTTGCCTCCTTAACCACCTCGATTGCCTCCCTCTTGGCAGCGGGTCCAATCTCGGAAACACTAGCATCGGGTGTTGAATGGAGAATGTGATATGGACTGACCTAACCCAGTGTCTCTGGTAAAATTGTTTGTGCTTAATATTATGGAAGTGCATTTCCTGATAACTAGTCTTACTACCCTATTTTTCCATAGGCCCTGTTCCCACAGCACTTTTTTACGCTGATATTGACATGGAAACTGCATTTAAATCAGCGCCAAAAAGAAACACTGCAAATGTCCCTACATTGATGTCAATGGGAAGTAGAGGTGGGGTTTTTTCCCCAGCGACTTCGGTCAGCATGGGGATAAAAAAATAAAAAATAAAGTCATGCCCTATCTTGGAGTGGTTTCTGCCTCTGAACCTCTATTAAAATCAATAGTAGGTGGAAAAAAACACGCCGTTCATTTGGAGGAATTTTTGACCCGTTTTTTTAATTTGCTAAACACGCCTTTTCTCCAGGCCCTCGGGGGGCCTCTACTCCTCCCAGTGAGATTGTATAATGTCCATTCTTCCAAATTCCCCATCAGAAATGTTACTTGTGAGGGCTGCCCCCTTTTGCTCCTTTATGTGCTGAGCATTGGGCCATTATCGGCCCAGTTTAGAGCTAACCCTGATATTCAATGAATCCCCATTCGTGATAAATCCTTCAAGATATCTTTCTTTGCGGTGATGTTTTGTTGACATTAACTAATCCCTCAATTACCCTTTCTAATCTCCATCGTGCTATTACTCAGTAGAGCCAGCTGTCGGTATATGACATAAGTTACACTAAAACGGAAGCCCTTTCTATCAATATTCTGCCTCCTTTGTTGTCCAATTTGAAATTGTCTTTCCGCTACACCTGAAGGGAGAAAACACTTACATATTTGGGAGTCCATATAACCCCCTCCTATTGTTTCATGCAAATTTCCCACTTATTGTCAAGGAGCGTCATATACTGTTAACTACATGCCAAATGCTTCTTATCGCTTTACTAGTCCGAGGAGCGGCAATTTTATGTCACGGTTTGCTAAATACCATTATCTTTTTGAATTTAGACCTCCACCCTTCACTCTATACAGTTTTCCTTTCTTAAGCTTGTATGGAATCTGAAGCGTCATTGTATTACTAGGGCTGTTCTTACTGCAAGCATTTTGCGAGAAGGCCTGTCCCCCCCCCCCCCCCGATAGTTCTCTATATTATTATACTGCCCATTTACACCACTTGGCATTTTGGTTTACTCTGTCTGTGTATAACAGATGAACTGAGGTGGAGAGGCTCTGGTTAGCTCCCAGACATCCCAGCACACTAATTTGGGGTCCAGTACCTTGGGTTCAGCTTCGAGCCCTCTTAAGACCTATGGCCTTTTCTATGGATATTTGGTGTAACTGTAGAATTGCGCTTTCAGCTTTACACACTTCCTCGCACCCTACTCCCTTTTTGTTCATGCCACATCTTCCTGATAGTATGACTTCTGCAAAGTCTTCACCCTGGTACAATGTCGGATTATATAGCTTTGGAGACCTAGTAGACCCTAGTACAAGAAGCTTATGATGTTAGCTAAACTTAAATCTACATATTTGCTTAATTTTACTGGAGCCTATAGTTACTAACAGCCCATTATTTCTCTACCTCACTAGGCACAACAGTGGTCCCTCGACTCACCCCTTTTGAACGGACAAACTTTCAGAGTCCCTCTGTCACGGGACTTTTCTACAATATATATAGCTTATTGAATGGTGTTGAATACTCCCCTACAAAAAAACATGTTTAGATGGGAGAATTGGTTGGTTAGGAAACTTCCTCATGACTGATAGAGAGTAATTTGGTCTAGAACAATTAAGAGCTTCATATGTATTTTATACAAGGAAAATCAACTTAAACTATTGATGACCCGGTATCACACCCCAGCACTCCTCCATAAATTTAGCTCCGCTATCACGAATGTATGTTGATGATACAACTCTCATGACAGTTCTCTTTACCATATATTCTGGAACTGCCCATTTATTGTTTACTTCTGGACTATGGTCAAAGTTTTACTCAGGAACTTATTGGATCAGGATATTATCCTTGACCCACTTACCTATCTTTTTAATTTACATAAGCAAATCCAGTACAAGGTTCCACCTTTTTACTGCTGCAAAGTGTCGAACTGCATTGTTCTGGAGAACATTTAACGGCCCTTACATGCAATGCCTCAGGTAAATTCCTGGAAACCTGGGCCTAGCGGGACTCATTTTGTACCAGAGCTTACAGTACCTCTGATAGTTCTAGGTTATTTTATATATGCCTTTGTTTGTGTCTCTTGTGTGAGCAGTTTTTTTTTTCTTTCCCCTCTTTCCTTTTTTTCCTCACCCATCCTACCCCCATACAATATTTGTACACGGATCTGTGCATTCTTTATTTCTGTGCTGTGAATGTATTTCTACATTGAATGTACACACTGTATGCTTTCAAAATCTTTTTTTTTATGCTTTCTGTACCCTTTAAGATGTTTGAAATCTAATAAAAATAAGAAAAATGTCTACATACAGTGTATATAAAAATTCTACACACCCCGGCAGGTTTTTGTCATGTCAAAAAATCAGTACAAGATTAATAATTTCAGAACTTTT
Organism: Rhinoderma darwinii; assembly: GCF_050947455.1. NCBI lineage: Eukaryota > Metazoa > Chordata > Amphibia > Anura > Rhinodermatidae > Rhinoderma > Rhinoderma darwinii. The sequence continues at coordinate 35,897,791 of NC_134699.1, forward strand.
TCCACCTTTAATGTGACAGATAATCTGTAGAATTCCATTGAAAAAAAAAACCCTGAAATCATTTAGAGGGGAAAAATAAAAATAACGAAAACTACAATAATGTGATTGCATAAGCGTGAACACACTCTTATAATTGGGGATGTGGTTGTGTTCAGAATTAGCCAATCACATTTAAACTCATGTTAAATAGCAGTGTCAAGAAGGGTCTGTGGACCCACTGGGCCGTACTGCCTTGGCGGTAAGGCAGCTGGCCAACAGGGCACAGGTTTGAGTCTATAGGATATAGGGTACCTGTGGCAGCACGGACAGTAGCTTGGCAGGAACTAGGCAGCAGGTGGACGTCAGGCGTGGGGAAGCAGACAGGCGTGGTAATCAGCAAAGCACGACTATAGCAGGCACGGCACTAGATCAGGATACATGTACAGGAACAGGAAACACTGGGAGCAGGAAACACTAGGGGACCATTTGCATAGACAGACTAAGGAAACACAACAACGCTCAGGCATAGAACTAGGGGGCTGGACCCCTCTTATAGTCCAGGGTACTCACAGGTCAAAGTTCGTCCATGAGGTCCGGTGCGCGCGCTGCCCCTTTAAGAGCGGGCACAAGCGTGCGCGCGCACCCTACGGGATCCAGCAGAGGTGAGTGGATGCGAGCGCTGGCGTCACCAGAGGAGGAGGTTGGGGCCAGCGCTTGCCGACTCGTGGCTGCGGCTGTCAGGGGCAGGTTGGAGCTGACAGCCGGCAGCCACGGACATTACAAGCAGTCAGTACACAGCTGCCATTATTTATCGTGATTCTGATTAACCCCATATAAAGTCAAGGTGGAGGGAATTATGAACAGTTCCAAATATCACGCAAAACTTGGCACAAAACCTGCAAGCCTCTGCTAAAAAGCTGAAGAGTAATTTCACCTTTTAGCACGACAATGACCCAAAGCATACATCCAAATCAACAAAAGAATGGCTTCATCAGAAGAATAGTCCAGCCAGAGCCCAGACCTTAATCCCATTGAAAATCTGTGGGGTGACCTGAAGAGGGCTATACACAGGGGATGCCCTCGAAATCTGACAAATTTGGAGCGCTTTTGCAAGGAAGAGTGGGCAACAATGGCCAAGTCAAGACTTCTTCCCAAAAAGACTGAATGCTCTCATAAAATCAAAGGGTAATTACAACAAAGTATTAATTTAACCCCTTCAAGACTAAGCCTGTTTTGGCTTTGAGGACGAAGCCGATATTTTTCAAATCTGACATGTGTCAATTTATGTGGTAATAACTTAGGAATGCTTTTACCTATCCAAATGATTCTGAGATTGTTTTCTCGTAACATATCGTACTTTGTTAGTGAAAAAATGTGGTCGATAAATTCAGTGAAAAACACCAGAATGTAGAGAAAATGGGCATTGCCTTTTTCTAAATTTAAATGTATCTGCTTGTAGGACAGATAGTAATACCACACAAAATAGTTACTATTTCAAATATCCCATATGTCTACTTTATGTTTGCATGGTTTTTTGAACATCCTTTTATTTTTCTACGATGTTACGAGGCTTAGAACTTTAGCAGCAATTTCTCATATTTTCTAGAAAATTTCAAAAGGCTATTTTTTCACGGACCAGTTCAGATCTAAAGCGGCTTTGTGGGCCTTATATATTAGAAAGTTCCCATAAATCACCCAATTTTTAAAACTGCATCCCTCAAAGTATTTAAAACAGCATTCAAAAAGTGTTATAACCCATTAGGTGTTTCACAGGAATTAAAGCAAATTAGACCTAAAATGTTCAAATTTCATTTTTTTTGCCAAAATTAATTAGTAATACTTTTTTCTCTGTAACACAGAAGGTTTTACTCGAGAAATACAACTCAATATTTATTGCCCAGATTCTGCAGTTTTTAGAAATATTCCACATGTGGCCCTAGTGTGCAATTGGACTAAAACCACAGGCCTCAGAAGCAAAGGAGCACCTAGTGGATTTTGGGGCCTCTTTTTTTAAATATTTTTTATGCACCATGTCAGGTTTGAAGAGGTCTTGTAGCGCCAAAACAGTAAAAACAAAAAACAAAAGTGACCCCATTTTGGAAACTACACCCCTCAAGGAATTTATATAGGTGTAAAGTTGTATGCATTTTGACCCCACAGTATTTTTTTTGCGAAATTTATTTGAATTAGTCTGTAAAGATGAAAATTAACTTTTTTTCTGAAAAACATAGAAATTAATTAACCATTAATCCATTTTTTGCTTTTTCTTTTTTGTTTTTCCCTCCCCATATTCCAAGAGATATAACTTTTTTATTTTTCCGTCAATAAAGTGGTGTGAGAGCTGATTTCTTGCGGCAGGCGTTGTAGTTTCTATTGACACCATTTAAAGTACCATTTAATGTACTGGGAAACTGAAAATAAAAATTTTTGCAGGCTGAAATTGGTAAAAACAGCGATTCCCCCATGTTTTTTTGGGTTTAGTTTTTACAGCATTCACCGTGCAGTAAAACAGACAACTTAAATTTTTTCTGCGACTCAATACGATTACGGTGATATCAAATTTATATTGTTTTTTTTATATTTTACTACTTTTACAAAGTAAAAACTATTTGTTAAAAAAAATTGTTTTGTTTCACCACATTCCGAGGCATCAATTTTTTTTCTTTTTCCGTGGATTATGCGGTGTGAGGGCTTATTTTTTGCGGGACGAGCTGCAGTTTTTATTGGTACCACTTTTTGGTACATACAACATTTTGAGCACTTTTTATAAAAATTTTTAGATCTAAGGTAACAAAAAAAAATGACGATTTTGCTGTTTTAAATAATTTTTTTCTTTACAGCGTTTACTGTGCAAATTAAATAATGGTATATCGTAATAGTTCAGACTTTAACAGACCCAGGAATACCAATTTTTTGTATTTTTTACATTACTGGGTGTCAGCTATAATTCCACAGCTAACACCCGCAGCATATGGTGCGAGCTCAGCACGTGAGCCCACCCCATATATCACCCCCCCCCCCCCGCACCATGACATGCTATTAAAGGGGTTTTCCGGAACTAATTAATCCAATCCTGTTGAACTAAACATGTCAAACCAAATCTTTTTGCAATGTACTTGCGTTTGAAAAGATGTTCCTAGCGGCGTATCTCATCTTCTATCACGTGATGCCTCACTAACCTGAAATTCTAACTTCCGCCTCAGCCCCGTCCATGAGCTCTAACTTCCGTTTTCCGGCAGTCTGAGTGTACGGTAACGTCATAAATGACGTAACTGTACACTGTGTTAAGGGGTTGTACCATGTTCTCTTACTCCTATTCAGAGCATGCGTGGTTGACACACACTGTGTCCAACACGCATGCTCTTTTCCAGGGTTCGGCAACCTCCCGCACCCGTGCCACAGCTGGCACGCGGGGCCTTGATCACTGACATGCTCTCCCCATGTTCAGCGCCGTTGTATGCTGCAACGCTGAACACAGGGAGAGACTCAGTGGCAGAGTGGATACACACAGCGCCAGAGCGGGGAGACACAGTCGCAGAGTGGGAAGAGACAGGGGCAGAGCGGAGAGACTGTGGCAGAGACAGTGGCAGAGTGGGGAGACACACTGGTATGCTCTCCCCGTGTTCATAGCCGTTGTATGCTGCGGCGCTGAACACAGGTAGAGACTCAGGGGCAGAGCAAGGAGAGACAGGGGCTGAGTGGAGAGACACAGGGGGAGAGTGGGGACACACAGGGGCACAGCGAGGGGAGACACTGTATCTGCAGTGGGGAGAGACTACTAGGGGTGGAAACATTGGCACTTTGGTTCATGGGATTTGTAGTCTTCATTCACAACAGGAAACGGCCGGTCACAGCAAAATAGTGATGTAAACAAACTGGAAAATAACCTCAGGGAGCGTAGAATGAAAAAATTGAGTCATAAAAACAGGTGGGGAACATAGGTTGAGCAGAAGTAACACATATAAATGCTTATTAAATTAAAATAACGATGTCGGAAAACCCCTTTAAGTCGTGGTGCGCAAAGGGGTTAATGCGCAGCGGATTGTGCAAAGTGAAAATTAAAATTTTCCACTGATATGCCATTAAAGGGAATGTGTCGCAAATTAAACTTTTTTTTTTTAAGTGTCGTTACTTATTTCTATTATATTTTTTACGTTTTTTGCTGTATTTTTTTCTTTTTTCCATATGGTGGAAAGTATAAAAAATTAAATAATAATTTTACATGTTTGCCTATGTTGGCCACCAGGGGGGAGCACTTCCCAGAATTGCAGCAAGGTAAATAAGGCAAAGCAACCTGATTTCCAGCTGCTGTAAATGTGGGAGGGAATCTCACCTCCCCTCCCACAAGCCAGGAAAAGGTGTCTTCAAATTGCTAAGCAGTGTCCGGCAGTCATATTGGGTGTGATTCTGCAGCTGGCAGAAGTTATAGGACACACCAAAAGGCTAAGGGTATGTTCACACGCTTACTAAACTAAGGGAAAACAGCTCCTGATTTTCAGTCATTTTTTAATCATACTCGTGTTTTTTAACGGCCGTTTTTGGAGCTGTTTTTCTATAAAGTCAATGAAAAATGGCTCCAAAACGTCCCAAGAAGTGATGTGCACTTAATTTTGGTCGGGCGTCTTTTTACGTGCTGTTTTTGGAAAACTACCACGTAAAAAACGCCCTGTCGGAACAGAACGCCGTATTTCCCATTGAAACCAATGGGCAGATGCTTGTAGGCGTTCTGCTTCCGATTTTTCAGCTGAAAACATTGTGTGTGAACATACCCTTAGGGTATGTGCACACGCTAACTGCATTTACGTCTGAAATTACGGAGCTGTTTTCAGGAGAAAACAGTTCCGTCATTTCAGACGTAATTGCTCGTACTCGCGTTTTATGAGATGTCAATTACGGCCGTAATTTGGAGCTGTTCTTCATGGGATTCAATGGAAAAACGGCTCAAATTACGTCCAAAGAAGTATCCTGCACTTCTGTGCCGAGGCTGTTATTTTACGCGCCGTCTTTTGACAGCGACGCGTAAAATTACAGGTTGTCGGCACAGTACATCGTCAAACCCATTCAAATGAATGGGCAGATGTTTGCCGACGTATTGGAGCCGTTTTATCAAGCGTAAATCGAGGCGTAAAATGCCTCGTTTACGCCTGAAAATAGATCGTGTGAACCCAGCCTTAGAATGATGAAAGTGAAGTGAATGACTTTTCAGTTGACCGGTTCACACGCCGTGTATTTGACATTTATTTTTTTTTTGCACATTTTACGTGCAAAAAAACACATTAAAAAAACGCTTGATTACACTTGATTTTGCTTATTTGGGGGGGGGGGTGTGTGTGTGTGTGTGGGGGGGGGTGCTCGCCGCTGATTCTGCAAAAAAGCTGATGAGCGGCTATGAAGTATCAGCGGCGCCCGTGCACACTCCGCTCTGCCACACACACACACACGGGAAAAGTCTTAAAGGGGTCATCCAGGAAAACATGGTGCCGCACCTGTCCTCAGGTCGTGTGTGGTATTACAGCTCTGTCCTATTCACTTCAATGGAGGTGAACTGCAATACCAGACACAACCTGAGGACAGGTGCGGCGCTGTGTCTCCAATCCGGACACCCCTTCTGTCCTGAGATGACCCGACGGGGGTGGCGGGTGTCAGAGCCACCCAGCGCAATCACTGTAGACAGAACCACACAACTACGGCATGAGGGCAGGGCTTGTCCTGAGTGCACTGTCTCTTGTTATGGACAGATTTATAGTCACATGAACCCCGTCTGATGAACCGGTAACCTAGGTCCAATCACATGACAGAGGGGGATCACCAAAAACCCTGTGCACCCTCAGCCCGTCCATCCAGCCCTTTCCTGGTTATATCTGCTTCTGGGAATGCTGGGTGACCATTACCCCTCCTACTGGAGTGTGTTTGGGGATGTGACTAATGAACCTCTCACACTCCAGTAGGAAGGGTAATGGTGGTCACCCAGCTTTCCCAGACCCCTGAACGGTAAATCTCTCTAGTTGTGCTGAGGCTGAGAGGTTCATTAGTCACATTCGTAAACACACTCCAGTAGGAGGGGTAATGGTGGTCACCCAGCTTTCCCAGACCCCTGAACGGCAAATCTCTCTAGTTGTACTGAGACTGTTTTGGAATGTGACTAATGAACCTCTCAGTCTCAGCACAACTAGAGAGATTTATTGTTCAGGGGTCTCGGAAAAGCTGGGTGTCCACCATTACCCCTCCTACTGGAGTGTGTTTGGGGATGTGACTAATGAACCTCTCACACTCCAGTAGGAAGGGTAAAGGTGGTTACCCAGCTTTCCCAGACCCCAGACCCCTGAATGGTAAATCTCTCTAGTTGTACTGAGACTGTTTGGGAATGTGACTAATGAACCTCTCAGTCTCAGCACAACAAGAGAGATTTTTTATCGTTCAGGGGTCTGGGAAAGCATTGTACCACACTAACAGCGGGCATATTATTACCCAGCATTCCCAGGACAGTTACATCATGTGTCCTTTATACAGAGTCTCCTGCACGACTGGGAAGGCGGCCGTCGGGGGGGGGGGGGTCGCCCGTTTGGGGGAGGGGCCCATCGGGGGAGCCGTTTGGGGGGGCCCGTCGGGGCGGGGGGGCCGTCGGCGGGGGGCCGTCGGGGGGGGGCAGGGGCCCGTCGGGGGTCACGAGAGCTGGGTTCTGTGAGAGAGAGAGAGGGACAGACAGAGACACGGACCTTACCTGCAGTGCAGCTGGTCTTCAGTATGGCGCCTGCTATCTCCCTGCAAACAGCTGATCTGCTGTGTGACTCTGACCTGCATCTGCGCAGTACAGAGCCAGAGAGCAGAGTCAATGGAATGGCTCCAGTTCATTGACTCCTATGCACTGTTGCTGCCGTATTCCATCTCTGTATGTGTCGTTAATATTTTAAAAAAAAGTTTTATATTTTCTGTCTCTAATTTATTTTATTTTTTTACTTTTTAAAGAGATTAGGCATTTATATAAAAAGAATAATATTTAAAAGTGTATATATATGTATACGATTATGATGGTAAGATCAGATTATCTCTATATATTGCAGAGATCATTGTGGGTGTATATGTTTTTTTAACCATTTTTTATGTATGTAAATTTATATAAATTTAAATGTCATGCGGCTATATAAACCTGTTAATTAGACACGTCACACATGCCCCAGAGGAAGCCGGAAGGGCGAAACCCAGGGTCGGGCGAGAGTGTTTGGCGTGCCGCCTAGAAATTTTTAAGATTTTTACTTACCTTGATGCTTTTATCTTGCTTGTTACTTCTGTGAGTATGGATTAAACTTGGCGTGGAGCAATCTTTTTTCAGAGGGTGTTGCACTATGTGTCTACCTTTTTCCATCTATTAGAGACATAAGATCCTTTTCCTACCAGGAGTTCTTTGAATGTGGAGAGAGACGATAAGGAGCTTGGTGGAACTACAAGGATAAGAATTACCATCCACACCCTCATTGGATTGCGCACTGTCCACTGCATTTTTCTGGGAGAGAGTCCATACTGAATGATATTGGACTGTTACCAGTGCCGTCTGAGCGGTAAACGTCACTGTACTTTATATATGTTATTTAGGGTATTTGTTGGATCATACCCAATTTAGTTTTGCCTGCTCCGGTCTGAGAGAGATTTTGTGGGTATTTGAGCCAAGAGAAACCACCATTATATTTGTATTTTTGGGTACATGTGACCTTTTTGATCACTTTTTATTCTATATTTTGGGTGGGATGGTGACCAAAAAATATTGATTCTGGCATTGTTTTTTACTTATTTTTTGTGCGGTGTTCACAGTGCGGGAAAAATAATATTATAGTTTTATCGTTTGCGTCGTTACAAACACTTTGATACCAAATATGTGCACTTTTTTTAACGTGTTCATTTTTTCCTATAATAAAAGTCTTATAGGGAAAAAAAAGCAGTTTTCTAACTTAAAACTTTTATTTTTACACTTTTATACAACATTTTTACTACCTTTTTTTTTTTACTTTTTTTGTCCAACTTGGGGACTTGAATACTTGCAGCTCTGATCGCTGCTAGAATACATTACACTACCTATGTATTCCAACTGTCAGTGTGACGTGAGAGTCACTCTGACAGGAAGCCTATGAGGACCAGCCTCCGGCTGGTCCTCATTGGCTTCCGTACATGGCAGTCTGGAGGCCATTGCTGGCCTCCGGTTGCCATGACAATCATCAGCAGCCCTCGCAATTGCATGTGGGAGCTGCCGATCTGCTCTAAACCCCTTAAATACGGCGATTGCAATCGACCGCCGCATCTAACGGGTTAATTGACAAAATCAGTGGCGATAGGCCGATGATCGGCAACAGGGAAAGCAGGGCAGACACCCTGCACAGTTAACCGCCGCTGCGGTGTAGCGGTGCGCGGCGGTTAACTGTTAAAAGTCCAGACATAACTGCACGTCAAGGTGCGGGAAGCGGTTAAGGGTGTGCATATTTATGTTACAACATTATTTTTGTTCTTTTTATTTTTTTTCCACCCTAAAAGATTTCAGTTTGTTTTTCAATACAATTGTACAGATTATAGGTGACAGGTGGAAAAAGTTCTGAAATTATTCATCTTGGGCTGATTTTGTAACATTTCAAAAATCTGGCATTTTAACAGGGGTGTTTAGACTTTTTATATCCACTGTAGGTTGCACTTGTAAATGGGTAGGGTTATCAATTTTCATTTTCACGTGTTTCAGTATTTACATCAATAGTATATGAATGTAATAGAATGACATTGTTACTGTGCTGCAATAAAAAAATAACACAAATACATAGTCGTATACAAATTATATTTATATATATATATATTTCTTTTTAGTTTTATTTTTTTATTTGTTTTATTTTTTTATTTGTTTAACTTTTTTTAGAAAAAGTCATGTCAATATGTATATTATGTATATAAAAATTTCTAAGACCCTTAGGTTATGTTCACACGGAGTGTTTTCAGCCGTTTTTCGTCCCGAAAAACGGCTGAAAATCGGAAGCAGAACGCCTCCAAACATCTGCCCATTTCAATGGGAGAAACGGCGTTCTGTTCCGACAGGGCGTTTTTTACGCGGCCGTTTTGTAAAAAAAACGCCCGCAAAATAGAAGTGCATGTCAATTTTTCAGCCGTTTTTGGAGTCATTTTTCATAGACTATAGAAAAACAACTCCAAAAACGGCCATTAAAAACACCACGAAAAATGCGACTTTGATGAAAAAACGACTGAAAATCAGGAGCTGTTTTCCCTTGAAATCAGCTCTGTATTTTGAGAAGTTTTTTATTTTGTGTGTTGACATACCCGAAGAGTATGTCACAACGCTTAGCAAAATACTTCTGAAAATACGGAGTTGTTTTCAAAGGAAAACAGCTCCTGATTTTTAGCGGTTTTTTAAGCAAACTCGCGTTTTACGCTGCGTTTTTTACGGCCGTTTTTGGAGCTGTTTTTCTATAGAATCAATGAAAAACAGCTCCAAAAACGGCTCAAGATCTTTTTCACGGGCGTTATTTAACGCAACCGTTTTTCAAAACGGCAGCGTAAAAAAACGGCCCATTGGAGCATAACGACGTTTTTAGCATTGAAATCAATAGGCAGATGTTTGGAGATGTTCTGCTTCCGATTTTTCGGCCGTTTTTTTGGCCGTTTACTGGCCGAATAACGGCCAAAAATAAGCCGTGTGAACATACTCTTACTCTCAAACGAACTATGAAGACTCTGTATTTCAGAAGTTGCCTTGCATGTTCATCATGAAAACTTTCAAGTGATGGAGTCAATTTTCCACATACCTGTTCTCCCACTTGAAATATTCTTTTGTATTGAGACAAAAAGGTAAAGTTCTTTACAGAGTCTCTGGCTATTATTTTGTAAGAAACACTGGAGCTTTTACTTATTTCCTATACAAGCCGGACAAGAATTCCACTCATATGTTTTACATCTCTTGTGAAGAGACAGCGAGATCTGAGTCACAACCATTATACTTGCAAAGTTTACTACCTGAGTAGTCGACCTTTTGTCTATTTTCTCTGAGAAATCACTTTTTAAAGATTTTATGGAATGTAAAATGTACTCAATGTGAATGTACTTCATATTCAAGAAGGACAAAGCAGATCTGACCGTGCCTCTACGTTATCAGGTAAGAGTTTTTATTCTATTTGTCAATATGCTCGAGGGATTTATATATTTCTACACTGTTGGTGCTTTGTTAGAAATGATATGTATGTGGGGAAAAAAGCAGTGAGAATGGAGTATACGTCAGATATAAAATCCTCAATAATTACACTGTTCATTTTTGTAACTTAGATTTATCTTTGACATTGAGTTCACATTGTATTTCATGTTAGCAAAGAAATGAAGATATTACAGTCATTAATATGAAAACAAATCTGTATTTTATTTAAATGCATCTAAAATTAAGGCTTGTAAAATGCAAGTATAATATAGATTAGCTATCAATTCCATTTGACAGGATATATAATGTTATAAGGAATTATTATTCTTTAATGGACTATTTCCCTATTTGAGCTACAAGTGATATTATAGTCAAGAAACCAAGAGTCTCCTCAGCAATACTGTTATAGAAATATCCATGAGTATAGTTAAAATAAATTCATTTTTGTCAGAAAAAATAAATGATATTATATATATAAAATGTATTCATTTCTGACAATTACTACGAACATATTTTAATAGTGAAAAAAATAACAGAAATAAAACATAGTTGAATACGGACACTTATATTCTCTCATTTACTTATCTATTTATCTATTTTTCCTTCTCATTGTAAAGAAAAATATCTTATAAAAACAGAAGCAGCTGAATGTTCTCTCAGATCTGGTTAGACACAGAAAGTTCACCCACTATTATGTTTACATAATACAATTATGAATAATGATGACTTATTGAAATGTAATATTTTTATTAAAATATATTTATAATCAACAAAATCACAACATCACAACATGATCCATCAATTAGTCAGGTGACAGACACAATGCTTACAAATGATCCTCGCACACAAGCCATATTCTTATCCTAATACAAAGCAAGAAAAGATAAGTAATACATTGTCAAATGATGGGTTAACCAGCAGAGTTTGAGATCATGTCTACAGAAGTATAAAACTACAACTATTCCTAAAAATATTGTTTTACAATAAACAGCTATTCTTAAATAATGTGTATCAGCAAGCTACTTTATGATAACTTAAAGGATCATTTTAATTAAATCTATTCTAAAATATTTACTATTCAGTAATACTTATAAATTATTATTTTTGTATACATTTATATATTAGTTTATATATCTATAAAGTATTTGTTTCAATATAAAGATATAGAAACCAAGTGCAGTTATTTTTAATATCAATAGGAATGAAAACGTTTATATTTTTTAACGTGGATAAACATCAAATTTTATTCTTTATATGTAACATCCTTTCCTATTTGTATTACTTTTATTTTGTTAACAGTCAAGTAGGTTAAATATAAATAAATACAAAAATTATTTGATATTCCAAGTAGATTTGCTCTACTATTAAACATGTGCATAATTTAAGCAAAGCAGGGGAAGATATGTGGCTGCTAGACACTTCTGAAGTGCAGGTTAGGCAGGTAAAAATGCGTCCAGTCAGAGAGGTCCCCAAGCGGGATCCCCCAACAAAAGTCTAATTTCTATGGTACTCACAGGTGCTATGGTTTCACAGTTCATTAATAGAATAGAATATTTAGATACATGTTTAGTTAATAATCAATAAGTTAATAAGAAATCTGTGTTTCTTATGTCAATTTACAATTCAAGTGCTCTGTACATAGTAACTGTGAGGTACCAGTCCATGTAGCAAATTTACAATACATATGCACTGCATATAAGTGTAAGGTACCAGTACAGACAGTAAATGAACAAAGGAAATTTACTTTACAAATGATTGCAATGAACTTAGTAAACATAAGGTACCAGGGCACTGCACTGTTGTTTACCCACCTATTTACACTGACAGGAAAGTCATTATAAATCCTAATCTACCAGCAGGAAACCGTCCATGTAACCATTGTGAAGACCAGCTACTGTACAGTGACGCAGAGAATATATTCATATAATCTCAAAACTAATGGAAATGAAGAATATAATATAAGTTACTACTTTCAAGCTAAATTATATAAAAGATACATATGGGAGCACTCTTGGCTTTCTCTATAGACTTGCCCTTCATAGATTTAAAAGTGCTGCTTCTACAACAGTCAACAGTCTCAAACATGTATAACAAATTGTATAATGAATATGTCATAGAAATCCGAGACCTAAACAACCATATCTAAAACATGTACATGAATAGTCTATGTTAAGAAAGGAATGGACGTAACGTTACGTAATATAATTTTGATTAACTATATAGGAGAGCAGTGTATATAATGAATTGGTCAAAGAAATATATATATATATATATATATATATATATATATATATATATATATATATATATATATATATATATATAAATATATAATGAGAAAAAGAGTAAAGCAGCACGGCAACAGCAGTGGGTGCAGGCCTCCTAGGTTGAGGCTAGGAACCCTTGTTAATGAAATCCCAAAAAATGAAGAGGCAGCACTCCAAGGAAATTGGTGAAAAAAAGTGGTGTGTTTATTCACCCCAGGCAGGCAACGTTTCGATCCGTCTCTATGGGATCTTTGTCAATATATATATATATATATATATATATTGTACAAATGTTTAATATCACAATTGATTATTTACTGTTATTTTAATGATTAGGACGGAAGCTGTCTCTATCCCCTATTGGCAATGGTGGATCCTGTGTTAGCTTCCGCCAGCTTTATAATCGAGGTGTCACCTTTCGTTGTAATCCTGCTCAGAAGAATCAGGCAGTGTCAGTCTATTATGAGGCTCAGTGGCCACAGTGAAAACTACAATATTTAAGGTTTTGTTTGTTAACCCCTTCCCATTGCAGTCATTTTTCATATTCTCCTTTTTCGTTTTTTCCTCCCAGCATTCCAAAAGCAATAACTTTTTTATTTTTCGGTCAACATAACTGTATGAAGGCTTGTTTTTTGCAAGTTGAGTTGTAGTTTTTAACGGCACCATTTATTGTACCATACAATGTATTGAAAACCTGAAAAATAATTCTTTGTTGGGTGGAATAGAAGACAAAACTGTGATTCCTCCATTGTTTTTTGGTTTAGATTTTTTTTGGTGTTCACTGTGCAGTAAAAACAACATGTTAACTTTATTCTACAGGTTGATACGTTTACGGCGATACTAAATTTAAAAAGTTTTTATTTGATCTTTTACAACTATTTTACAAGTAAAAACTTTTTGTTGACTGGAGTAATATTATTTTTAATATATACTTGGTCGATGTATGGTCAAAGGGGAGACATGCCGATATTTATGAATTGCTTGACTCTGGATAATTGCAGGATTGTGAGTTTTCAAGTGGTAGAATGTTGCACAAAGTTTGTATTAGGCTGGGTTCACACGTGGCGGAATTTCACTTAAATTCCGCTGCGGACACTCCGCAGCGTTAATCCGCAGCGGAGCCGTTTGTCCATTGACTTACACTTTAATTTAGCAGTGTTCGTTTAGACGAGGCGTAAAATTCCGCTGCGGAGCATAGGCTGCGGAGCGGAATTTGGTGTCCGCAGCATGCTCTGTCTGTTGCGGAGCAGTGGCGGACTCATGGCGGAATTTCTCCATTGACTTCAATGGAGATTCTAATTTCCGCAATGAAGTCCGCAGCTGTCATGCACATGTTATGTGTGCTGCGGATCCGTCTTGCTTTTTTAACTTGACATTTCTTCATTCTGGCTGGACCTATGTATTTCTAGGTCTACAGCCAGACTGAGGAAGTCAATGGGGCTCCCGTAATGACGGGAGCGTTGCTAGGAGACGTCTGTAAATAGTCACTGTCCAGGGTGCTGAAAGAGTTAAGCGATCGGCAGTAACTGTTTCTGCACCCGGGACAGTGACTACCGATCCCAATATACATGTATCTGTAAAAAAAATGAAGTTCATACTTACCGAGAACTCCCTGCTTCTGTCTCCAGTCCGGCCTCCCAGGATGACGTTTCAGTCTAAGTGACGGCTGCAGCCAATCACAGGCTAATAACAGGCTGCAGCGGTCACATGGACTGCCGCGTCATCCAGGGAGATCGGGCTGGATGCCGAAGGAGGGACGCGTCACCAAGACAACGGGCGGTAAGTATGAATTTCTTTGACTTTCACAAGGGAAAGTGCTGTCCCTTCTCTCTATCCTGCACTGATAGGGAGAAGGGAAGTACTTTTACCGCAGTCCGCAGCAGCTAGTCCGCATCAATTTACTGCACATTTTGTGCAGATCCGCAGCAGAATCTGCAACGCAGATTCTGTGCGGCATTGATGCGGACAGTTGCGGAGGAAATCCGCCACGTGTGGTCATGCCCTTACACTTAAGAAGTGTAAGGTGATATTTACAGAATTTTCTCCACTATGGTATAATAAGAATCTTAAAGAAGTCTGGAAAATGACGACACCTGCTTTTTGGGTTAAAAAAAGGCGTCACTAAATGATCAGAATTATTGGATAACGGTAAAATAATTTGTTTTATTCACTTAAAGGATTTATAAGCACTGACTGACAATATGGATACATTTATATATCTCCAACTACATCATGCATTACATGCAAAGGTGTATAATTTGCAGATAATGTCTGAAAAACTCTGTCAAAAAAGTATTGTTGTTATGTCGCCATATTCTAAGACACATTACTTTTTTATATTTCGGTCGATTTAGTAATGTGAGGGCTTGTTTTATTTCAAGTTGTAGTTTTTATTGGTATCATTTTAGGGTACATGCGATTTCTTTGATCACTTTTTATTTAACTTTTTTTAGGAAGAGAGGTGACCAAAAAACAGCAACGCTTACATTGTGGAAATGTTTTCCTACAGCATTCACCCTGATGGGGGGAATAATGGTATATTTTAATAGTTTGAAGAAAACCTATATACGCCTCATATTAATGTATACAGAAAAAGAGTCTTTTAGACATATGTTAATCCAAAAATATAAATTTTATTATTCCACAAATTGGAAACCTATGGTGCAGGTATAGGGACACAACATATATTTGTGCACATATACACATAGTGGGTATAACTAGAGATGAGCGAACTTATGAAAAGTTCGGTTCGGCAAGTTCGCCGAATTTCGTGAAAAAGTTTGATTCTGACCGAACCTGCCATACAAGAAAGCCCCTAAAAGTGGTGTATAACACTGTTTAAAAGCCCTAGAAGCCCTGTATAACACTCTTAGGTCACCCATGAGTGTATCCAAGTACTTTTGAGCTGTCTTTAAGGCAAAGTTAGTGTCAAAGTTACGCCAACATGTATGTCTATAGGAAAACGGATGGGACACGGTGATAACTAACAGAAACCACTGCACTTGTGCATGTTGTATGCTTAATGCATTTTTAAAAAAGGTACAAAAATTAACCATTTTTGGCGGCAGATGCCTGCCAGGGTTCATACATATAAGGTGGTAAAAGAAGAAGCAATGGCTTTTGACAAGCCCTCCAAAAATTGACCCTTTTTATTGGCAGATGCCTGCCGGGGTTCTTCCATACATGGATATAAAAGCAACAAGCAATGGCTTTTGACAAGCCCTCCAAAAATTGACCCTTTTTATTGCCAGATGCCTGCCGGGGTTCTTCCATACATGGATGTAAAAGCAACAAGCAATGGCTTTTGACAAGCCGTCCAAAAATTGACCCTTTTTATTGGCAGATGCCTGCCGGGGTTCTTCCATACATGGATGTGAAAGCAACAAGCAATGGCTTTTGACAAGCCCTCCAAAAATTGACCCTTTTTATTGCCAGATGCCTGCCGGGGTTCTTCCATAGATGGATGTAAAAGCAACAAGCAATGGCTTTTGACAAGCCCTCCAAAAATTGACCCTTTTTCTTGGCAGATGCCTGCCGGGGTTCTTCCATACATGGATGTAAAAGCAACAAGCAATGGCTTTTGACAAGCCCTCCAAAAATTGACCCTTTTTATTGGCAGATGCCTGCCGGGGTTCTTCCATACATGGATGTAAAAGCAACAAGCAATGGCTTTTGACAAGCCCTCCAAAAATTGACCCTTTTTATTGGCAGATACCTGCCGGGGTTCTTCCATACATGGATGTAAAAGCAACAAGCAATGGCTTTTGACAAGCCCTCCAAAAATTGACCCTTTTTATTGGCAAGGGTGAGCAGTAGCAGCACATTAAAAGACACTGGACAGTCACAGGACAAAGCCCTGTGGTGGGGCAGGCCTGCTTGTAGCAGACGGGTGGCAGTGGAGGTGTATTGGTGGTAGTAGAGGTAGACTAGCCAACACAGACAGCAAGGGTGGTAGACTGGTAGTAGCAGCAGCACATTAAAAAAAGAGACTGGACGACACTCACAGGACAAAGCCCTGTGGTGGGGTAGGCCTGCTTGTAGCAGACGGGCGGCAGTGGAGGTGTATTGGTGGTAGTAGAGGTAGCCAACACAGACAGCAAGGGTGGTAGTAGTAGTAGTAGTAGTAGTAGTAGTAGTAGTAGTAGTAGTAGTAGTAGTAGTAGTAGCAGCACATTAAAACAGACTGGACAGTCACAGGAGGACAAAGCCCTGTGGTGGGGCAGGCCTCAGGCCTGCTTGTAGCAGACGGCAGTGGAGGTGTATTGGTGGTAGTAGAGGTAGCCGACACAGACAGCAAGGGTGATAGTAGTAGTAGTAGTAGTAGTAGTCAGTGCCGCCATCAGGAATTTCAGGGCCCCCTACAGCTAAATTTTCTGGGCCCCCCTACCGTGGCACCGCCTGTTAACGGTACTCCGTCCAGCACCATATCATGGTACCCAGGGCCGCCATCAGGGGGGGGGGTATTATGGGTACTGATGTGAGAGGCCCGGCCAAACCTAATTGAAAGGGGGGCCCGGCAACTGCCGCGACTTGCCTTTGGTAGAAAAAAAAAACAGGCCCCTGCAATGGGGCTTGTTTTTTTCACCAAAAGAATGTCGTGAGCTACGGGCCCCCCTTTCAATTAGGTTTGGCCGGGCCTCTCACATCAGTACCCATAATACCCCCCCTGATGGCGGCCCTGGGTAGCATGGGGGTCGTCATGGGGGCCGTCAAACACTGCCGCCCGTGCAACCGATCGCGCGCACCCGCAAACTCCCGCGCATGCGCACCCGCGAACTGCGCACCGAATTTTGAGGCAGATTTTGACCTGCCCAAACTATCTTGCCGCGTTTTTTGCCCGCGGCGATTGAGGACAGCAGACAAAAAACGCAGGGAAAAATGCATTTTCTGCCTCCCATTGATTTCGATGGCAGGTCAGAGGCGGAACCGCGGCAAGAAAGGACGTGCTGCTTTTTCTTTTTTCCGCGACTGGCTCCCATTGATTTCAGATTAAATCAATGGGAGGCGGTTTTGGAAGTTCTTTGGTGCTGATTCTGACGCAGTGTCCGAGTCAATATCAAGGCCCAAAAACTCTGTGAACTTGGCCTTATTGTTAGGGCTTATTCAGACGAACGTGTAATACATCCGTGCAACGCGCGTGATTTTCACGCGCCTCGCACGGACCTATGTTACTCTATGGGGCCGTGCAGACTGTCAGTGATTTTCAAGCAGCGTGTGTCCGTGTGTCCGCTGCGTAAAACTCACGACATGTCCAATATTTGTGCATTGTTCGCGCATCACGCACCCATTGAAGTCAATGGGTGGGTTAAAATCACGCCCAGCACTTCCGCAGCCGTATAAACTATGAATGAAAACAGAAAAGCACCGTGGGCTACAAACATACAAACAGAGTGTCATAATGATGGCGGCTGCGCGAAAATCACGCAGCCGCGCATCATACGCTGCTGACACACGGAGCTGTTATGGACCTTTTGCATGCGCAAAACGCCACGTTTTTGCGCACTCAAAAAGCACACGCTCGTGTAAATCCGGCCTTAGGATAGGAACACACTAGGCATGAACACTGCGGATTTTATGCAACACATTTTATTGTGGAAAATCCACAGCGTATCACAGTCGCAGCAGAGTGAAAATCACTGACAGTCTGCACGGCCCCATAGAGTAACATATCACGCGCGTTGCACGGATGTATTACACGTTCGTCTGAATAAGCCCTAACAATAAGGCCCAGTTCACAGAGTTTTTGGGCCTTGATATTGACTCGGACACTGCGTCAGAATCAGCACCAAACAACTTCCAAAACCGCCTCCCATTGATTTAATCTGAAATCAATGGGAGCCAGTCGCGGAAAAAAGGAAAAGCAGCACGTCCTTTTTTGCCGCGGTTCTACCTCTGACCTTCCATCGAAATCAATGGGAGGCAGAAAATGCATTTTTCGCTGCGTTTTTTGTCTGCTGTCCTCAATCGCAGCGGGCAAAAAACGCAGCAAAAAACGCGGCAAGATAGTGTGGGCAGGTCAAAATCTGCCTCAAAATTCTTTAAGGAATTTTGAGGCAGATTTTTTCGGCCTGCAAAATACTCTGTGTGAACAGGGCCATACATAAACAGCACTTTGAGACACTTTACTCACTGTGTCTGAAGAGCTGCTCCCACTCCAGTCCTCTTCAGGCGATGTCTTCGGTCCAGATGTCGTCCTTGACCTCCAGGCTCCAGAAAATGGCGGGGATCGTAGAACTCCTGCCGCCGCGCAACAACTAGACTCCCCCCCCTCTCCTTACGCAGCTACGCTCTGGAGAAGGAGGACGAGGCGGAGTCGGACGAGGAGGCGGAGTCGGACGAGGAGGCGGAGTCGGGCCAGCAGGTAAGTAAACTGTGCGCCGCTGTCCCTGTGTGGCTGTCCTTCCCCGTAGATCGGACTTGTGTTGCGGGCACACCGCCTCCCTCTCGGCGGCGCGCCTGGTCGTTCGCGCGTGGGCGCGGTCATGCGAGCGCGTGCGCGAGCTTGCGGTCGTTTGCGCGCGCAAGCGGTGTTTCGCGGCGGTGATGAGAGGGGGGCCCGCAGCTCACGGCGGTGTTTGACGAGAGGGGGGTGTTTGACGAGAGGGGGGTGTTTGACGAGAGGGGGGCCCGCAGCTCACGACATTGTTTTGGTGAAAAGAACAGGCCCCATTGCAGGGGCCTGTTTTTTTCTACCAAAGGCAAGTCGCGGCAGTTGCCGGGCCCCCCTTTCAATTAAGTTTGGCCGTGCCCCCTACACTAGTACCCCTAATACCCCCCTGATGACGGCCCTGTGTAGCGGGAATCACGCGCGTCACCCGGAAGTGCTTCCGTGTGCCGTGCACGATTTGCACGCACCCAATGACTTCAATGGGTGTGTGCTGCGTGAAACACGGGCAAGTATAGGATATGTCGTGAGTTTTACACAGCGCACACACGCTGCGTGAAATTCACTGACAGTCTGAACGGCCCCATTCACTAACATAAGTCAGTGCGACGTAATAAGTATCACGGACGTATAACCCGTTCGTGTGAATAAGGCCTTATATTGTCATTTGTAGTGAATTTTCAGTGCACAATCCGCACCAAAAATAGGAGGCAAGTAAGTGGCTTATTCAGATGTCCATGTTCGGTCTGTGATATACGGAGTGTGTATCGGCTATATTTCCCGGACCGACCACAGTTCAGGGAGCCGGGTTTCTAGCATCACAGTTATCTATGATCATAGTCCCTCCGTTCCCGTGGGAATACTGTCCCCGGTCCCGTACTGAAAGCATCATTACAGTATGGGACAGTATTCCCGCAGAGAGGCAGGGACTCCCAGCAACACTGATAACTATGATGCTAGGAGTCCGGCTCCATGAATTGTGGTCAGCCTGTGAGATACAGCCGATACACGCTCCGTATGTCACGGACCGAATGCGGCCGTCTGAATAAGGCCTTAGTCTAGTTACACAGTGCGGTGAAATCCCATTTTTTTGCCACAATTTTTGCAAAAAAACGTGACTTGACCGCACTGTGAGAATATAGCCTAACAGCACTTTTCATGTTTTGTATCTTTTTTTTTATGCAATTTTCGTAATTGCGGCACAAATCACGCGGTTTTGCCGCGATTTTTATATAATCGCGGCAAAACTGCGCCATTTTTGCCGCGATTACGAAAATCGCGGCAAAAAAGCGCTAGGAAAACGAAAAAATACCAAAAAACTTTTTAACCAACTTTATACAATCTACAAATGGGGTCAGGGGGATGGGAATCAGAATGGATAGGGGAACATACTCACCAGCCTGCAGGTCCGGTCGGCAGTGTAGAGGAGCTGGGGGGCGGGATCTCCACACGCAGCTTCAGCACATGCTGCATCTTCCCCTCCAGTGAAGCTACAACAGGTATGCAGGGGCTGCCGCGAGTGTTGCTAGGGGAGTGTCGCTAGGGGGGTGTCGCTAGGGGGGTGCCACGGGCGTTGCGAGGGGGGCCCGTGAGCGTTGCGAGGGGGGGCCCGTGAGCGTTGCGAGGGGGGGGCAACAGTCTGAGGGGGGGGGGGGCGACGGCAGCCCGGCGGGCCCCTTTTACTTCATCCATGTGGCCGGGCCCCTGACGGGAGTACCAGTAATACCCCCCTGATGGCGGCCCTGGTAGTAGTAGTAGTAGTAGTAGTAGTAGTAGCAGCACATTAAAACAGACTGGACAGTCACAGGAGGACAAAGCCCTGTGGTGGGGCAGGCCTCAGGCCTGCTTGTAGCAGATGGCAGTGGAGGTGTATTGGTGGTAGTAGAGGTAGCCAACAGACAGCAAGGGTAGTAGTAGTAGTAGTAGTAGTAGTAGTAGTAGCAGCACATTAAAACAGACTGGACAGTCACAGGAGGACAAAGCCCTGTGGTGGGGCAGGCCTCAGGCCTGCTTGTAGCAGACGGCAGTGGAGGTGTATTGGTGGTAGTAGAGGTAGCCAACACAGACAGCAAGGGTGGTAGTAGTAGTAGTAGTAGTAGTAGTAGTAGTAGTAGTAGTAGTAGCAGCACATTAAAACAGACTGGACAGTCACAGGAGGACAAAGCCCTGTGGAGGGGCAGGCCTCAGGCCTGCTTGTAGCAGAAGGCAGTGGACGTGTATTGGTGGTAGTAGAGGTAGCCAACAGACAGCAAGGGTGGGAGTAGTAGTAGTAGCAGCACATTAAAAAAAGAGACTGGACAGTCACAGGACAAAGGCCTCTGGTGGGGCAGGCCTGCTTGTAGCAGACGGCACTGGGGTGGATTGGTGGTAGAAGTAGTAGCAGCACCAACAGCGGCACATTAAAAAAAGTGTGGACAGGACAGAATCCCGTAGTAGCAGGCGGCAGTAGCAGGCGGCAGCAGCAATGTCAGATCTAATCAGTGGCATCAGGCACAGGGGTTTTAAAATCCTCACCGATCCACGCTTGATTCATTTTCAGAAACGTGAGATTTTCCAAGCTGTTGGCGGACAATCTTGTTCGCTTAGGGGTGACGAAGCCCCCTGCTGCGCTGAATACCCTCTCTGACGCTACACTGGAGGGTGGACAAGACAGTACACCCATGGCAAACTGGGCCAGTTCTTGCCAATGATCCAATCTGCTGACCCAGAAGTCCATGGGGTCTGGGATCAGCATTTCTGACGGAGAAAGGGCACAGTCCAGGTACGAGTGAACCTGGTTGTTTAGGTGCTGCACCTGGTGATGGTGAACATCCCTTTGGTGACTACGATGTGTGTCAGGTCGGGGTATTGGATGTAAAAATGTTGTCATCATATTGTTAGGGATCTGCCAGGTACTTCATCTAGCTATACTCCTGGGATTAATCAATCCACACCTGAGGCCAGACCTGTTCGACTGACACCATCTCCCACCAACCAGGGTGGCAGGCTCAGGAGTGGGAGAGCCTATCGCGGCCTGGTCTCTCGGAGTTAGCTCCGCCCCCTGCCCTTTATTACCTGTCCTGTGCTCTCCCTCAGTGCTTGTAATTCTTTTGGATTCCTGGCCCCACTGCTGCTTGCTCCAGCCTGCTTCTTCCGTGCTTCTGCCTTGCTGCAGTTCTGCCTGACCTGCTTTGCTTGCCCTGGCTTGCTTCTGTCTCCGTGCCCGCTCGGGTGTACTCACTTCGTCCTGGTCCTGACTGTTCGTTCGCCGCCCCGTTTCCTCGTGGCGTTCCGTGGCTACTGCCCCTTCCCTTGCGTGTTCCCTGTTTGTCTTCCTGTGCACTTAGCCAGCGTAGGGACCGCCGCCCAGTTGTACCTCATCGCCTAGGGCGGGTCGTTGCAAGTAGGCAGGGACAGGGCGGTGGGTAGATTAGGGCTCACTTTCCCTTCACCTCCTTCCTGCCATTACATAATTACAAGCCCTTACCTAGTCTACCATTTCTCCTACGCTGACGCTATCATGGACCCCCTTGAGACCCTGACCCAGCAGATGCAGGGCCTCTCCCTACAGGTCCAGGCCCTGGCCCAAAGGGTCAATCAGGGTGACGCTGCTTTAGTAGTACCCCTCACCTCACCTCTAGAACCCGACCTCAAGTTACCTGACCGGTTTTCAGGGGACCGTAAGACGTTTCT
Source organism: Rhinoderma darwinii (assembly GCF_050947455.1). Lineage (NCBI taxonomy): Eukaryota > Metazoa > Chordata > Amphibia > Anura > Rhinodermatidae > Rhinoderma > Rhinoderma darwinii. The sequence goes on from NC_134699.1 coordinate 35,920,268, forward strand.
CTCCTTCCGGGAGAGTTGCAGACTGTATTTCCGCCTAAAGCCCCACTCCTCAGGTTCCGAGAACCAGCGGGTGGGTATCATCATATCCCGACTCCAGGAAGGGCCCCAAGAGTGGGCCTTCTCCTTGGCTCCTGACGCCCCTGAACTTTCCTCTGTTGATCGTTTTTTCTCTGCCCTCGGACTCATTTACGACGAGACTGACAGGACTGCTTTAGCCGAGAGTCAGCTGGTGACCTTACGTCAGGGTAGGAGACCGGTTGAGGAATACTGTTCTGATTTTAGGAAGTGGTGCGTAGCTTCTCAGTGGAACGATCCGGCCCTAAGGTGCCAGTTTAGGTTAGGATTATCTGACGCCCTGAAGGATCTGCTGGTTAGCTACCCCTCGCCTGACTCCCTTGACCAGGTTATGGCCCTAGCAGTACGACTTGACCGACGTCTCAGGGAACGTCAGCTAGAACGCTTCAGTGTGCTCCCCTCTGACTTTTCTGCGATTTCCCCCGAGGTCCCGTCTCCTCGCCCCTCCACGGAGGACTCGGAGGTACCTATGCAACTCGGGGCCTCCATGTCCCCTCGACAACGTAGGGAGTTTCGCAGAATGAATGGTCTCTGCTTCTACTGTGGGGACGACAAGCATCTACTGAACACCTGTCCCAGGCGCAAGAATAAGAAGCCGGAAAACTTCCGCGCCTAAGTGATCATCGGGGAGGTCACTTGGGCGCACAGGTATTTCCCGTTAATGTGAAACGCAATAAGATTTTGCTTCCCTTTCAGGTCTCGTTTGCTGGCCGGTCTGCCACGGGCAGTGCTTTCGTGGATTCTGGCTCATCTGCTAATATCATGTCTGTGGAATTTGCTATGTCTCTAAAGATGCCTTGTATTGATTTACCTTATCCTATCCCTGTAGTAGGAATCGACTCAACCCCCCTTGCTAATGGTTATTTTACTCAGCATACTCCTGTTTTTGAACTCCTGGTTGGCTCCATGCATTTGGAGCAGTGCTCTGTACTGGTGATGCAGGGATTATCGTCTGATCTGGTTTTAGGCCTTCCCTGGTTGCAGTTGCATAATCCCACATTTGATTGGAATACTGGGGATCTCACCAAATGGGGTAATGAATGTCTTATGTCATGTCTTTCTGTTAACTCTATTTCTCCCCGGGAGGAGGTAAACACGCTTCCTGAGTTTGTTCAGGACTTCGCCGATGTGTTTTCTAAGGAGGCCTCCGAGGTGTTGCCCCCCCATAGAGATTACGATTGCGCTATCGATTTGGTGCCTGGTGCCAAGCTTCCTAAGGGTAGGATATTTAATCTTTCATGTCCTGAACGTGAAGCGATGAGGGTGTATATCCAAGAATGCCTGGCCAAGGGTTTCATTCGCCCCTCGACTTCTCCTGTAGGTGCTGGCTTCTTCTTCGTGGGGAAGAAGGATGGTGGTCTTAGGCCGTGCATTGATTATCGTAACCTGAATAAGGTCACCGTAAGGAACCAGTACCCACTTCCTTTGATTCCGGATCTTTTTAATCAGGTTCAGGGAGCCCAATGGTTTTCTAAGTTCGATCTACGGGGGGCATATAACCTTATCCGCATCAAAGAGGGGGATGAGTGGAAAACTGCGTTCAACACACCCGAGGGTCATTTCGAATACCTGGTCATGCCCTTTGGGTTGTGTAATGCCCCTGCTGTCTTCCAGAATTTTATTAATGAAATCCTGAGAGAGTACCTGGGTAATTTTCTTGTTGTGTACCTTGATGACATACTGGTGTTTTCCAAGGACTGATCCTCCCACGTGGAGCATGTCAGGAAGGTGCTCCAGGTCCTTCGGGAGAATAATCTGTTTGCTAAGACTGAAAAATGTGTCTTTGGGGTACAGGAGATACCATTTTTAGGGCAAATCCTCACTCCTCATGAATTCCGCATGGACCCTGCCAAGGTTCAAGCTGTGGCGGAATGGGTCCAACCTGCCTCCCTTAAGGCGTTACAGTGTTTTTTAGGGTTCGCCAACTATTACAGGAGATTTATTGCCAACTTCTCGGTCGTCGCTAAGCCTCTTACGGACCTTACCCGCAAGGGTGCCGATGTCCTCCATTGGCCCCCTGAGGCCGTCCAGGCCTTTGAGACTCTCAAGAAGTGCTTTATCTCGGCCCCCGTGCTGATTCAGCCCAACCAAGAGGAGCCATTTATTGTGGAGGTTGACGCTTCCGAGGTGGGAGTGGGGGCCGTCTTGTCCCAGGGTACCAGCTCCCTCACCCATCTCCGCCCCTGTGCTTACTTCTCTAGGAAGTTTTCGCCCACGGAGAGTAACTATGATATTGGCAACCGCGAACTTCTAGCCATTAAATGGGCTTTTGAGGAGTGGCGGCACTTCCTGGAGGGGGCCAGACACCAGGTAACGGTCCTTACGGATCACAAGAATCTGGTTTTCCTAGAATCGGCCCGGAGGCTTAATCCTAGACAAGCTCGGTGGGCACTATTCTTTACCAGATTTAATTTCTTGGTTACCTATAGGGCTGGGTCCAAGAATATTAAGGCTGACGCTCTGTCACGTAGTTTCATGGCCAATCCTCCTTCCGAGAAGGATCCCGCTTGTATTTTACCCCCTGGTATAATCGTCTCTGCCACGGATTCTGATTTAGCTTCTGATATCGCGGCTGATCAGGGTGCAGCTCCCGGGAACGTCCCTGGGGACAAACTGTTTGTTCCCCTGCAATATCGGCTGAGGGTACTCAGGGAAAACCATGACTCCGCTCTATCCGGTCATCCTGGCATCTTGGGCACCAAACACCTCATTACCAGAAACTATTGGTGGCCTGGGTTGCCTAAAGATGTTAGGGCTTACGTCGCCGCTTGTGAGGTTTGCGCTAGGTCCAAAACCCCTAGGTCCCGACCTGCGGGCCTACTACGTTCCTTGCCCATTCCCCAGAGACCTTGGACCCATATCTCCATGGATTTTATTACCGATTTGCCTCCATCTCAGGGCAAGTCGGTGGTGTGGGTGGTAGTCGACCGCTTCAGCAAGATGTGCCACTTTGTGCCCCTTAAGAAGCTACCTAACGCCAAGACGTTAGCTTCTTTGTTTGTGAAACACATCCTGCGTCTCCATGGGGCCCCAGTCAATATCGTTTCTGACAGAGGGGTACAATTTGTTTCCTTATTTTGGAGAGCTTTTTGTAAAAAGTTGGAGATTGATCTGTCCTTCTCCTCCGCCTTCCATCCCGAAACTAATGGCCAAACGGAAAGGACCAACCAATCCCTGGAACAATATTTAAGGTGTTTCATCTCTGACTGTCAATTCGATTGGGTCTCATTCCTTCCCCTTGCTGAATTTTCCCTGAATAACCGGGTCAGTAACTCGTCAGGGGTCTCCCCGTTTTTCTGTAATTTCGGGTTTAACCCAAGGTTCTCCTCCGTCTCCCCTGGTTGTTCCAATAATCCTGAGGTAGAGGAGGTTCATCGGGAACTGTGCACTGTCTGGGCCCAGGTTCAGAAGAACCTAGAGGCGTCCCAGAGCGCACAAAAGATTCAGGCGGATAGTAGACGTTCTGCTAACCCCCGGTTTGTCGTCGGGGATTTGGTCTGGTTGTCGTCCAGGAACTTGCGCCTTAAGGCCCCGTCCAGGAAGTTTGCGCCCCGATTTATTGGACCTTATAAGATCATTGAAGTCCTCAACCCTGTATCCTTCCGTCTGGAGCTCCCCCCATCCTTTCGCATACATGACGTCTTCCATGCCTCCCTCCTTAAACGCTGCTCCCCGTCCTGGTCCCCCTCGAGGATACCTCCTGTTCCCGTTCTCACCCCTGAGGGGGTGGAATTCGAGGTGGCCAAGATTATGGACAGTAGGATGGTCCAGGGCTCCCTCCAGTACCTGGTCCATTGGAGAGGATACGGGCCGGAGGAGAGGACTTGGGTACCTGCCCGTGATGTTCACGCTGGGGTATTGATCAGGAGGTTCCACCTCCTCTTCCCAACTAAACCGGGTCCCCTTAGTAAGGGTCCGGTGGCCCCTCATAAAAGGGGGAGTACTGTTAGGGATCTGCCAGGTACTTCATCTAGCTATACTCCTGGGATTAATCAATCCACACCTGAGGCCAGACCTGTTCGACTGACACCATCTCCCACCAACCAGGGTGGCAGGCTCAGGAGTGGGAGAGCCTATCGCGGCCTGGTCTCTCGGAGTTAGCTCCGCCCCCTGCCCTTTATTACCTGTCCTGTGCTCTCCCTCAGTGCTTGTAATTCTTTTGGATTCCTGGCCCCACTGCTGCTTGCTCCAGCCTGCTTCTTCCGTGCTTCTGCCTTGCTGCAGTTCTGCCTGACCTGCTTTGCTTGCCCTGGCTTGCTTCTGTCTCCGTGCCCGCTCGGGTGTACTCACTTCGTCCTGGTCCTGACTGTTCGTTCGCCGCCCCGTTTCCTCGTGGCGTTCCGTGGCTACTGCCCCTTCCCTTGCGTGTTCCCTGTTTGTCTTCCTGTGCACTTAGCCAGCGTAGGGACCGCCGCCCAGTTGTACCTCGTCGCCTAGGGCGGGTCGTTGCAAGTAGGCAGGGACAGGGCGGTGGGTAGATTAGGGCTCACTTTCCCTTCACCTCCTTCCTGCCATTACACATATTTTCCAAACTGAATTGGCTGCTGCTGCTGCTGCTGCCGCGGCTGCCACAGCTGCCGCCTATTGCAGAGGTAGCTCTGCCAGAGGCGGTGGAACGATGAGACAGTGGGGAGCGGAGAGTGGCCCCCCGGTCAGACATGCTTGCAGCAGGTGTTTGCCGTTTGAAAGCCGTGACAAGCTGGCTGCATAGCTTCTCTCGATAATAAGCCAATTTTGCCTCCCTCTCGGAAGGCGCAAAAAACTCCCCCATTCTGGCTTTATACCGAGGGTCTAAAAGTGTGGCTATCCAGTACTCATCTCTTTGCTTCATGCTAACAATACGACAGTCAGCGCGCAAGTAACGAAGCATACAGCTCGCCATCCTGGCCAGCGTTTCAGAGGGCCCGGTTGGTTCCATCTCCGCCCCATACTGCCATGGTTGTCCATCATCAAGGTCGTCGTCAGACTCGTCATCACCACCATCACTGTCATGTTGTGCGGCTGCCTCGTCCCCTATCCCTTCCTGTGATTCCATCTCCAAATCCAGCTCCTCTTCAGGTCTTGTTTCCTCATCCTCATCCTCCCCCTCCTCCTCAACATCCATTGCCAGATGTAATCCTTCCTCCATCCTTTGCTGAATCATCGCTGTGAGCGTTTGCTCCATAATGAATATCAGCGGCATAACATCGTTCATTCCGCTAGCGTCACGGCTCACAAATCGTGTGGCCTCTTCAAAGGGCCTCAAAACGCGACATGCGTCTCTAACCAGCTGCCAGTGCCTGAGCTCGAAATGACATTGGCTCCAAACGCTGCCCGTCTGCTGCATTAGGAAATCATTCACGGCTTTCCGCTGTTCGTACAGACGGTCCAACATGTGCAGGGTGTAATTCCAGCGTGTTGGAACGTCGCAAATCAGGCTGTGTTCTGGGAGATTGTTTTGACGCTGCAAGTCCAGGAGGGCGTGCTTAAATGTATACGAACGTCTAAAGCGAACACAAACCCTCCTGGACATGGCCAGCACACCCTTCAAACCAACATATGACTTTAAGAAGCGTGTTATGACCAGATTTATCACATGTGCCATGCAAGGAGCGTGTGTCAGGTGACCTAGGCGCAGAGCAGCCACAACGTTCTTGCCGTTATCAGAGACAACATTGCCCAGTGTGAGTTTCAGAGGAGACAGCCAGCGTGCGATTTCCTCCTTGATGCACAGCAGCAGCTCCTGCCCTGTGTGGCTTTTCTCGCCCAGGCTCAGCAGGTGTAAGACAGCGTTGTGGCGCTTCACCTTGCACCTATGAAAAGAGGAGGGAGGAGGAGTGGAAGATACGCTGTGTCCTGTCGGGGACGGGAAGACCTCCAAGGAGGAAGGCAAGGAGGAGGAGGAGGAGTAGGAGGAGGAGGATGGTAGGCGCCTGGTGTCCGGAGTTGAACCAGAAAGATACAAGCGTGGAGGTGGTAATGCCTGGCATTGCTGCGGTGGTGCATCAGACTGCAAAATATTGACCCAGTGGGCCGTGAAAGACATGTACTGTCCCTGCCCATAGTTGCTGCTCCACGTGTCGACGGTGGCATGTACCCTGCTGCACACGGATAATTGCAAGGACTGGCACACCTTTTCCTCCACATGCTTGTGCAAGGCAGGGACAGCTGTTTTGGAGAAGTAATGTCGGCTAGGTATTCGCCACCTAGGCTGAGTGCACGCCATAAATTGCTTGAAGCCGGCGGAGTCGACCAGGTGGTACGGCAGCGACTGCACCACCAACAACTTAGCCAGGTGTGAATTAAGCCGCACGACAAGTGGATGACTGGGTATATATTGTTGCTTATTGGACAACGATTCCGTAATAGATAACTGACGGGACGTAGGAGGAGCACTAGATGACAGTGATGATGATGATGACAACGACATGGTGGATAAGGCCTGGCTACTACTTAGATAACAGGGATTCGGAGCAGCAGCGGAAGAGGGGTCTTCATTAGATGTACATGATGGTGGGGCATGTTGATTGTCCCACATGGCCTTGTGATGCCGTTCCATGTGTTTACGTAGAGCAGTAGTTCCTACATTGCTGCCCTGCCCACGTCTTACTTTCTGCTTGCAGATACGGCACTGTGCCATGTTTTCGTCCTCCGGGAAGGTACATAAAAATTGCCACACGGCAGAGTACCGTAAAGAGGTAGTACCACGTCCACCACCACCACCACCACAACCACCCGAGCTTGCCCCTTGTCTGGCAGGCTTTTTTCGGGAGCCTACACCAGCATCTGTGTCGCCGTCACCGGCTCCTGAGCTGACCCTACCGCTGCAACGTTTTGCAGATTGACTTCTGCCCCTACCTCGGCTTGGCTGTTTATCACGTCCAGTGCCGCCACTACTACCCTCCTCCTCTGACGCCGTCATCACCTCGTCACCTGGTTCCCACATCCTGTCTAAAACAACATCATCATCATAGCCTTCTTCATCATCCCCGCCACTTCTGTCACTGTGTTGTGAATGTGATGTGACATCATGGCGGGCTCCATGCCCCCCCTCATTACTGCGTCTGCCACTACGGCTACCACCACCAACACCCCCACTACCGCAGCTATGCGTCTCGGTCACCGCTTCCACCTCCACCACCGCCGCAACACACTCCGTTGGCTGACTCGCGGAAAACAAATCATCATCATCATCATCACTATGTTGTTCAGTATCTTCCTTCGCACCCGAGGAGATGTCTCTTAGGACTCTCAGGAAACCTTTATAAGGTTTTCAAATTGTTTAAATTTTTAAATGATTCTTTGGATCACAAATGGAGGAAAAAGAATAATGGGGCAGTTGCCCTCCTACCCCGTATTTTTCGGTTAGTAGTCCTCCATATTGAAGTGTCCCGCAATGATGTTGCGTCCTCTCTCAGATGGTAAAAAAAAGCGACAGGTAGGTCTCCCTACGCGTTTCCTGCTGACCAGGCAATTCCTCAGGGGAGATAGGTCAATAAAGCAGAAATGTCCAGAGTCGGGGCTTGCTGCTTGAAGTGTGATTGTCGATTCGTGTGGAGAGGAGTGCTCTGTGATTCAGAGCATGTTGAATCGATGGAGCAGTAAATTTCAATTCACTGCTCAGCTGTCGTTTCTTGCACGAGGGAAAACTCAATGGTTAGAGTAGGTTTGCAGTGGCAAAAAAGAAATCCTTTGGTTAAAACACCCTTGCAGTGGCAAGTAATGTAACCGTCCTGGTAGGAGGCAAACAAAGAACGCCTGTCCCTGGCGTGTACCGTGTTTGCCTCCTACCAGGACGGTTACATTACTTGCCACTGCAAGGGTGTTTTAACCAAAGGATTTCTTTTTTGCCACTGCAAACCTACTCTAACCATTGAGTTTTCCCTCGTGCAAGAAACGACAGCTGAGCAGTAAATTGAAATTTACTGCTCCATCGATTCAACATGTTCTGAATCACAGAGCACTCCTCTCCACACGAATCGACAATCACACTTCAAGCAGCAAGCCCCGACTCTGGACATTTCTGCTTTATTGACCTATCTCCCCTGAGGAGTTGCCTGGTCAGCAGGAAACGCGTAGGGAGACCTACCTGTCCCTTTTTTTACCATCTGAGAGAGGACGCAACATCATTGCGGGACACTTCAATATGGAGGACTACTAACCGAAAAATACGGGGTAGGAGGGCAGCTGCCCCATTATTCCTTTTCCTCCATTTGTGATCCAAAGAATCTTTTAAAAATTTAAAATTTTTTAAAACCTTATAAAGGTGGACTGATTACTTTCTGCTGTCAAAAGAATTTCTGACAACAACTTGAAACGATGGAAAATAATTCATTGTATGCAGTATTGGCAAATAGGTTCCTTATGTTCATCTCATAATTGTTTATACCTATTTTTTATTCATATCAGTAAAAGTTATATTTTAGTGCTCCGGATCTATTTTCTTTATGATACTACTACCAGCAGGCACATGGCAGCTGCTACTAGTGGAACTGGGCACATGTCTTGTGCCACAAATGCTGGTACTGGGTGTGGCACCAACAGATCCAACATTTGGACTGGAAGAGGAGACGGCATGGGTGTTTTTTCCTCTACCCCGTCCTTTCACAACCTTTTTTTTCCCAGACATTTCAGAGCCCCTTCTAAAAGCGTATTCACACACTGACACTGGCTTGGCAAATGGCAATGAATGAGAATTTCAATCAGCCTCGCTGCAGTGCACTCAGGGAATGCTGGGCGTTGTAGTACTACTAGGCTGCCTGTATCGCAAGTTGGATTGTTATTCCTGTTAACGGCCAGGGAAGAGCCCCTTCTAAAAGCGTATTCACACACTGACACTGGCTTGGCAAATGGCAATGAAAGAGAATTTCAATCAGCCTCGCTGCAGATCACTCAGGGAATGCTGGGCGTTGTAGTACTACTAGGCTGCCTGTATCGCAAGTTGGATTGTTATTCCTGTTAACGGCCAGGGATGAGCCCCTTCTAAAAGCGTATTCACACACTGACACTGGCTTGGCAAATGGCAATGAATGAGAATTTCAATCAGCCTCGCTGCAGTGCACTCAGGGAATGCTGGGCGTTGTAGTACTACTAGGCTGCCTGTATCGCAAGTTGGATTGTTATTCCTGTTAACGGCCAGGGATGAGCCCCTTCTAAAAGCGTATTCACACACTGACACTGGCTTGGCAAATGGCAATGAATGAGAATTTCAATCAGCCTCGCTGCAGTGCACTCAGGGAATGCTGGGCCTTGTAGTACTACTAGGCTGCCTGTATCGCAAGTTGGATTGTTATTCCTGTTAACGGCCAGGGATGAGCCCCTTCTAAAAGCGTATTCACACACTGACACTGGCTTGGCAAATGGCAATGAATGAGAATTTCAATCAGCCTCGCTGCAGTGCACTCAGGGAATGCTGGGCCTTGTAGTACTACTAGGCTGCCTGTATCGCAAGTTGGATTGTTATTCCTGTTAACGGCCAGGGATGAGCCCCTTCTAAAAGCGTATTCACACACTGACACTGGCTTGGCAAATGGCAATGAATGAGAATTTCAATCAGCCTCGCTGCAGTGCACTCAGGGAATGCTGGGCCTTGTAGTACTACTACTACCACTACTACAAAGGCTGCCTGTATTGCAAGTTGGATGCAACGGGGATGAGCCCCTTATAAAAGCGTATTCACACACACTGGCTGAGTAGTGAGTAGTGGATGAGCCCCTTCGATTTCTGGATTCCTGCCTTTTAGATTCCTAAAGCTTTCCCTTACTGCACAGAGATGCTATCCCTACAGCTCCTGTCTGTAAAATGGCCGCTGAGCTCCGTGCATAGACTTTTATTGCAGGCTTGAGCCCGCCCCTATGCTGCCTCCCGATTGGCTGGGAGAGCCGTTTGCAAGGCATTATGGGGTAGCCTGATGTCAGGTGATCTTGTGAAATCCTCCGTTTTAGATGTAACATGTGGCAGGCGCCAAAAATGTAGCCGGGTTCGGACAAAAGGGGTTCGGCCGAACCCGGTGAAGTTCGGATTCGCTGCGAACCGAACTTTTCCTGAAGTTCGGACCGAAACCGGGTTCGGTTGTCCCGGTTCGCTCATCTCTAGGTATAACTAATCGTGATGTGAACTGATGGCTGCTGATGGATATTACAAACATTTTGAACTCCTCTCCAGATGAATAATTTGTAAATAGTCTGAACGCCAGATTCGGACTGTAACGCTACATTGCTTGACATATAGGGTGATGTGCGCATGCGTTTGATTGGCCGTCCACATGCTGTGCCGGAAGTTGTCAGAGATAGGGCGGAAGTGCAGGCGATGGGGAAACCTGCCACTGCACTGAACGCTCCTGACGCGTATTACACACGTGGGAACTCTTAATGAATCGCTATGCGCCATTGGTCACCGTTATACAGGTGTAGTATTTAAACCACACTCTATTACACTATTATCAACTCCTGACGAAGGGTGCGAAACGCACGTCGAGGTGTTCCTCTCCTGAGACCATCAACAGCCATCATGTCAGCCACAGGTCATAGATATGTTGCCATGCCCATTATTTATGTATGGTAGTCAGTGTAACGTCTTTAACAGACTTTACCTAGGTAGAGTGGAAGCAGATACTATTAGGACCTTGTACTATTTTGAAGATTATATGCTCTTCCCTGGAGCTGTTATGTTACCTGCTGTTTATTATGTACTATTATAATAATTAGGCCATGGTGGTTATTTGATGACCTCGGAGTTTGTTACATTTTAAGTATGTTTTAATTTTGTATGTACATGTATGTTTATCTTTGGGAGGGTTTCCAATTTGTGGAATAATAAAATGTATATTTTTTGGACTAACATATGTCTAAAATACCTTTTTCTGTATACATTAATATGAGGCGTATATAGGTTTTCTTCAATACACCGTGTTCCAAATTATTATGCACATTGGATTTAAGTGTCATAAACATTTAATTATTAGTTTTTCAATTAAACTCATGGATGGTATTGTGTATTAGGGCTCTTTGGATCATTGTAATCAATCTCAGACACCTGTGATAATTAGTTTGCCAGGTGTGCCCAATCAAAGGAAAACTACTTAAGAAGGACGTTCCACATTATTAAGCAGGCCACAGGTGTCAAGCAATATGGAAAAGTAAAAGGATCTCTCTGCTGCCGAAAAGCGTGAAATAGTGCAATACCTTGGACAAGGTATGAAAACATTGGATATTTCAAGAAAACGTAAGCGTGATCATCGTACTGTGAAAAGATTTGTGGCTGATTCAGAGCACAGACGGGTTCGTTCAGATAAAGGCATAATGAGGAAGGTTTCTGCCAGACAAATTAATAGGATTAGGAGAGCAGCTGCTAAAATGCCATTGCAAAGCAGCAAACAGGTATTTGAAGCCGCTGGTGCCTCTGGAGTCCCGCGAACCTCAAGGTGTAGAATCCTCCAGAGGTTTCCAAGTGTGCATAAAGCTATTATTCGCCAACCCCTAAACAATGCTCACAAGCAGAAACGGTTGCAATGTGCTCAGAAATATATGAAGACTAATTTTCAGACCGTGTTGTTTACTGATGAGTGCCATGCAACCCTGGATGGTCCAGATGGATTGAGTAGTGGATGGTTGGTGAATGGCCACCATGTCCCAACAAGGCTGCGACGTCAGCAAGGAGGTGGCGGAGTCATGTTTTGGGCTGGAATCATGGGGAGAGAGCTGGTAGGCCCCTTTAGGGTCCCTGACGGTGTGAAAATGACCTCTGCAAAGTACATAGAGTTTATGACTGACCACTTTCTTCCGTGGTACAAAAAGAAGAACCGTGCCTTCCGTAGCAAAATTATCTTCATGCATGACAATGCACCATCTCATGCTGCAAAGAATACCTCTATGTCATTGGCTGCTATGGGCATAAAAGGAGAGAAACTCATGGTGTGGCCCCCATGTTCCCCTGACCTCAACCCTATTGAGAACCTTTGGAGCATCCTCAAGCAAAATATCTATGAGGGTGGGAGGCAGTTCAAATCAAAACAGAAGCTCTGGGAGGTTATTCTGACATCCTGCAAAGATATTCAAGCAGAAACTGTCCAAATACTCACAAATTCAATGGATGCAAGAATTGTGAAGGTGATATCAAAGAAGGGGTCCTATGTTAACATGTAACTTGGCCTGGTAAGCTTTTTTTTTATTGAAAGAGCTTTTGATTTATGTAAATATGACCTCCTGATGCTGCAAATTCAACAAATTTCCATTTTAGTTCTCTTTACAACCTTTAAAATGTTTTGATCTCTGTTGTGCATAATAATTTGAAACAGTGCATTTTGAGTTTTTTACTTCTAAAAAAAAAAATCTGTTATCATTAGGAGATTAGTTCAATAAAATTTGCATTATACTCCAATGGTTGATGGCTTGAAGATTATACTGACTGTCATTTGCATCGACTATTTAGGAAAATCAGCGAAAAATAACATTTGCATAATAATTTGGAATGCGGTGTATAGACTATGTCTTATAGTTATAATGCTGCCCAAGGGGTATTATTGGTGCTAATTCTTATATTTTAATAGTTTGGGCTTTTACCGATGCGGCATACCAATGCAATTTACTTTTGTATTGCTTATATGGAAAAAGCTACCTTTTTTTTTTCTACTTTTAGCTGTTTTTATTTTTTAATATTTCTTTAAACTTCTTTTTTACTTTTTTTTTTTTTACAACTGTTAGGCCATGTTCACACGTGGTGGAATTTTTCTGCTGCAAATGTTGGTGCAGATTCAGGGCAATTGCGCAACGAATGCTGTGCACCAACATTTGCATATTTGACAGGTAATTCAGACGTTGCAGATATCACAGTGGACACTCCACAGATTTCAGTTTTTCCATTGCAAGGGCTGAAATCCGCAGTGAAATTCCACATAATGAGCATGCTGCGGAGGGAAAATTCTGCACTGCAGCCTAATTTCCGCACAGTTATTTTCCGCAACGTCTAAACTAAGTTTCTTAAAAATGTATAGAAACCAATGTAAAAAACAGCTGCTGCAGAATTCCACTGCAGATTGTCCGCAGCGGAATTCAACAGCAATTCCACCATGTCTAAGGGCACGGCCAGACGTTGTGTATTTCTGTAGACACTGTCCACATCAATGCCGCACATAATCTGCGTTGCAGATTCCGTTGCGCCTTTGCCTAAAATGTGCAGTAAATTGATACGGATTAGCCGTTGCGTATTCAGGTGAAGAGTACATCCTGCTTTCTTTTAAAACATTTCATCTCAGTCTGGCTATAGACCTCGAAACACATATGTCCGGCCAGAATGAAGAAATATCCTGTTAGTAAAACCAATCCGCAACGCAACACACATAACATCTGCGGATTTCATTGCAGAATTTTGAATCTCCATTGAAGTCAATGGAGAAATTCCGCAATAAGCCCGCAACAAGTTCGCAACAAGTTCGCAACAAGTCCGCAACAGCCAGTGTATGCTGCGGACACCAAATTCTGCACCGCAGCCTATGGTCCGCAGCAGAGTTTTCTGCCACGTCTGCACGAACCTAACTAAAAAGGTGTGGAAACCAATGGAGAAAATATGCGCTGCAGATTTTCGCAGCGGACTGTCCACAGCGGAATTCCATAGCAATTCCGCCACATCTGGCCGTGCCCTGAATGTGCCCCCCTGAGGAAGCTGATACAGCGAAACGCGCGTTGGGGTGCTATTTTCTCTACGTGGATCACGGGTTTACTTCTATAGCCATGGGTAAGTTTATGTTTCCTGGCTCCCTCTGGTAAATTCCAGATGAGCAGCCCTTTACACCTTAGGATGTATATCTAGATCGGATGGTTCCTTATACCATGGGACGGCCAAACGGTACATTCACTGGATATCAGACTTTAGGTTTTCTGGATATTTTCTTCCAGAGCATCATGTGATGCTGCTTGGATACATGGGATATACATTGGACATATGGGAGATTTATTGGATCTGTATAGATACGTCAGTGCGACACTCATACATGATAGACAGTGGTTTCTTGTGACTATATATTAGTACATTGTACTTTTGTATACCTTTTTTATCTAGTACATATATGTCCGTTTTTGTCCATGTTTAAATATTCATATCATCCTTGTGGTTATATGCTATTTCGGAGTGATCCATATATAACTTTCCTTTTTTAGAAACCTCGCTATGCTTTTATCAATTTGTTATATGTGTATAATATATGTAATAAAATGTATCTTTTCTACTCGATATGTAGCTTTGTGACTCTTGTTTCTCAATTTTATGCTATGCTATAGTAGAGTCCGCTATTCTTTGATATTTTGGGGGTGCCTTGAACTAATGTTGGTCGTACCTAACCACTTACCTTCTCCTGTGAGACATTTGTCTATAAATCTATATAATATAGGAGTTTCACTATTTGAATTGAATTACTGAAATAAATAAACTTTTCCATGATATTCTAATTAATTAAGGGGGACTAGTATATTGTTACAAACACCACTCCCGGCACACGTGACTTGAATGCTACTGTAAAGGAGAACCGCTTGTCCACTCTCACTCTTACACACGCCCATCGCAACAGGCTAACAATGAGTTAAGTGCACCCCAAAACCAGTTCACACATCCACACAAAATGCTGCCACCACTTGCCATATTAGTCCGACAAGAGCCTCCTCTTGGTAACACACATGTTCACACAGGCACACACAATATAAATAGCATTCAACAGGTTACACCTTTCCTCTTCGAGGTTGTGGGTAGGTTTAGAGCAGCAAGGAACAAACATATTAGTTTTAAGGTTTAATATACGAAAGTACAGTGCTTACAAAAAAGGTTACAAAAATGATGTAACAAAAATGACACACATATAAGCAAAACAGTTACAAAATAAAAGGGAATAAAGCAAAGAATAACAGACCTCTTACGTATTTGATAGGTTAGAGACCCCGCCGAGGAGAACAGCTTGAAGGTGGACAGAACTGCAATGTGGTCGCATCTCCTGTGGTCTGACAATGTGTAATTCTTGGTATGCCATTATAAAGGGTCCAAACAAGACCCATCACCCCTTCTCCTGGTCCGGTAGAAGGAGGATGGCTAATTACATGCAAAACAGGGAAAGTTGCTGGACACAATTCTAATCGGTCATAACTCCTTATGTGAATCTCGTAGCGAGATACTATGCCCGACAAGTTCCCGGGCATATATTTACTAACCTTGGCATACCAAACATGACTATGAAATATTAATAATTTTAACCAACATTCTGTCAGGGGTTTCTCATGGCCGAGAATCCCTGCGCTTGAGACCCAAGGAGCATCTGAGTTCCAGGATCATATACACCTAGCTGGGTTATATATAAGATGAATTATGACAGGAGGGGCTTTGAAGGATTATATTTATTTTGTTCCATACAGCCATTTCTGTAGACATGTGGGTAGTGGAGTCTGGCTGTCTGGCTTCCAAAGCATTGACTCTATTAGCACCCAGGTGTGATGGGAGCCCCACAGAGACAAATTTGGTCCTTGTGTTGACATGCAAACTAATTTGATTATGTCTCTGGGAAAGGACATCCTGATTATCCACCACAGTCAGGGAGATTTACCTGATGCCTGGGTTTTAAAACATAACTCATAACCTCATACCTCTCCCTTTTATAAATGGCATGGGAGATTGATTCACAACCTGAAAATTAAGAATATTATATCCCCCAAAGACTGGTTTATCACACCTCCCCCTTTATGATGTGCCCTGGGAAACTGACTTACAGGTAATTTCCCAAGCACATCCCCTTAGCGGGATAACCTATCGGCGTTCCCATGTACACTTCCCTTCTTATGCTGGATCGTAAAGTTATACTGCTGTAGAGCTAGGCTCCACCGCAGTAGTTTGCCATTATCACCCACAAACCTGTGTAACCAGCTAAGAGGGTTGTGATTGGTCACTACAGCGAAATTACGCCCATAAAGGTAGGGTTGCAACTTCTGCAGGGCCCACACTATGGCTAAGCACTACGGTGGCATATACCACCTCCCTGGGCAGAAGCTTCCTGCCTAAATACATAATTGGATGTTCTTCCCCCCCTGAATTTATCTGGCTGAGAACCAGGGGCATAACTAGGAAAGACTGGGCCCCATAGCAAACTTTTGACTGGGGCCCCCCTTCCCCTGGGTGTCACACAACCCCCCCTTGTAGATAGTACCTTTTTTACAGCCCCCCTGTAGATAACGCCATACAGCCCCCCTGTAGATAACGCCATACAGCCCCCTCTGTAGATAGCGCCATACAGCCCCCCTGTAGATAATGCCATACAGCCCCCCTGTAGATAATGCCATACAGCCCCCTCTGTAGATAACGCCATACAGCCCCCTCTGTAGATAATGCCATACAGCCCCCTCAGTAGATAACACCATACAGCCCCCCTGTAGATAACAACATACAGAGTCCCCCCTGTAGAAAACGCCATACAGCCCCCTCTGTAGATAACGCCATACAGCCCCCCTGTAGATAACGCCATACAGCCCCCTCTGTAGATAACACCATAGCGCCCCCTCTGTAAATAACGCCATACAGCCCCCCTGTAGATAATGCCATACAGCCCTCCTGTAGATAACGGCATACAGACTCCCCTGTAGATAACGCCATACAGACCCCCCTGTAGATAACGCCATACAGACCCCCCTATAGATAACGCCATACAGCGCCCCCTGTAGATAACGCCATATAGCCCCCTCTGTAGATAACGCCATACAGCCCCCCTGTAGATAACGCCATACAGCCCCCTCTGTAGATAACGCCATACAGCCCCCTCTGTAGATAACGCCATACAGCCCCCTGTAGATAACGCCATACAGCTCCCTCTGTAGATAACGCCATACAGCCCCCTCTGTAGATAACGCCATATAGCACCCTGTAGATAACGCCATACAGCCCCCCTGTAGATAGCGCCATACAGCCCCCTCTGTAGATAACGCCATACAGACCCCCCCTGTAGATAACGCCATACAGAACCCCCCTGTAGATAATGCCATACAGAGTCCCCCCTATAGATAGCGCCATACAGCCCCCTGTAGATAACGCCATACAGCCCCCTTTGTAGATAACGCCATACAGCCCCCTCTGTAGATAACGCCATACAGAACCCCCCCTGTATATAATGCCATACAGAGTCCCCCCTGTAGATAACACCATACAGACCCCCTGTAGATAAAGCCATACAGCCCCCCCTGTAGATAACGCCATACAGCCCTCTCTGTAGGTAACGCCATACAGAGTCCCCCCTGTAGATAATGCCATACAGCCCCCCGTAGATAACGCCATACAGTGTACCCCCTGTAGATAACGTCATACAGAGTCCCCCCTGTAGATAACGCCATACAGCCCCCCCTGTAGGTAACACCATACAGCCCCCCTGTAGGTAACGCTATACAGCCCCCCCTGTAGGTAACGCCATGCAGCCCCCCTGTAGGTAACCCCCCCAAAAAATCCGACCTACAGTGTGTCCTACAAAATACATATATCCCTTATCCACAGGATAGGGGATACATGTGTGATCGCTGGCAGCAATAGGGAGAACGGGGGACCGAAAGTCCGCTGAAGTTCTCCATGACTAACCTCTGACTTCTGGCGTCTGCGCAGCTCAATAAAAATGAAAGGAGCGCTGGTCACACATGCGCACAAGCGCGACCGGCGCTCCATTCATTTCTACGGAGCTGCCGACACAGACCCCGGAAGTCCGAGGTTTGTGATGGAGAACATCAGGGGACTTTCAGTCCCCCGTTCTCCCTATCAATGCCAGCGATCACACATGTATCCCCTATCCTGTGGATAGGGGATACATGTCTTTTGCTTAATGGCAGAGCGGGGAGATACCTCCCTGCTCTGCCGTAGTGTTAAGTGGCGTCGCGCTGTAGCAGCCATAGCGGCTGCTAGCGGAGCCTCCGGCCATGGTGGGTGCCCGTGCCGTCGGGCGACACGGGCCACCTCATGCCGCGGGCCCCCTAGCAGCCGCTACGGCTGCTACAGCGGTAGTTACGCCACTGCTGAGAACCACACCCAGGCCATAGGCACTGGCATCAGTCAGGACCACGAACCTTCGGGTGAAATCTGGGGCTTGCAACACTGGGGATCTGGCAAGGGCAGCTTTCAGTGTGGCAAGAGAGTTCTCACAGGTGGCTGTCCAATTCACTATACAAAAAATGTCAGCCGCACAGCCAAGAAGTCGTAATGATGAGGGTGCAAGCCCGCCAGGGACACGACCAAAGTCACCCAAATGTATAGTTCAAACAATCAGGCAGCACTCCAGAGATGTAGCAAAATAGAAAAAGTGCTTTAATCCATCAGTCAAATGCATTGTTTCAGCTCTACAATAGAGCCCTTCTCAAAAGAAAGGCTCTATTGTAGAGCTGAAACGTTGCATTTGACTGATGGATTAAAGCACTTTTTCTATTTTGCTACATCTCAGGAGTGCTGCCTGATTTTTGGAACTATATATACACTGCCGTTCAAAAGTTTGGGGTCACCCAGACAATTTTGTGTTTTCCATGAAAACTCACACTTATATTTATCAAATGAGTTGCAAAATGACTAGAAAATATAGTCAAGACATTGACAAGGTTAGAAATAATGATTTTTATTTCAAATAATAATTTTCTCCTTCAAATTTGCTTTCGTCAAAGAATGCTCCATTTGCAGCAATTACAGCATTGCAGACCTTTGGCATTCTAGCTGTTAATTTGCTGAGGTAATCGGAACAAATTTCACCCCATGCTTCCAGAAGGCCCTCCCACAAGTTGGATTGGCTTGATGGGCACTTCTTGCATACCATACGGTCAAGCTGCTCCCACAACAGCTCTATGGGGTTGAGATCTGGTGATTCCGCTGGCCACTCCATTACAGATAGAATACCAGCTGCCTGCTTCTTCCCTAAATAGTTCTTGCATAATTTGGAGGTGTGCTTTGGGGCATTGTCCTGTTGTAGGATGAAATTGGCTCCAATCAAGCGCTGTCCACAGGGTATGGCATGGCGTTGCAAAATGGAGTGATAGCCTTCCTTATTCAAAATCCCTTTTACCTTGTACAAATCTCCCACTTTACCAGCACCAAAGCAACCCCAGACCATCACATTACCTCCACCATGCTTGACAGATGGCGTCAGGCACTCTTCCAGCATCTTTTCAGTTGTTCTGCGTCTCACAAATGTTCTTTTGTGTGACCCAAACACCTCAAACTTCGATTCGTCTGTCCATAACACTTTTTTCCAATCTTCCTCTGTCCAATGTCTGTGTGCTTTTGCCCATATTCATTTTTTCCTTTTATTAGCCAGTCTCAGATATGGCTTTTTCTTTGCCACTCTGCCCTGAAGGCCAGCATCCCGGTGTCGCCTCTTCAATGTAGACGTTGACACTGGCGTTTTGTGGGTACTATTTAATGAAGCTGCCAGTTGAAGACCTGTGAGGCGTCTATTTCTCAAACTAGAGACTCTAATGTACTTGTCTTGCTTCTCAGTTGTGCAGCGGGGCCTCCCACTTCTCTTTCTACTCTGGTTAGAGCCTGTTTGTGCTGTCCTCTGAAGGGAGTAGTACACACCGTTGTAGGAAATCTTCAGTTTCTTGGCAATTTCTCGCATGGAATAGCCTTCATTTCTAAGAACAAGAATAGACTGTCGAGTTTCACATGAAAGCTCCCTTTTTATAGCCATTTTGAGAGTTTAATCAAACTCACAAATGTAATGCTCCAGATTCTTAACTAGCTCAAAGGAAGGTCAGTTTTATAACTCCTCTAAACAGCAAAACTGTTTACAGCGGTGCTAACATAATTGCGCAAGGGTTTTCAAGTGTTTTCTTATCATACATTAGCCTTCTAACACAGTTAGCAAACACAATGTACCATTAGAACACTGGAGTGATGGTTGCTGGAAATGGGCCTCTATACACCTATGTACAGTAGATATTGCATTAAAAACCAGACATTTGCAGCTAGAATAGTCATTTAGTACATTAACAATGTATAGAGTGTATTTCTGATTAATTTAATGTTATCGTCATTGAAAAAAACTGTGCTTTTCTTGCAGAAATAAGGAAATTTCTAAGTGACCCTAAACTTTTGAACGGTAGTGTATATAGTGCTAGGATCTAATTCTCTTCAGCTCCATTTAATACATAAATGTGAACCTTATATTTGAACTTGACTTTCATTCCTTGCTTGATGGGTTTAGTAAGCTAGCATTCATAAATAAATGAGGATGTGTCATTAGTCTATTGCGCAGGTAAGCACCAGGAGAATTTTTATTATTGAACAATATTTAACCCCTTCAGGACTGAGCCTGTTTTGGCCTTGAGGACGAAGCCGATTTTTCAAATCTGAGATTTGTCAATTTATGTGGTAATATCTTTGGAATGTTTTTACCTATCCAATCGATTCCGAGACTATTTTATCGTATGCTTTATGTTAGTCGAAAAATGTGGTTGATAAATTCAGTATTTATTTGTGAAAAACACAAACATTTGGAGAAAATGTGCAAAAATGTGCATTTTTCTAAATTTGAATGTATCTGCTTGTAAAACAGATAGTAATACCACACAATATAGTAACTGATTAACATTTCCTATATGCCTACTTTATGTTTGCATAGTTTTTTGAACATTCTTTTATTTTTCTGGGACGTTACAACAAGGCTTAGAACTTTAACAGCAATTTCTCACTTTTTTAAGAAAATTTCAAAAGGCAATTTTTTTAGGGACCAGTTCAGTGCTGAAGTGGCTTTGAGGGCCTTATATATTAGATAGACCCCATAAATCACCCTATTTTAAAAACTGCACCCCTCAAAGAATTCAAAACAGCATTTAGAAAGTTTCTTAACCCCTTCCCGCTCCTGGACGTACTATTAGGTCATGGTAGCTGTATAGTTCGCGCTCCATGACCTAATAGTACGTCACGGGAGTAACGGCCGTTTCGGCCATCCTCCCGACTCATACAGGAGCTGTGACAGCTGCTGTCTCGCACAGCAGCTGCCGCAGCTCCTACAGCGGGGACCGATCACTGTGTCCCCGCTCATTAACCCCTTAACCCCTTAAAAGCAGCGTTCAATAGGGATCGCGGCTTTTTAGGGGTTAAGCTACAATCGCCGGCCCTCTACATGATAGCGGCCCACTTTTTCCCTTTTCAGTCTTTTACTATTAATAAAAATAGATAGATAAACAAATAAACTATACATAATTGGTATTGCCGCGTCCGTAACGGCCTGAACTACAAAATTATTTTGTTATTTGTCCCGCGCGGTGAATGCCGTAAAAGAAAATAATCATAAACCGTACCACAATCACAATTGTTTGGTCACTTTACCTCCCAAAAAATGGAATAAAAAGAGATCAAAAAGTCGCATTTACCTAAAAATGGTAATGATTGAAACTACAGTTCGTTACGCAAAAAATAAGTCCTTGCACGGCTTTAAAAAAGTTCTGGATCTTAGAATAAGGTAACACAAAAAGTGAATGATTTCTTACAAAACGTATTTTATTGTGCAAACGCCATAAGACATAAAAAAAACTATAAACATCTGGTATCGCCGTAATCGTATCGCCCCGCAAAATAAAGTGAATATGTAATTTATAGCGCACGGTGAACGTTGTAAAAAAAATTGAATAAAAAACAGCAATTCCACTATTGTTTTTTTAGTCACCACGCCACCTAAAAATAGAATAAAAACTGATCAAAAAGTCGCATGCACCCCATGAAAACTACAATGAATTCCTCAAGGGGTCTTGTTTCCAAAATGGGGTCACTTTTGGGGGGTTTCCCACTGTTTTGGCACCACAAGACC
Organism: Rhinoderma darwinii; assembly: GCF_050947455.1. Taxonomy (NCBI): domain Eukaryota; kingdom Metazoa; phylum Chordata; class Amphibia; order Anura; family Rhinodermatidae; genus Rhinoderma; species Rhinoderma darwinii. Next base: position 35,942,118 of record NC_134699.1, read on the forward strand.
TCTTCAAACCGGACATGGTGCCTAATAAAAAAAGAGGGCTCAAAATCCACTAGGTGCTCCATTGCTTCGGAGGCCGGTGATTCAGTCCATTAGCGCACTAGGGCTACATGTGGGATATTTCTCAAAACTGCAGAATCTGGCCAATAAGTATTAAGTTGCGTTTCTCTGGTAAAACCTTTTGTGTTATAGAAAAAAAAATTGTATAAAAAGGATTTTCTGACAAAAATAAATATGCAAATTTCACCTCTACTTTGCGCTCGATTCCTGTGAAACACCTAAAGAGTTCATAAACTTTCTAAATGCTGTTGTGAATACTTTGAGGGGTCTATTTTCTAAAATGGGGTGTTTCATAGGGGTGTCTAATATATGGGCCCTTCAAAGCAACTTCAGAACTAAACTGGAACCTAAAAAAAAAAAAAAAATAGGCAATACTTCGCTTCTTACATTATACTGATAATGAGCAGTGCCCACCCCGAGATTACCCCAGTTTTGACCGTTTGTATAAACGGAGACTCCTATTAGACCGTTTCAGTGCCCTGTTTTCCCAAGCATACACGCACCCAAGAAGTGTATTTCTATTGATGAGTCCTTGGTACATTTTGAAGGGAGGCTTCAATTCCGCCAGTACATGCCGCGTAAGAGGGCAAGGTATGGCGTGAAGATGTATAAGCTGTGCGAGAGTGCATCAGGGTATACCTACAAATTTAGGATATATGAAGGGAAGGACACCAGTATTCAGCCCCCAGAATGCCCCCCCTTACTGGGAGTTAATGCAAAAATTGTGTGTGATTTGGTGCACCCACTGCTGGACCAGCGTTACCACCTCTACCTGAATAATTTTTATACCAGCGTCCCACTCTTCAACTGCCTCGCTTCCAGAAGTCCTGCGGCATGCGGCACCGCTAGAAGAAAGCCTCCCTAAGACTCTGCTTGGGCAAACACTCAGAAGGGGTGAGAGCAGGGCACAATCTAGCAGCAACATATTATATTGTGTGTCAAGTACAAGGACAAGAGAGATGTCCTTGTATTGACAACAATATATGGCCACACTAGTATCCATGTACTTGTACAAGGTACCAGTACAGAGACCCCCAAACCAGACTGCATCCTGGAGTACAATAGGAACATGGGAGGGGTGGACTTGTCAGATCAAGCCCTGAAGCGCCATGCGGTGTGGTATAAGAAGCTGGCCGTGCATATCATACAGATGGCATTGTACAATGTGTACATGCTACATCGATGTACAGGCCAGATGTAAAGGATCTGCCAGACACAGCTTCTATGTCGACGCCCGTGGGTAATCAGTCTGCACCTGCTTCTATGTCTGTGAGACTGACTCCATCTTCCACCACTCAGGATGGCAGGCTTAGGAGTGGGAGAGCCTATCACAGCCTGGTCAGATGGAGCTGGCTCCCGCCCACTGTCTATTTATACCTGCCTTTCCTGTTCCTCCTTTGCCTGCTCTGCTTGTTTCCTGGTTTCTGCTGCTGCTGCTTGAACTACTGATCCTCTGCTTGTTATTGACCTTGGCTTACTGACCACTCTCCTGCTCAGCATTTGGTACCTCATGCATTCCTGGTTTGACTCGGCTCGCTCACTATTCTCGTTGCTCATCGTGTCTCTGTGGGCAGCTGCCCCTTTTCCCTAGCTTCTGTGTACCCTTGTCTGTCGTGCACTTACTGAGCGTAGGGACCGTCGCCCAGTTGTACCCCGTCGCCTAGGACGGGTCGTTGCAAGTAGGCAGGGACTGAGTGGCGGGTAGATTAGGGCTCACCTGTCTGTCTCCCTACCCCGTTATTACATAATCACAGGCCCATATACCTACTCTACCCTGGTCCCTGACACAACTATGGACCCCCTTGAGACCCTGGCTCAGCAAATGCAGGGTCTCTCCCTACAGGTCCAAGCCCTGGCTCAGAGGGACAGCCAGCATGATGCTACCCTGGTAGTGCCCCCCACCTCACCTCTTGAACCCCACCTCAAGTTGCCTGACCGGTTCTCAGGGGACCGGAAGACTTTTTTCTCCTTTCGGGAGAGTTGTAGGCTCTATTTCCGTCTAAGGCCCCACTCCTCAGGTTCTCAGAGCCAGCGGGTGGGTATAATTATGTCCTGGCTCCAGGACGGGCCCCAAGAATGGGCCTTCTCCTTGGCTCCTGACTCCCCTGAACTTTCCTCCGTTGATCTTTTCTTTTCTGCTCTCGGGCTCATTTATGACGAGACTGACAAAACTGCCTTTGCCGAAAGTCAGCTGGTGACCTTACGTCAGGGTAAGAGACCCTTTGAGGAGTACTTGTCTGACTTTAGGAAGTGATGTGTAGCTTCTCGGTGGAATGACCCTGCCTTGAGGTATTAGTTTTGAAAGACCTGTTAGTTAGTTATCCCTCTTCGGACTCTCTAGATCAGGTTATGGCTTTAGCGGTACGTCTTGACCGACGTCTCAGGGAACGATGACTTGAACGTTTTTGTGCCTTCTCCTCTGGCTCCCCTATGATGGCTCCAGAGGTTCCATTGCTTCGTTCTTCCACGGAAAACTCGTATGAACCAATGAAACTCGGGGCCTCCGTGTCTCCCCAACAAGGTAGAGAGTTCCGCAGGAAGAACGGTCTCTGCTTCTACTGTGGGGATGACAAGCATTAAGTGAACGACTGTCCTAGGCGTAAGAATAAGCAGCCGGAAAACTTCCGCGCCTAAGTGACCTTCGGGGAGGTCGCTTGGGCGCACAGGTATTTCCTGTAAATATGAAGCCTAATAAAATCTTGCTTCCCTTTCAGGTCTCTTTTGGTGGAAGGTCTGCCACCGGCAGTGCCTTCGTGGACTCAGGGTCTTCTGCTAATATTATGTCTGTGGAATTTGCTATGTCTCTAGCTATACCATTGATTGATTTGCATAAACCTGTCCTGGTAGTGGGTATCGACTCCACTCCACTTGCTAATGGTTATTTTACACAGCATACCCCTGTATTTGAATTCATGGTTGGCTCCATGCATTTGGAGCAATGTTCTGTGTTGGTGATGCAGGGATTATCGTCCGATTTGGTTTTAGGCCTTCCTTGGTTGCAGATGCATAATCCCACGTTTAACTGGAATACTGGGGATCTTACTAAATGGGGTAATGAATGCATGACTTCCTGTTTTTCTATCAATTTGGTTTCTCTCGCTGAGGAGGTGAACACCCTACCTGAGTTTATTCAGGACTTCGCTGATGTTTTTTCTAAAAAAGCCTCTGAAGTGTTACCTCCTCATAGAGAGTACGATAGTGTAATCGATTTGGTACCAGGAGCTAAACTTCCTAAAGGTAGGATATTTAATCTCTCTTGTCCTGAACGTGAAGCCATGAGAGAATATATCCAGGAAAGCATGGCCAAGGGTTACATTCGCCTCTCTACTTCTCCGGTAAATGCTGGCTTCTTCTTCGTAGGGAAGAAGGATGGTGGTCTTAGGCCATGCATCGATTACCAGAGCTTGAATAAGGTCACTGTAAGGAAACAATATCCCCTTCCTTTGATTCATGATCTCTTCAATCAGGTTCAGGGGCCCAATGTTTCTCTAAGTTTGATCTTCGTTGGGCTTATAACCTTATCCGAATCAGAGAAGGGGATGAGTGGAAGACTGTGTTTAACATGCCCGAAGATCATTTCGAATACCTCGCCTGCCCTTTGGGTTGTGTAATGCTCCCGCGGTCTTCTAGAATTTTATAAATGAGATTTTAAGAGACTACCCGGGGGTATTTCTTGTAGTGTACCTTGATGATATACTTGTGTTTTCCAAGGACTGGTCCTCCCACATTGAGCATGTCAGGAAGGTGCTCCAGGCCCTTAGGGAAAACAAACTCTTTGCTAAAACTGAAAAATGTGTGTTTGGGGTGCAGGAGATACCATTTTTGGGTCAAATCCTCACTCCTAACGAGTTCCGCATGGACCCTGCCAAGGTTCAGGCTGTGGCGGAATGGGTCCAACCTGCCTTCCTGAAGGCTTTACAGTGCTTCCTGGGGTTCGCTAATTATTACAGGAGATTTATTGCTAACTTCTCGGTCATCGCTAAGCCTCTTACGGACCTAACTCGCAAAGGTGCTGATCTCCTCCACTGGCCTCCAGAGGCGGTTCAGGCTTTTGAGGTCCTTAAGAGGTGCTTTGTCTCTGCCCGAGTGCTAATTCAGCCTAACCAAATGGAGCCATTCATCGTGGAGGTTGACGCCTCCGAGGTGGGAGTGGGTGCTGTCTTGTCCCAGGGTACTAGGTCTCTCACCCATCTCTGTCCCTGTGCCTACTTCTCCAGGAAGTTCTCCCCCACTGAGAGTAACTATGACGTTGGCAACCGCGAACTCTTAGCCATTAAATGGACATTTGAAGAGTGGCGCCACTTCCTGGAGGGGATAGGCACCAGGTAACGGTCCTTACCGACCACAAGAATCTTCACGGAGGCTAAATCCGAGACAAGCTCGATGGGCGTTATTTTTTACTAGATTCAACTTTGTGGTCACCTATAGGGCTGGGTCTAAGAATATTAAAGCTGATGTACTGTCGCGTAGCTTCATGGCCAGCCCTCCTCTTGAGGAGGATCCTGCTTGTGTTTTGCCCCAGGTATAATCATATTCTCTGTTGATTCTGACTTAGCCTCCGAAATTGCGGCTGATCAAGGTTCAGCTCCCGGGAACCTTCCTGAGAACAAGCTGTTTGTTCCCCTGCAATTCTGGCTAAGGGTACTCAGGGAGAATCATGACTCTGCACTATCTGGCCATCCAGGCATCCTGGGTACCAAGCACCTAATTTCTAGAACCTATTGGTGGCCTGGGTTGCTTAAAGACGTTAAGTTCTACGTCGCCGATTGTGAAACTTTTGCTAGGTCCAAGACTCCCAGGTCCCGACCAGCGGACTTACTATGTTCTTTGCCCATTCCCCAGAGACCTTGGACCCATATCTCCATGGATTTTATCACCGATCTGCCTCCATCCCAAGGCAAGCCGATGGTGTGGGTTGTAGTAGACCGCTTCAGCAAGATGTCCCACTTTGTACCCTTCAAGAAAATACCCAATCCCAAGACGTTAGCTACCTTGTTTGTCAAACACATCCTGCGTCTCCATGGTGTTCCTGTCAATATTGTTTCTGACAGAGGGGTACAATTTGTTTCATTGTTTTGGAGAGCCTTCTGTAAGAAGTTGGAAATTGATCTGTCCTTCTCCTCGGCCTTCCATCCTGAAACTAATGGCCAAACTGAGAGGACTAATCAGTCTCTAGAACAATATTTAAGGTGTTTTATCTCGGACTGTCAAGGTGATTGGGTCTCCTTCATTCCCCTCGCCGAATTCTCCCTTAATAACCGGGTCAGTAACTCGTCGGGGGTCTCCCCCTTCTTCTGTAATTTTGGTTTTAATCCACGGTTCTCCTCCGTTTCACCTGGTTGTTCCAACAATCCCAAGGTAGATGTCATTCATTGGGAACTGTGCACAGTCTGGGCCCAGGTTCAGAAGAACTTTGAGGCGTCCCAGAGTATCCAAAAGACTCAGGCAGATAAGAGACGTTCTTCTAACCCCTTGTTTGTGGTCGGGGATCTGGTGTGGCTGTCTTCAAAAAATTTGCGCCTTAAAGTTCCGTCCAAAAAATTTGCTCCCCGATATATAGGGCCGTACAAGATCATTGAGGTCCTTAACCCTGTCTCCTTCCGGCTGGAGTTACCCCCGTCCTTTCATGTAAACAATGTGTTCCATGACTCCCTCCTGAAAAGCTGCTCCCTGTCCATGGCTACCTCGAGGAAACCTCCGGTCCCTGTTCTCACTCCTGAAGGAGTAGAATTTGAGGTGGCCAGGATTGTGGACAGCAGGATGGTCCAAGGCTCCCTCCAGTACCTTGTCCATTGGAGAGGATACGGGCCTGAGGAGAGGACTTGGGTACCCGCCCGGGATGTTCACGCTGGGCTATTGCTCAGGAAGTTCCATCTTCGGTTCCCCAACAAGCCAGGTCCACCTAGGAAGGGTCCAGTGGCCCCTCATAAAAGGGGGGTACTGTAAAGGATTTGCCAGACACAGCTTCTGTGTCGACGCCCGTGGTTAATCATCCTGCATCTGTTCCTAGGTCTGCTGGAGTGACTCGATCTGCTACCACTCAGGCTGGTAGGTTGAGAAGTGGGAGAACCTATCACAGCCTTGCCAGACGGTTCTAGCTCCCGTCCTTGGTCTATGTATACCTTCATTTGCTGCTTGTCCTTTGCCTGTGATTCTCCTGTTTCCTGGCTCTGCTGTTCCTGCTATATAAAATTGACCTCTGCTTCCTATCGACCCTGGCTTGACTGACTACTATTCTTCTGCTCTGCTTTTGTTACCACGCACTCTCCTGGTTTGACTCGGCTCGTTCACTCTCCTGTTGCTCATGGTGTTGCCGTGGGCAACTGCCCCACTTCCCTGCTTCAGTGTACCCTTTCCCTGTGTTGTCTGTCGTGCACATATTGAGTGTAGGGACCGTCGCCCAGTTGTACGCCGTTGCCTGGGACAGGCCGTGCAAGTAGGCAGGGACTGGGTTGTGGGTAGATTAGGGCTCACCTGTCTGTCTCCCTCCCCTGCCATTACAGTAATGTTCCATAATTAGCACGTAAAGCAAGGGTGACAACAGGCAGCCCTGCCTTGTGCCCATTGTGACTTGCAGTGGGTATGATAGGAAACCATTGACTCTCACTATAGCCGTTGGACCACCATATAAAGCCATAATTTTTCCCAGGAGCCAATACCAATTTGACTGAAGGTACTATGGAGGAACGCCCAATGGACCCTATCAAAAGTCTTTTTGTTATATATAGATAGGAGGCAGGCAAGGATTATACTTTTTTGTGCATATGATATAAAAAGTAGTACATTATTGGTATTATCCCAAGCCTCACGGCCCATAATGAACCCCACTTGATCACCATGAATATGTGAGGGAAGGATGTTATGATTTTGGCGAAAATCTTTATGTCCTCATTAATGATAGAAATGATGCGAAAGTTAGGACGTGAAGTTAGGACCTTTGGTAAGCCAAAAAAGGGCATGGGTTAAATAGAGATGAATACTTTTGTCACAAATGGGGTCAGCTGTTCTCTCAATAGCCTTTAAAATGTATTATTGAACTTGTTTAGACCCGGGCTTTTACAGAGCGGAAAATTTTTAATAGCACATCCGTGAAAATGCCTCTTCCAATGAAGAGGATTTCCCGGTTATCTGGCCTTTCTTCAACACGTCGGATTTAAAGAGGCTCTGTCACCAGATTATAAATGCCCTATCTCCTACATAATCTGATCGGTGCTGTAATGTAGATAGCAGCAGTGGTTTTTATTTTGAAAAACTATCATTTTTGAGCAAGTTATGTGCTAGTTTAGATTTATGCTAATCAGTTTCTCAATGGACAACTGGGCATGTTTTTACTTTTTACCAACTGGGTGTTGTACAGAGGAGTGTATGATGCTGACCAATCAGTGACTAATCAGTGTTCTACACTTCTCATTGTTCCAGCCCAGCATGATCCACAGCACAGTGTAATTGTGCAGTGAAAGAAGCTGGGCTGGAACAATGAGAAGTGTATGAGGCTGAAACGAATTAGCATAAATCTAAAATTGCTCATAACTTGCTCAAAAATGATCGTTTTTCAAAATAAAAACCACTGCTGTTATCTACATTACAGCGCCGATCAGAGTATGTAGGAGATAGGGCACTTATAATCTGGTGACAGAGCCTCTTTAAACTGAAGAGGACGCCTGACATATATGAACGGACCCTAACAGATATGTCATATTTTTTATGTGCGTAGATCTGCATCAGTCAATTTTAGTATGTTGAAAAGTGTACTTTCCATGGCTTAGACGTCTTTTCAACACTTCACTTATCAAATAGACTTAAAAAAGAATACAGAAACCATGTGTAATACCAAGCAATGCCAGTAAATGAATGTTAGAATATGGACTCCTTGATTAAAGATTTGTAGGTAATACAATATGACCTTTCTAACACCTAGTCTCAGTTAAAAACACAAATGTGTTCAACTTGAATCGACCAACTATATCAGGCTTTCTTTATCAAAACACATTTTGGTATCTTTTGAAAGATGTATCAAAGAAAATAAGCAGATTTGGTGCACATTCAGGGGAATTAGTGAAATATTGCACACTTTTAGATTTTATATTTAAACACCAAACTTTGAATAATGTGCTTAATAAACTGTATAGTCCTGGAGAAACCGCAGTGCTGCAATGAAACTGAAATGTTTTAAATAAGAACACCACACATTAAAAAGTTTTTCTGATTTTATAGAAATTAAGCTTCATCAGTGTATAAATGAAAGATTATGCAACTTTCTAATATACTTTGTATATCGATTTCTCATCATTTGTAAGATGTCTGTTTGCCATCAGTGGAAAAAAAATATTCTTATTCACATCCAGAGGCTAAAGACCAGTACAGAACTTGTCATGGGCTTAGATTATGTGGATATTATTGTATTGAGTCTAGGCAATCTTCTGCCATCAGGGGACAGTCAGAGTGCCCCCATACATAGTAGATTGTTGGATGATCCCACATAATCGCAACTATAATCTTAGCCCCTTAGTGACCACCAATATGCCTTTCATGGCGGTCAATAAGGGGCCCTAGGCTAGGCCGTCGCCTTTTCACGGCGGCTCAGTCAAAGTCCTGCTTTCTGATGCCAGTCGGGCACCTGCTCCAATGGTAGCGATCTAAGTTTACTCCGATGGCGGCAGTTTAACCCGTTAAATGCTGCGGTCAATAGCGATCGCAGCATTTAAATAATTTGCAGAGGGAGGGAGCTCCCTCTCTCACCCATTGGCGGCCCGCAAATGCAGTTGAAGGCCTCCGACGGGGTGTCATGCCATCTGTGGGCCTAATAAAGGCCCCCAGGTCTGCCCTGGGTATATACCAATTAGGATGTGTCGGAGGCACGTCTTAATAGATTGCCTGTCAGATTTACACTGACAGGCAATAATGCTCCGGTATACTAAGTATACCAAAGCATTATAGCAGTGATCAAAAGATCGCACAGTGAAGTCCCCTAGTGGGACTAAATAATTAAGTAATAAATGTGAAATAAAAATTATTAATAAAGATTACAGTAAAAAAAAATATAAGAACAACACATTTATTTTCCATAAAAAGTGGTTTTATTTAGTAATAATGTAAAAAATAAAATAAAAGTGCACATATAAGGTATCGCCGCTACCGTAATGACCCAAACAATAAAGTTAACATGTAACTTAAACTGCATGTGCTGGCATCTCAGGGGAGGAAGACGTCTGCAGGATGATAGGAGTGTGCGGTCGCGGACATTACTGTATCCTTCCTCTTACGCCCCCGCTTCTTGGGACCAGAACGAGAGAGGAACTTCTTAATGAGGGACATTCTCCTGCCAGGACCTCTCTTCTGGGCCAAACCCCTTCCAATCCACCAAGTAAAAGGCTTTTCCTCTTATCCTCTTGAAGTCCAAGATCTCCTTGACCTCAAATACATCGGCAGAACCGCTGGGGGCAACTGCAGGGCTAAAAGGCGTAGAGTAGCGTCTCAGAACCACAGGCTTCAGAAGAGACACGTGAAAGGACTTGGGGATTCTGAGGGTAGCGGGCAGCCGAAACTTCTTCACGAGGGTAGGAGCATTGAGGTTCTCCTCTGGCACCCAGGACCTCTCTTCTGGACCAAATCCCTTCCAATCCACCAAAATAAAAAGTTCTTCCTTCTACTTTTTTGGTGTCCAAGATCTCCTTAAACTCAAATGTATCTGATGAACCGCTGGAGGCAACTGCAGGACTAGGAGTCTTGGTGTAGCGGTTCAGGACCACAGGCTTCAGGAGGGAGACATGAAAGGAGTTGGGGCTCTTGAGGGTGGGAGGCAGCCGAAACTTGTAGGAGACCGGGTGGATCCGCTGGGGGATCTCAAAGGGTCCATGGGAGCGAATTTGCAAGAAGGCACCCTCATCCTAATATTTCTTGAGGACAACCAGACCTTGGTACGTGGAAGAAACTGGGAGGCTCTCTTCTCCTTGTATCTGACATTCGCTTCATGCGGTTGACCGCCAGCAGAATAGAGGATCGGGTTTGCTGCCAGATCTGTAGGAAGTCCCTGAATGCAGAGTCAGCTGCGGGCACCTGCGACATAACTGACATCGGGAGAGGGATTTGTGGGTGTTGGCCGTAAACTATAAAGAATAGTGTGGTTCTTGTGGACTCGCTTGTATGGTTGTTATAAGAGATCTCGGCCCAATGAAGAAGGTGCACCCAGTCATCATGCTGCCTGGAGATGAAGTGTTGTAGGTAGTTGTCCATGATCTGATGATCCTCTTGACTTGACCATTGGACTGGGGATGGTAGGCTGAGGAAAAGTCCAACTTTATATTGAGGAGTTTACAGAGGGCTCTCCAGAACTTTGAGGTGAACTGAACCCCCCGATCAGACCCAATATGCAGAGGTAAGCCGTGCAGGCAGAAGATTCGTTGGATGAAGGAGTTGGTCAGTCGAGAAGCAGACGGTAGGCCGGTCAGCGGAACGAAATGAGCCATTTTGGAGAATCGGTCCACCACCACCCAGACCGTACTGCATCCGGCAGAGGGAGGCAGGTCCATGACAAAGTCCATTGCTATATGTTGTCAGTGAGAATTGGGCACAGGGAGCGGCAGGAGGAGGCCAGCAGGTTTGGAATGAGCAACCTGCAGGAAGGGACAAAGTCCACAACATCTTTGGGTAGCGTGGGCCACCAAAAATGACGAGTAATCAGGTCTTGGGTTTTACGAACACCAGCGTACCCAGCCAGTTTAGAGCTGTGTTCCCAGCGGAGAATTCCTCTCCTGTCTGCCAACCGAACAAAAGTCCTCCCCGGAGGGATGTCTCTAACCTGCAAAGGATTGGCAGTGACAATGCAGGATGGGTCTATGATACTTTGAAGAGACTCCACCATGTCATCCATCTCAAATGACCAGGACAGGGCATCAGCCATCACATTCTTGTCAGCGGGACGGTAGTGGAGCACAAATTGGAAACGGGTGAAGAACAGCGACAACCTGGCTTGACGGGGTTTAGTCGTTGAGCTGAATGGAGATAGGTGAGGTACTTGTGGTCGGTGTATATCAGGATGGGGTGAGCTACGCCCTCTAGCATATGTCTCCACTACTCCAGAGCCAATTTGATGGCCAGTAACTCCCGATCCCCAATAGAGTAGTTGCACTCTGCAGAAGAAAAAAATGTCGAGTAATAGCCACATACTACTGCCTTTCCTTTGGAATTCCTCTGGAACAGAAGTGCAGCTGCATCAACAGAAGAAGCGTCCACCTCCAATGAGAACTGCCGAGACACATCAGGATGATGGAGGATCGAGGCTGAAGTGAAGGCTTTCTTGAGGCTATTAAATGCAGATTCTGCTTCTGGAGTTCAATCCTTGGCGTTCACACCATTCTTGGTAAGGTTAGAGATGGGAGCTGTCAGTAATGAGAAGTTTGGGATAAACTGCCTGTAGAAGTTGGTGAATCCCAAAAAATGCTGTATGGACTTCAGGCCTCTAGGACGTGGCCATTCCAGAATGGACTTTACTATCTCAGGATCCATCTTGAGACCTTGATCCGAGATGATGTAGCCCAGGAAGGGCTGAGAATTCTTTTCAAAGACGCACTTCTCCAGCTTGGCATATGGACGATTCTCCCTTAATTGCAGTAGAATTTGCCTCTGATGAGTCGTCGAATCTGGGGAGAAAATCAAAATATCATCGAGATAGACTACAACACAGACATAGAGGAGATCTCTTTCATTGACGAATTTCTGGAAGACCACGGGAGCGTAACACCGTCCGAAGGGCATCACAAGATATTCGTAGTGCCCGTCCCGGGTGTTGAACGCCGTCTTCCACTCGTCACCTTGACGAATTCGGATCAAATTATAAGCCCAATGTAATGACGGGGTAAGGAAACAGACAAGTGAGCCCTAATCTACCCGCCACTCAGTCCCTGCCTACATGCAACGACCCGCCCTAGGCGACGGGGTACAACTGGGCGACGGTCCCTACGCTCAATAAGTGCCCGACAGACAAACAGACAAGGGTACACAGAAGCAAGGGAAAAGGGGCAGTTGCCCACGGCAACACCGCGAGCAACAAGAGTGGTGAACGAGCCGAGTCAAACCAGGAGTGTGCGAGGTACCAAACGCAGAGCAGTAGAGTAGTGAACAAGCCGAGTCAAACCAGGAGTGTACGAGGTACCAAACGCAGAGCAGGAGAGTAGTCAGTAAGCCAGGGTCGATATGAAGCAGTATCAAATGGTTAAAAAAGCTGCAGAAGGGCAAGGAAACAAAACAAGAATCTCAAGCATGGAGGAACAGGAAAGGCAGGTATAAATGGACAGAGGGCGGGAGCTAGCTCCGTCTGGCCAGGCTGTGATAGGCTCTCCCACTCCTAAGCCTGCCATCCTGAGTGGTGGAAGATGGAGTCAGTCTCACAGACATAGAAGCAGGTGCAGGCTGATTACCTGTGGGCGTGGATACAGACGCTGTGCCTGGCAGATCCTTAACAGTACCCCCCTTTTATGAGGGGCCACCGGACCCTTTCTAGATGGCCCTGGTTTATTGGGGAAACGAAGGTGGAACCTCCTGACCAATACCCCAGCGTGAACATCCCGGGCGGGTACCCAAGTCCTCTCCTCGGGCCAGTATCCTCTCCAATGGACCAGGTACTGGAGGGAGCCTTGGACCATCTTGCTGTCCACAATTTTGGCCACCTCGAATTCTACCCCCTCAGGGGTGAGAACGGGGACAGGAGGTTTCCTCGAGGGAGCCAAGGACGGGGAGCAGCGTTTAAGGAGGGAGGCATGAAACACGTTGTGTATTCGAAAGCATGGGGGCAACTCCAGTCGGAAGGAGACAGGGTTGAGGACTTCAATGACCTTGTACGACCCTATAAACCGGGGAGCAAACTTCTTGGACGGGACTTTAAGGTGCAAGTTCTTAGACGATAGCCACACCAGATGCCCAATCACAAACAAGGGGTTAGCAGAACGTCTTCTATCTGCCTGAGTTTTTTGTATGCTCTGGGATGCCTCTAGGTTCTTCTGAACCTGGGCCCAGACTGTGCACAGTTCCCGATGAACGACCTCTACCTCGGGATTGTTGGAACTACCAGGTGAAACGGAGGAGAACCGTGGATTAAACCCAAAATTACAGAAAAAGGGGGAGACCCCTGACGAGTTACTGACCTGGTTATTAAGGGAAAATTCGGCGAGGGGAATGAATGAGACCCAATCATGTTGACAGTCAGAGATAAAACACCTTAAATATTGTTCTAGAGATTGATTAGTCCTCTCGGTTTGGCCATTAGTTTCAGGATGGTAGGCAGAGGAGAAGGACAGATCAATCTCCAACTTTTTACAGAAGGCTCTCCAAAACAAAGAAACAAATTGTACCCCTCTGTTAGAAACAATATTGACAGGGACCCCATGGAGACGCAGGATGTGTTTGACAAACAAGGTAGCTAACGTCTTAGCATTGGGTAGTTTTTTGAGGGGCACAAAGTGGCACATCTTACTGAAGCGGTCTACTACAACCCACACCACCGACTTGCCTTGAGATGGAGGCAAATCGGTGATAAAATCCATGAAGATATGGGTCCAAGGTCTCTGGGGAATGGGCAAAGAACGTAGTAAGCCCGCTGGTCGGGACCTGGGAGTCTTGGACCTAGCACAAACCTCACAAGTGGCGACGTAGGCCTTAACGTCTTTAGGCAACCCAGGCCACCAATAGTTTCTGGCAATGAGGTGCTTGGTAGCCAGGATGCCTGGATGACCAGATAGTGCGGAGTCATGATTTTCGCTAAGCACCCTTAGCCGGAATTGCAGGGGAACAAACAGCTTGTTCTCAGGAAGGTTCCTGGGAGCTGAACCTTGATCAGCAGCAATTACAGAGACTAAATCAGAATCAATAGAGGAAATGATTATACCTGGAGGCAAAATACAAGCAGGATCTTCCTCCGAAGGAGGGCTGGCCATGAAGCTACGCGACAGTGCATCAGCCTTAATATTTTTTGACCCAGCCCTATAGGTAACCAAAAAATTGAATCCGATAAAAAATAACGCCCATCGAGCTTGTCTCGGGTTTAGCCTCCGGGCAGATTCTAGGAAAATCAGATTCTTGTGGTCGGTAAGGACCGTTACCTGGTGCCTAGCCCCCTCCAGGAAGTGGTGCCACTCTTCAAATGCCCATTTAATGGCTAAGAGTTCGCGGTTGCCAATATGATAGTTACTCTCAGTGGGGAAAACTTCCTGGAGAAGTAGGCACAGGGACAGAGATGGGTGAGGGACCTGGTACCCTGGGACAAGACAGCCCCCACTCCCACCTCGGACGCGTCAACCTCCACGATAAATGGCTGCATTTGGTTAGGCTGAACCAACACCGGGGCCGAGATAAAGCACTTCTTAAGGACCTCAAAAGCCTGGACAGCCTCAGGAGGCCAGCGGAGGAGATCAGCACCCTTGCGAGTGAGGTCCATAAGAGGCTTAGCGATGACCGAGATGTTAGCAATAAATCTCCTGTAATAATTAGCGAACCCCAAGAAGCACTGTAACGCCTTCAGGGAGGCAGGTTGGACCCAATCCGCCACAGCCTGGACCTTGGCGGGGTTCATGCGGAATTCATGAGGAGTGAGGATTTGACCCAAAAATGGTATCTCCTGCACCCCAAACACACATTTTTCGGTCTTCGCAAACAGTTTGTTTTCCTGAAGGACCTGGAGCACCTTCCTAACATGCTCAATGTGGGAGGACCAGTCCTTGGAAAACACAAGTATGTCATCAAGGTACACTACAAGAAATACCCCCAGGTAATCTCTTAAAATCTCATTTATGAAATTCTGGAAGACCGCGGGAGCATTACACAAGCCAAAGGGCATGACGAGGTATTCGAAATTACCTACGGGCGTGTTAAACGCAGTCTTCCACTCATCCCCCTCTTTGATGCGGATAAGGTTATACGCCCCCCGTAGATCAAACTTAGAGAACCATTGGGCCCCCTGAACCTGATTAAAGAGATCAGGAATCAAAGGAAGGGGATACTGGTTCCTTACAGTGACCTTATTCAAGTTACGGTAGTCAATGCATGGCCTAAGACCACCATCCTTCTTTCCTACGAATAAGAAGCCAGCACCTACCGGAGACGTAGAGGGGCGAATGTAACCCTTGGCCAGGCATTCTTGGATATACTCTCTCATGGCTTCACGTTCGGGACAAGAGAGATTAAATATCCTACCCTTAGGGAGCTTAGCTCCTGGTACCAAATCGATAGCGCAATCGTATTCTCTATGAGGAGGTAACACTTCGGAGGCCTCCTTAGAGAAAACATCAGCGAAGTCCTGAACAAACTCAGGTAGCGTGTTCATCTCCTCAGCCAACAAGGAGTTCAAAAACAGGGGTATGCTGTGCAAAATAACCATTAGCAAGAGGAGTGGAGTCGATACCCACTACCGGGACAGGTTTAGGCAAATCAATCAAAGGCATAGCTAGAGACATAGCAAATTCCACAGACATGATATTAGCAGACGACAATGAATCTACGAAGGCACTGCCGGTAGCAGACCTACCACCAAAAGAGATCTGGAAGGGAAGCAAGGTTTTATTACGTTTCATATTTACGGGAAATACCTGTGCGCCCAAGTGACCTCCCTGATGATCACTTAGGTGCGGAAGTTTTCCGGCTGCTTATTCTTACGCCTAGGACAGTTGTTCACTTGATGCTTGTCATCTCCACAATAGAAGCAGAGACCATTCTTCCTGCGGAACTCTCTACGTTGTTGGGGGGACACGGAGGCCCCGAGTTGCATAGGTACCTCCGAGTCTTCCGTGGAAGAACGAAGCAACGGAACCTCGGGAGGCATCATGGGGGAGTCAGAGGAGAAAACACAAAAGCGTTCACGTTGTCGTTCCCTGAGACGTCGGTCAAGTCGTACCGCTAAAGCCATAACTTGGTCTAGGGAGTCAGAAGAGGGATAGCTAACTAGCAGGTCCTTCAGGGCGTTCGACAGACCCAACCTAAACTGGCACCTTAAGGCAGGGTCATTCCACCGAGACGCTACGCACCACTTCCTAAAGTCAGAGCAATACTCCTCAACAGGTCTCTTACCCTGACGTAAGGTCACCAGCTGACTCTCGGCAAAGGCAGTCCTGTCAGTCTCGTCATAAATGAGTCCGAGAGCAGAAAAGAAAACATCAACGGAGGAAAGTTCAGGGGCGTCAGGAGCCAAGGAGAAGGCCCATTCTTGGGGCCCTTCCTGGAGCCGGGACATAATTATACCCACCCGCTGGCTCTCAGAACCTGAGGAGTGGGGCTTTAAACGAAAATAGAGCCTACAACTCTCCCGAAAGGAGAGAAAAGTCTTCCGGTCCGCTGAGAACCGGTCAGGCAACTCTAGGTGGGGTTCAAGAGGTGAGGTGAGGGGCACTACCATGGTAGCATCAGGCTGGTTGACCCTCTGAGCCAGGGCCTGGACCTGTAGGGAGAGACCCTGCATTTGCTGAACCAGGGTCTCAAGGGGGTCCATAGTAGTTTGAGGGACCAGGGTAGAGTAGGTATATGGACTTGTGATTATGTAATGACGGGGTAAGGAAACAGACAAGTGAGCCCTAATCTACCCGCCACTCAGTCCCTGCCTACTTGCAACGACCCGCCCTAGGCGACGGGGTACAACTGGGCGACGGTCTCTACGCTCAATAAGTGCCCGACAGACAAACACTCAAGGGTACACACAAGCAAGGGAAAAGGGGCAGTTGCCCACGGCAACACCGCGAGCAACAAGAGTGGTGAACGAGCCGAGTCAAACCAGGAGTGTACGAGGTACCAAACGCAGAGCAGGAGAGTAGTGAACAAGCCGAGTCAAACCAGCAGTGTACAAGGTACCAAACGCAGAGCAGGAGAGTAGTCAGTAAGCCAGGGTCGATATGAAGCAGGGTCAAATGGTTAAAGAAGATGCAGCAGGGCCAGGAAACAAAACAAGAATCACAAGCAAGGAGGAACAGGAAAGGCAGGTATAAATGGACAGAGGGCGGGAGCTAGCTCCGTCTGGCCAGGCTGTGATAGGCTCTCCCACTCCTAAGCCTGCCATCCTGAGTGGTGGAAGATGGAGTCAGTCTCACAGACATAGAAGCAGGTGCAGGCTGATTACCTGTGGGCGTGGATACAGACGCTGTGCCTGGCAGATCCTTAACACCCCACGCAAGTCTAATTTTGAAAAAATCCTGGCTCCTCGTATACAGTCTAACAGTTCGGATATAAGTGGCAACGGGTATTTGTTCTTTACCATGATCTGGTTGAGACCACGATTGTCAATGCAGCCTCGAAGAGATCCGTCTTTCTTTTTAAGGAAGAAGAAATCGACCCCGGCCGGGGAGGAAGATTTTCGTGTGAAAACCCTCTCCAAATTCTACTTGATATAGACAGACATGGATTGAGTCTCTGGCAAGGAGAGAGGGTATACCCATCTACGGGGAAGAGAGGCATTTGGAACCAGTTCAATGGGGCAGTCATAAGTCTGGTGTTGGGGCAGCGTCTCAGCCTCCCTCTTGCTGAAGACATCCGCAAACTGAGCGAAATGAGGGGTAATCCTGCCAATTACTTAGGCAGAGGAGGCTAGACAGGATGGTTCTGCAACTGACAGAGATCGAGACATTTGGAGCCCCATTGGAAAACCTCCCCGGAATTCCAGTCCAGGACTGGGGCATGTAGTCGAAGCCAAGGCAGACCCAGCAGAAAAGGATTGATGGATTTGAGCTAAACAAGAAACGAAATCAGTTCTGAATGAAGGACTCCAACCTGGAGCTTCAGCGGCTTGGTCTCAGATACAATCGGAACAGTCAGAGGCAGTCCATTCACCGAGGTAACAGCCAAAGATGTCTCTAAAGGAACTGTGGGCACCTGGAGATGATCCACTAGATCCTTTTGGATCAAGTTTTCCGCGGACCCGGAGTCCAGATAGGCAGAAACCCAGTGTGTCTACTCGCCTGACAATATGGTCACAGGAATGATCAGCTTGGAATTGAACCTTTTATTTGTTACCATTCAGTCTAGGGTCATCACTCCAATCAATCCTAGGCACTGGGGTATCTCTGGCCTCTGGGGACACAAACGTACAACATGGCCTCCGAGGCCGCAATACAGACAAAATCCTGAAGTGCGTCTGCGTTGTCTCTCCTGGTTAGACAATTTGGCCCGGTCCATCTGCATAGGCTCCTCTGGTTGGGCGACTGAAGAGGACAGTAGGGATTGCTGGAAAGTAGAAGCCAGCCTAAGAAATCCTCCCTCCCTGAGAAACTCTTGGGAACGCTCCCGGATCCTCATGTCAACCGGGGTGGCTAGTAGGATGAGATCGTCCAGGGTAGGTGGCAGATCATGAGTGGCCAGCTCGCCTTTAATCCCAGAAGACAGTCCCTGCTAGAATGAGGCCACCAAGGCCTCGTTGTTCCAGGTTAGTCCAGCAGCCAGGGTATGAAACTGAACAGCATAGTCGCCCACTGAGAGGTCTCCCTGGTGTAGGATCAGCAGGAATGCAGCAGCAGAAGAAACTCTCCCAGGTTCCTAAAATATCGAAAGAAAAGTCCGTAAAAAGCACTGCAAGTCATGAGTCTCTTCTCCCTGATGTACCCACAGAGGATTTTCCCATGCCAGGGCTTTGCCAGTAAGGAGAGAGATTATGAAGGCGATCCTAGCATCATCAAAGGAGAAGGCCCTGACAGTGGATCTGGCACGAATTCAGAAATCCCCTGCAGGACCTCGTGTCTCCGTCATAGCGAGGAGGTAGCGGCAGGAAGCATATGGTATCGGCACTGGTACAGGCAGGAGGTGTAGCAGGAAGAACAGCAGGGATAGGTGCGGTGACGACTGTGGCTTGAGCAACCAGCCGATGTGCAATGGTGTTCACAGACAGGAGGAGTTGGTCTTGCCGTGACTGAAGGTCTTGCATCTCTGCCAGGTCTCAGGTTGACCAGCGGGGTCCATGGCCTCAAACATTTGTGTGCACCGGTCCTTTAGGGCCGGGAATGAGCTCGAGCGCGCACCATAGTGGTCACTGCAGGACAGGACAGCCGCATGTGCTGGCATCTCTGGGGAGGAAGACATCTGCAGGATGATAGGAGTCTGCGGTCTGCGACCACAGACATAACAACCCCTTTAGCTAAATCCGGATATATGTTCCATGGAAAATGAGTATGTGGCACAACATGGGGTAATATATACAGACCAAACTCTTATCCTTAAACCATCAGGAGCTTGTTCTGTATATATTACCCCATATTGTGACACATCTACTAACTCCTTTCTATCTAAATCTACTTATATTTTCTAAGTGAATATTATGCCCACTGACTGAATTTATATTATGATGTGATGTAGAAATTGTCATCCTAGAAGAACTTCTGCACTTTGATTTTATATTATATTGAACTTGGTACAGCCAGCTCATTGTCTGCCATATTGTATGTGATTCTCCGCATTTTAATATATTTAAGTTGTGTGTCATGAAATAATAAATGAATTGTCCTTTTGTTAAATCTTGCCTATCCAGTAAGTTTTTTTTTGGAGGATTTGCATTTATAGCAAGGATCCAAAAGAAAGACTACCTAAGGCCTAATTCCCACGAGCATATTTCACGTCCGTGTTACGCACGTGAAAATAACGCACATCACACGGACCTATGCAAGTCAATGGGGCCATTCAGACATTCCGTGTTTTTCACGCAGCGTGTATCCGCTGCGTGAAACTCACTGCATGTCCTAAGCTCGTGCATTTTTGCACATCATGCACCCATTGAAGCCAATGGGTGCGTGAAAATCACGGAAGCACACGGACGCACATCCGTGTGCTGTGCGTGATTCATGCAACAGTTGCTAAAGTAATGATGAGAAAAAGAAAACTACCTCCTTCAGTTTATTTTGCTGACGTAAAAAACGCATGACATACGCGCGTAAAAAACGCTGACAAGCACCATACACTGATGTTACACGGAACTGCAGCGCAGGAAAAACGCTGCATTTTTTACACGCGCAAAACGGACACGTTCGTATGAATAAGGCCTAATAATCATCTTCCGTGCAGAAGATCTGCAACAATTTACAGTACAATATATGTGACTAGGGTTTTCAAAGCCCTGTTCTTATGTAGTGGAAAAAGTCTGCACAGATTTCAGGACATGCCGAAGATTCTAAAATCTGTAGCATGCCGACTATTTTGCAGAAATGCCACAAATTACTATGTCCCTTTTAATTTAGGACTAGATGACAAACATGTGCTATGAAAAATGTACGGGCACTTTTAACTGTTGCACTTTTTTCCCCAGACATCAGAAAGACTTTATTGAAACAAAGTGATATGGGAATTTTATGAGGAAATTGTAGAGATTGAAATGTAGTGACTGACAAGCCGCTGTTAGTTTACCTAGCATGGTCAAGATTTTCATCAAAGGAGATGTCTCGTAAAGACAACCTTTTTTGCAATTGAAGTTGTTGTGGCAAATAACAGTGGATCTAGCTTTAGAAGAAATGTAATACATGAACAAGTCACATCCACCAGAGTGAGAGACCCTTTTTGTGAACTCTCCACTCTGGCACAAAGAAGGAGGTTCTTGTTAAGGATCTGCCAGGCACAGCGTCTGTATCCACGCCCATAGGAAATCAGCCTGCACCTGCTTCTATGTCTGTGAGACTGACTCCATCTTCCACCACTCAGGATGGCAGGCTTAGGAGTGGGAGAGCCTATCACAGCCTGGCCAGACAGAGCTAGCTCCCGTCCTCTGTCTATTTATACCTGCCTTTCCTGTTCCTCCTTGCTTGTGATTCTTGTTTTGTTTCCTGGCCCTGCTGCAGCTTCTTTAACCATTTGACTCTGCTTCATATCGACCCTGGCTTACTGACTACTCTCCTGCTCTGCGTTTGGTACCTCGTACACTGCTGGTTTGACTCGGCTTGTTCACTACTCTCCTGCTCTGCGTTTGGTACCTCGTACACTCCTGGTTTGACTCGGCTCGTTCACCGCTCTTGTTGCTCGCGGTGTTGCCGTGGGCAACTGCCCCTTTTCCCTTGCTTCTGTGTACCCTTGTCTGTTTGTCTGTCGGGCATTTATTGAGCGTAGGGACCGTCGCCCAGTTTTACCCCGTCGCCTAGGGCGGGTCGTTGCAAGTAGGCAGGGACTGAGTGGCGGGTAGATTAGGGCTCACTTGTCTATTTCCTTACCCCGTCATTACAGTTCTAAATACTATACTAAATATATTGGGAACTGCTGAGCAGACTATGTTACAGTGTTACAGATATGTCATATTTTTATATGCAGAGGCCTGCATCAGTCATTTTTAGTATGTTGAAAAGTGTACTTTCCATGGCTTAAATATCTTTTCAACACTTCACTTATCAAATAGACTTAAAAAAGAATACAGAAAGTTTGATATAAACCATGTGTAATACCAAGCAATGCTAAAAGCTTGGCCAGTAAATGAATGATAGAATATGGACTCCTTGATCAAAGATTTGTAGGTAATACAATATGAACTTTCTAACACCTAGTCTCAGTTAAA
The DNA here is from genome assembly GCF_050947455.1 of Rhinoderma darwinii. Lineage (NCBI taxonomy): Eukaryota > Metazoa > Chordata > Amphibia > Anura > Rhinodermatidae > Rhinoderma > Rhinoderma darwinii. The sequence continues at coordinate 35,963,662 of NC_134699.1, forward strand.
AACACAAATGGGTTCAACTTGAAGCGACCCACTATATCAGGCTTTCTTTTATCAAAACACATTTTGGTATCTTTTAAAAGATGTATCAAAGAAAATAAGCAGATTTGGTGCACATTCAGTGGAATTAGTGAAATATTGCACACTTTAGGTGAAAATCAAGATCATATTTTGCATTTAGAAATCAAACTTTGAATAATGTGCTTAATAAATCTTATAGTCCTGGACAGGGGCGTAACTAGGAAAGACTGGGCCCCATAGCAAACTTTTGACTGGGGCTCCCCCTCCGCTGGGTATCACACAACCCCCCCCCTTGTAGATAGTGCCTCCCTATAGATTCCACCACACAGCGCCCCCTATAGATAGCACCATACACAGCCCCCTGTAGATAGCGCCATACACAGCCCCCTGTAGATAGCGCCATACACAGCCCCTTGTAGATAACGCCTTACAGCCCCCCTGTAGATAACGTCTTACAGTCCAAAATCCCCTGTAGATAACGCCATACAGCCACCCCTGTAGATAACGCCATACAGCCACCCCCGTAGATAACGCCATACAGCCCCCTGTAGATAACGCCATACAGCGCCCTGTAGATAATGCCATACAACCCCCTGTAGATAACGTCTTACAGCCCCAAATCCCCCTGTAGATAACAGCATACAGACCCCCCTGTAGATAACGCCATACAGCCCCCCCTGTAGATAACGGCATACAGCCCCCCTGTAGATAACTGCATACAGCCCCCCTGTAGATAATACCATACAGCCCCCCTGTAGATAATGTCTTACAGCCCCAAATTCCCCCTGTAGATAAAGCCATACAGACCCCCTGTAGATAACGCCACACAGCCCCCCTGTAGATAACGCCACACAGCCCCCCTGTAGATAATATCTTACAGACCCAAATCCCCCCTGTAGATAACGCTATACAGATCCCCCCTGTAGATAACGCCATACAGACCCCCCTGTAGATAACGCCATATAGCCCCCCCCCCAAAAAAAAACGGCCTGTAGTTTGTCCTACAAAAGACATGCATCCCCTAACCACAGGATAGGGGATACATGTGTGATCGCTGGCAGTGATAAGGAGAACGGGGGACCGAAAGTCCCCCGAAGTTCTCCATGACAAACCTCGGACTTCCGGCGTCTGCACAGTTCAATAAAAATGAAAGGAGTGCTGGTCACGCATGCGCACAATCGCGACCGGTGCGCAAGTAATTTCTATGGAGCTGCAGAAAGACCCCGGAAGTCCGAGGTTTGTCATGGAGAACTTCGGCAGGTTTCTGGTTTTCTGACGGAATCAATAGCGGAGTCGATTGATTCCGTCGGAAAACCGGAAACCTGCCGGAATGGTAACGAACGGAAACCATTAACAATGTTTACGTCACCATTGAGATCAATGGTGACTGAAACGGAAGCTGTGCTTTCACTTTCACTTTCCATTGCGGGGTTCACCCGACGGAAACCTCCGACAGAACCCCCGGACCTTATATGAACGGTGATGTGAACAGGCCCTTACACTGAAAGGCAATAATGCTCTGGTACACTAAGTATACCAAAGCATTATAGCAGCGATCAAAAGATCGCACAGTGGAGTCGGCTAGTGGGACTAAAAAAAATAAGTAATAAATGTGAAATAAAAAATATTAATAAAGATTACAGTAAAAAAAACATTTTTTTTCCATAAGAAGTGGTTTTATTAAGAAAAAGTGTAAAAAATTAAATAAAAGTACACATATATGGTATGGCCGCGACTGTTTTAACCCAAACAATAAAGTTAACATGTAACTTAAACCACATAGTGACATCGTTAAAAAACTAAAAAAAACAATGGCGAAATTGCTATTTTTTACCATTGCCCCCCAAAAAGTCATAATAAAAGTTAATCAATAAGTCCCATGTACCCCAAAACAGTACCAATCAAAACTAGATCTCGTCCCGAAAAAAATAAGCTCTCACATTATTACATTGATGGAAAAATAAAAAAAATTACGGCTCTTGGAAAGCGACGATGCAAAAACAAATAATTTTAGTTCAAAAGAGTTTTTATTGTGCAGAAGTCGTGAAACATAAAAAAAACTATACATATGTGGTATCGTCTTAATTAGAGATGAGCGAACCGGGACAACCGATTTCGGTCCGAACATCTTGAAAAGTTCGGTTCGCAGCGAATCCAAACTTCACCGGGTTCGGCCGAACACGTTTTGACCGAACCCGGCTTATGAGTCACTGATTTTCCGGTACGCGACATCAGGAGATAGTCATTGTCCAGGGTGCTGAAAGAGTTAAGCGATCGGCAGTAACTGTTTCAGCACCCTGGACAGTGACTTCCGATCACAAGATACATCAACGTGTAAAAAAAAATAGAAGTTCTTGCTTACCGATAACTCCGTGCTTCTTCCTCCAGTCCGACATCCCGGGATGACGATTCAGTCCAAGTGACCGCTGCAGCCAATCACAGGCCGATCACAGGCTGCAGCCAATCACAGGCCAATCCCAGGCTGCAGGCTTTTTTCTAAGATACGTTTGATTTGGTCTTATTATAGCATATGGGGATAATTTTTGGGTGGTGCAGCGGTGACATGGACTGCCGTGTCATCCAGGTAGGTCGGGCTGGATGCCGAAAGAGGGACGCGTCACCAAGGCAACGGTGACGCATCCCTCTCTTGACATCCAGCCCGACATCCCTGGATGACGCGACAGTCCATGTGACCGCTGCAGCATGTGATTGGCCTGTGATTGGCTGCAGCGGTCACATTGGCTGAAACGTCATCCAGGGATGTCGAGAGGGACGCATCACCAAGGCAACGGCCGGGAGACAGGACTGGAGGAAGAAGCAGCAAGTTCTCGGTAAGTACGAACGTATTTTTCTTTTTTTTTTTACAGTTTGCTCTATATTGTGATTGGAATTCACTGTCCAGGGTGCTGAAAGAGTTACTGCCGATCAGTTAACTCTTTCAGCACCCTGGATAGTGACTATTTACTGACGTCGCCTAGCAACGCTGCCGTAATGCCGGGCGCACACATGTAGCCACCCGTCATTACGGGAGTTCCATACATGATTTTTATGGGCTTTCTTGAATTACAGGTTCGGTCCGAACTAGTTCGGTCCGAATCGAACTTTTTCAAGAAATTTGGCGAACCAGCCGAACCGAACTTATCATAAGTTGGCTCATCTCTAGTCGTTATCGTACCAACCCATAGAATAAAGGTAACATGTTATTTACGTCGCACAGTGAATGCCGTGAATTGAAAACACATAGTACAATGGCAGAATTTCAGGGTTTTTTTCTATTCCCCCCCCAAAAAAAGTTAATAATCAAAAAATTATAGGTACCCCAAAATGGTGCCATTAAAAAGTACAACTAATCCCGCAAAAAAACAAGTTCTTATACAGCTATCTCGTCGAAAAAATAAAAAAGTTATAGCTCTTCGAATGCGACTATAGAAAAATTAAAAAAAATAGCTTGGTCATTAGGGTCTAAAATAGACTGGTCACTAAGGGGTTAACAATTACAGAGCTTTATAGAGCATAGTTCAACCCAAAGAAAAACAGACAAGAAATCAACAGAGTTCAGACTTCCTTCCAAAATATCAACCCTGTTTTGGACTAATTTCGATCATTGACAAAGTGCTGTATAAACAGCAATCAATCTACAATAATACAACGCTGTCCCATGTTAGTAATGGTTAGTAATTTTTCACTACACCTATTTTCCATATATTGTCTAAAAAATGCTTACTGATGTCTATGATTTATAAATGCACTATATTTTCAGACAGATAAAAAAAAATAACCATTTTAAGCAATCTCGTGCTGAATAGCTAAGTACTGTCAGATAAACAGTGTATTCCTAAAAATTAAACAAACATCCGCAGCGTTTTAAATGTTGTACCAGGGCAGGACTTAGTCTAGATGGCGCCCTATGTGAAATTATTTGCGGCGCCCCACACCATCATAAAAAAAATGCCCAATAAAAAAGTATAATGCCCCCCGACAGTATAATGCCCCTTCAGTGCCCACATACAGTATAATAATCATAATATTTAATAATATAATATATTATAACCCCTCAGTATTTTGTCCTCTAATTGCGCCCACACAGTATTATGCCCCCTAAGTACCACACACAGTATATTGCCCCCCTGTGGTGCCCCTACACAGTATAATGTCTGCTTAGTGGCCTCCACACAGTATAATGCCCCCCTCCCCTGGCTGCCTCACACAGCCCCCACCTTGTAGATAGTGCCCCCTGTAGATTGTGCCATACAGCCTCCTTGCAGACAGTACCATAATCCCCACCTCATCTCTGTAGACTGTGCCATAATCCCACACCTCCCCCATGTAGACAGTGCCATACAGCCCCCCACCTCCCCCATGTAGACTTTACCATAGAGCCCCCCCACCTCCCTCATGTAGACAGTGCCCTCCAAACAAAAAAATTGTACTCACATAGGCCCCGTTTCCACGACGAACTGAGCTGCTAAACCATGTCGACGACAGGATCCTTGAATAGGACGGCGTGATTCTGTAGCCTAGTACAGATTTTCCCAACCTTTTCGGACTCGAAGCACCCCTGGAAAAAAAAATCAGCCCCCCACTCACAGTAAAATGACCATTAGCCTCTCACTCACAGTAACATGACCATCACCCCCCCTCACAGTAAAATAACCATCAGCTCCCCACTCACAGTAAAATGACCATCAGTCCCCCAATAAAGTGACGATCAGCCTCCCAGTAAAATGACCACCCGCCCCCCACTCACAGTAAAATGACCATCAGCCCACCACTCTCACTAAAATGACCATCAGCCCACCACTCACAGATGCCTCCCGTCGCAGGGTGTGAAACGCGCGTCGCGTTGTCTCTCTTCAGTTTTTCATCGTCCATCATGCCAGTAAGGGTATGTACACACACAAACTAAAAAACTTCTGAAAATACGAAGATGTTTTCAAGGGAAAACAGCTCCTGATTTTCAGCCGTTTTTTTTAGCAACTTGCTGCGTTTTTTACGGACATTTTTGGAGTTGTTTTTCTATAGAGTCAATAAAAAACGTCTCCAAAAACGTCTCAAGAAGTGACATGCACTTCTTTTTTGCGGCCAGTTTTTTTACGCGGTAATTTTTCAAAACGGCCGCGTAAAAAAATGTTCCGTCGGAACAGAACGCCGTTTTCCCACTGCAATCAATGGGCAGATATTTGGAGGCATTCTGCTTCTGATTTTTCGGCTGTTTTCCGGTTGTTTACAACCCGAAAAACGGCAGAAAATAAGCCGTGTGAACATACCCTAACAGGTAATCTGCCTCTTTCATTTTGCTATTGAGCATGGTGTAGATATGTATAACCTCCAGTTATTTACTTGGGACGGCTGATTAGTGGAGACATTGTGTTCTAGACACCCTTTCCTCTTTTCTGCATAATAACATAGCTTGTAATTTACTTTTTGTGTGGCCTTATTCTAAGAGTCATAACTTTTTTATTTTTCCATCAATAAAGCGGGCTTGTTTTTCGGAACCATTTTTAGGTACATGCGACTTTTTGATCTCTTTTTATTCCATTTTTTGGGAGGTGAAGTGACCAAAAAATTGTGATTCTGGTATGGTTTATTATTATTATTTTCTTTTATGGCATTCACCGCGTGGGATAAATAACAAAATACTTTTGTAGTTCAGGCCGATACCAATTATGTATAGTTTATATGTTTATTTTTATTAACAATAAAGGACTGATAAGGAAAAAAGGGGGATTTTTACTTTTTAAACTTTTTTTTTACATTTTTACTTTGTCCCACTAGGGGACTTGAGGGCAGGAGGCCCTGATTTCAATTCTAATACACTGCACTACATGCGTAGTGCAGTGTATTAGAGCTGTCAGCTACTCACTGACAACAAGCATAGTGGGTCCTGACTTTGTCCGGACCCACTAGGCTTCCGTAAATGGCATAGCCAGACGCCAATGTTAGGCCTCCGGTTGCCATAGCAGCCATCAGCGCCTGCGATAATGTTGTGGGCCGTCAATGGTATTTTACCCCCTAAGAAGCTGCGATCGCTATTGAACGCGGCTTCTAAGGGGTTATTTTGCGGGGACCGCCGTGATCGGTCCCTGAACACTGAGCTGTGATAGCCTGCTGTTGGAAACAGCAGGTATCACAGCTCAAACACACGCTGGGGAAAGATGGCGTCGTGTTAACTCAGGTCAGTACATTTACTGAGCTGAGCGCGAACGATGCGCTCAGCCCGACGTAATAGTACTGAGCTGAGCGGGAAGGGGTTAAGAACAATATACATGGTTGTTGCTGGAATTTTGATGGTCTTTACAAGAGTTCATGGTTTTTAATTGCGTTTTATATTTTTGTATGTAATTGTGGGAAGGCGGTGTTCATGTTTATGGAGGAATAAAATAAAGTAGTATATTTTGGACTATACTGGTCTAAATTGTTTATTTAATTTGAGACATATTTTGGTTTAGTTATTATTAAATTATGTCTTGTATATGTATTTATGCCTGAAGGTATTATAGGTTCTATTAGATAGTGCAACACAGCCCTCTGTAGATAGTGCCACACACATCCTTGTAGGTAGTGCCACACAGCCCCCTTGTAGGTAGTGCCCCACAGCCCACTTGTAGGTAGTGCCACACAGCACCCTTGTAGGTAGTGCCACACAGAACCCTTGTAGGTAGTGCCACACAGCCCCCTGTAGATAGTGCCACACAGACCCCTTTGTAGGTAGTGCCACACAGCCCCCTTGTAGGTAGTGCCACGCAGCCCCCGCCACACAGCCCCCTGTAGGTAGTGCCACACAGCCCACTTGTAGATAGCACCTCGGCCCTTCGTGTAGATAGCGCCACATATATGGACAGAGACATAAAGCGCTCCTTCTAGGAGCAGAATCCCCAGCCACACGGGGATTCCGCTCCTTCAGGGAGCTACAGTGGCGCTAGTAGATAGCAGAGTAGGGAGATGCCTCCCTGCTCTACTATAGTGTTCAATAATATTTGCATCCTAAGGACGCAGATACTATAGAATGTGGAATCGCTACCGCTACAGCAGCCACAGCAGCTGTTAGTGGTGCCACCGGCCATCTGGGAGCCCATCCTGAAGGGCGGCACAGGCGCCCTCATGCCCGATGTCTCAACTAGCAGCCGCTATGGCTGCTACAGCAGTATCGACGCCACTGAGAGAAGAAGCACCCGGGTGGAAAGGCAGCAGCTGCATCGCCAGGCCTGGGCGCTTCTGAAACACAAGTAGGGGAATTTCAATAGTCTATTACTTTTTCCTCAATGTGGAGGACAACTGTTGTACAGTTTTTAAGAAGGGTAAGAAGGTGGGACCGTGTAACTACCGTCCAGTAAGTTTTATATATGTGGCATGTAAAATATTTGAAGGAATTCTAAGAGATAAACTGCAAAAGTATATAGCGGTGAATAATCTAATAACTGATCCAGCATGGCATCATGACAAACAGCTTGTGCCTAACCAACATGCTCGGCTTCTATGAGGTTTTAAGTGCAAATCAGGACGTTGGTCATGTGGCTGATGTAATATAGCTGGAGTTTGATACTGCACCACATAGCAGTATCTACGTGGGTAAATAATTGGTTGAATGGTCACTAACTTTTCAATGAACTAAATCAATAGTACAAGTGAATATAAATAAATTATGTAATATAATGCCTATTTCTCCACTTATCAGGCTCCTTTGCTCCTCCCTCCTCCTCTCCCACCATAACTGTTCACTCTATCTGAATTCACTGAGGGATAAGATTACAGCTGCCCATAGAAGTCTATGTAGAGGAGAGGGGTAAGGAGGGAGCAGAAGCAGAGTGAGAGAGGCAGAGACATTGCAGTAGCTTCCTAGTAAGTGTTATATCTGACACCAGTGCTGAATTCACAGCAACACTTCTCATTACTGCTGTGTAATGTCCTCCATGCTGCTGCTACAGCTTCTATATATGTGATAGATAGGAGAGCAGGATTTTCCTCTTCTATGTGTGCAGTGTATAGAAGACATGATAGCAGTTAGGCTCCACCCATTAGCTCAGAGAAAACTGAGAATTAGAGATAGTGCCTGCAGAGGGGAAAACTGCGGAATACAAGTCATATAATGGCCAGAAATAGTGTTGTTCCTCATGTACACACAAATGAAAGCTTATTCTGAAAAATCACCTGAAAGGTGAGGTACGCTTTAAAGGGACAGAAAACAAAGACTTTCTATAAATGGTACATACTGAAGTGGGGTACAACAAGAATCTGTGTTAGGCCCAATTATTTTAAGTTTCTTTATGAATGACATTATGGATATGATTGATAGTAAGGTGTCAGTTGGTGCTTATAGTACAAAACTTTGTAGGATACTTTACCCCTTCAGAACTGAGCCTGTTTTAGCCATGAGGACGAAGCCGATTTGATCAAATCTGATATGTGTTACCTTATGCAGTAATAACTTGGGAATGCTTTTACCTATCCAAGTGCTTCTGAGATTGTTTTCTCGTAAAATATTGTACTTGAAAAAACACCAAAATTGAGAAAATGTGCAAAAATTTGCATTTTTCTAAATTTAAAGGTATCTGCTTGTAAGACAGACAGTTTGTCATGTTTGTGGCTACGGGCTGTCAGCTCCAATCTCCCCCTGACAGCCGCAGCCACGAGCCGGCAAGCGCTGGCCCCAGCCTCCTCCTCAGGAGTCGCCAGCGCTCGCTTCCACTCACCTCAGCCAGATCCCGTAGGGTGCGCGCACATGCACGTGCCCGCTCTTAAAGTGGACTTTGATGAACATCAGGCCGTGAGTACCCTGGACTATAAGAGGGGTCCAGCCCCCTGCTTTGATGCCTGAGAGTTGTTGTTGTTTCCTAAGTTTGTCTATGTGATGGCCTCCTAGTATGTTCCTGTTCCCTGCATTCTGTACTATCCTGGTCGAGTACTATGCTGAGCCAAAGTCGTGCCGTGCTGTATACCACGCCTGTCCTGCTTCACCACGCCTGACGTCTGCCTGCTGCCTAGTTCCAGCCGAGCCTGCCTTGCTACTGTCCGAGCTGCCACAGGTACCCTATACGAACTATAGACATTGACCTACGCCCTGTTGGCCAGCTGCCATACCGTCAAGGCGCTACATCCCAGTGGGTCCACAGACCCTTCGTGACAGTACGCTCAGGCCATGGACCCTACTGGTCGATTCAAGTCCTGCTTGATATGCTAGACCTCCGGTCTCGACAGGACCAACTCCTCCAGGCGTTGAACATTCTTGCTCGTCGGCAGGAGGCACAAGCTGCCGTTCCTCCTACTACAGCTCCTGGCAGTGTTGCTCCTCAGACTACACCTCTTGGCAGTGTTGACCCATGTGTTTCTTTGCCACTTCCTGACTACTATGATGGAGACACAAGTACCTGTCGTGGATTTCTGAATCAGTGCCAGATCCTCTTCAGCCTGTATAGTAGGACATTTTCATCTGATGGCGCAATGGTGTTGTCTGGGAGATGGTCTTGGAACCCAGGCAACGCTTGGCACAGCGGGTAGAGGCAGTCGGATGGATAGGCAGAAGTCAGGACAGGCAGCAGACGTTGTAACGGGTATGGCAGCAATAGGTCAAGGCAGGCAGCAGACGTCATAACGGGTATGACAGCAATAGGTCAAGGCAGGCGGCAGATGTCGTAACAGGTATGGCAGCAATAGGTCAAGGCAGGCGGCAGAAAAGGATAGTCAATTTCAAGCAGAGGTCAGTAACAAAAGGCAGAAGGAATGGAAACAGGAAACTAGGGCACAAGGAACTCACGGGGAACTTGGTTGAACAAGCAGGGATGGAAGGGAGGAGGAACCTTAAAGAGTCTCTGTCACCACATTATAAGTGCCCTATCTCCTACATAAGATCTGCGCTATAATGTAGGTGACAGCAGTGCTTTTTATTTGAAAAAAAACGACCTACTTTCACCACTTTATTAGCGATTTTAGATTTATGCTAATGAGTGTCTTAATGTCCAAGTGGGCGTGTTTTTACTTTGGACCAAGTGGACGTTGTACAGAGGAGTGTATGACGCTGACCAATCAGCGTCATTCACTCCTCTCCATTAATTTAGGCAGCGCATGGGGATCCTTTTAGATCGCTATGTGCTGTCTTATACTAACACATTAACGATACTGAAGTGTTTAGACAGTGAATAGACATTCCACGGGATGTCTTTTCACAATCTCTGCACTTCGTTACTGTTTCTGTGGTAGTTACAGCAGAGCACAGCGTAATCTCGCGAGATTACGCTGTAGATGACAGGTTACAACGAGACAGCTGTGCTCTGCTGTAACTACCACAGACACATTAACGAAGTGCAGAGATTGTGAATAGATATCCCGTGGAATGTCTATTGACTGTCTATACACTTCAGTATCGTTAATGTGTTAGTATAAGACAGCACATAGCGATCTAAAAGGATCCCTATGCGCTGCCTAAATGAATGGAGAGGAGTGCATGACGCTGATTGGTCAGCGTCATACACTCCTCTGTACAACGCCCACTTGTTCTAAAGTAAAAACACGCCCACTTGGGCATTAAGACACTCATTAGCATAAATCTAAAATCGCTAATAAAGTGGTGAAAATAGATCGTTTTTTTTAAATAAAAAGCACTGCTGTCACCTACATTATAGCGCCCATCTCCTAATGTGGTGACAGAGCCTCTTTAAATAGGAAGTTCTTAGGAATTAAGGCGCACGCTGGCCCTTTAAGGCAGGACGAGTCAGCACGCACACCCTCTAGTGACTGCAGCCGCACATCAAGGATGCCGACCGCGGAAGGAGGTAATGGATGCACTCACCTGACGGCGTCCAGGGCCAGCAGAGCGTCCGGACCGGGTAAAGTGGAGCTCGGGATGAGCAGCTGGTGAGGGAGGGCGCCGGAACCGGAGAAGAGGCCGTGTGGACGCCGGGGAACGGCGCGGCAGCCGTTACAGTACCCCCCTCTTACGCCCCCTCTTTTTAGGTTTGCTTGGAAACCTTCGCTCAAAGTCCTTGATGAGAGCTGGAGCGTTGATATTCTCCACGGGCTCCCATGATCTCTCCTCAGGACCATAATCTTTCCAGTCCACTATGTTCCATAATCTCCCCCGTGATCGTTTGACATCCAGGATCTCTTGAATTTCAAATTCGGCATCAGCCGCTGGTGCAGGACGGACAGGAATTTTCTTAAAGAATCGGTTGAGTATAGTGGGTTTCAGGTTTTTAGAGACTGAGGAAGGCGAAGTTTGAAAGTTACTGGATTAATTTGTTTCGTTATTTCATAGGGGCCCAGAAACAGAGGAGCTAGCTTGTAACAAGGGGTCTTCAGATGTATGTACCGGGTGGACAGCCAGACTTTATCCCCAGGAAGGAGCTGCGGCGGTATACTGCGTCTTTTATCCGCGTCTCTTTTAAACCTGGCTACGGCTTTGTGGATGGAGTCCTTGGTCATCTGCCAAATCCGTACAAAGTCACGGTGGACTGTGTTAGCAGCTGGAAATTCAGAAGGCACAGAGACTCGTAGGGGAATTCTTGGTTGCTGGCCATACACCAAGAAGAAGGGAGAAGAGCGGGTAAACTCCCCCGTATTGTTGTTGTAGGCAAATTCGGCCCATGGAAGCAGACCTACCCAGTTGTCTTGTCGCGGAGACACAAAATTCCTGAGGAAACCTTCAAGTATTTAGTTTATCCGCTCTACTTGACTATTGGATTGGGGATGGTACGCGGAAGTGAAGTCTAGTTTGACCTCCAGAAGTTTGCACAAGGCTCTCCAGAACTTGGATGTGAACTGAACTCCTCTGTCAGAAACAATAGGCTTAGGAAAACCATGCAGGCGAAAGATGTGCTCGACAAACAGCGTTGCCAGTTGGGAAGATGACAGAAGGCCTGAGAGAGGTACGAAGTGCGCCATCTTAGAAAAGCGATCCACCCCAACCTAGATCATGGTACACCCAGCAGAACTAGGCAGATCGGTGATGAAGTCCATGGCAATGTGCGACCAGGGAGAGGCCAAAAGGCCAGCAGGTCCAGAATGGGAGACTTTATTTTGAGAGCAAGTCGAGCAGGCAGAAACAAAGTCTTTAGTGTCTTGAGACATGGAGGGCCACCAGTACTGAAGACCAATCAAATTGAGAGTCTTTTTGATGCCAGGGTGCCCAGAAACCCTGGAGGCATGACCCCAACGCAAAACACAATCCCTTTGTTTCGGGGGGTACGTACACTGCATTCCAAATTATTATGCAAATGTTATTTTTCACTGATTTTCCTAAATAGTCGATGCAAATGACAGTCAGTATAATCTTCAAGCCATCAACCGTTGGAGTATAATGCAAATTTTATTGAACAAATCTCCTAATGATAACAGATTTTTTTTTAGAAGTAAAAAACTCAAAATGCACTGTTTCAAAATATTATGCACAACAGAGATCAAAACATTTTAAAGGTTGTAAAGAGAACTAAAATGGTAATTTGCTTAATTTGCAGCATCAGGAGGTCATATTTACAGAAATCAAAAGCTCTTTCAATCCAAAAAACTTAACAGGCCAAGTTACATGTTAACATAGGACCCCTTCTTTGATATCACCTTCACAATTCTTGCATCCATTGAATTTGTGAGTATTTGGACAGTTTCTGCTTGAATATCTTTGCAGGATGTCAGAATAACCTCCCAGAGCTTCTGTTAGGGATCTGCCAGGTACTACGTCTAGGTATACTCCTGGGATTAATCAATCCACACCTGAGGCCAGACCTGTTCGACTGACACCATCTCCCACCAACCAGGGTGGCAGGCTCAGGAGTGGGAGAGCCTATCGCGGCCTGGTCTGTCGGAGTTAGCTCCACCCCCTGTCCTTTATTACCTGCCCTGTTTTTTTCCTCAGTGCTTGTAATTCTTCTGGATTCCTGGCCTCACTGCTGCTTGCTCCAGCCTGCTTCTGCCGTGCTTCTGCCTTGCTGCAGTTCCGCTTGACCTGCTTTGCTTTGCCCCTGGCTTGCTTCTGTCTCCGTGCCCGCTTGGGTGTACTCACTTCGTCCTGGTCCTGACTGTTCGTTCGCCGCTCCGTTTCCTCGTGGCGTTCCGTGGCTACTGCCCCTTCCCTTGCGTGTTCCCTGTTTGTTTTCCCGTGCACTTAGACAGCGTAGGGACCGCCGCCCAGTTGTACCCCGTCGCCTAGGGCGGGTCGTTGCAAGTAGGCAGGGACAGGGCGGTGGGTAGATTAGGGCTCACTTTCCCATCACCTCCTTCCTGCCATTACAGCTTCTGTTTTGATGTGAACTGCCTCCCACCCTCATAGATATTTTGCTTGAGGATGCTCCAAAGGTTCTCAATAGGGCTGAGGTCAGGGGAGCATGGGGGCCACACCATGAATTTCTCTCCTTTTATGCCCATAGAAGCCAATGACACAGAGGTATTCTTTGCAGCATGAGATGGTGCATTGTCATGCATGAAGATAATTTTGCTACGGAAGGCACGGTTCTTCTTTTTGTACTACGGAAGAAAGTGATCAGTCATAAACTCTACGTACTTTGCAGAGGTCATTTTTTACACTGTCAGGGACCCTAAAGGGGCCTACCAGCTCTCTCCCCATGATTCCAGCCCAAAACATGACTCCGCCACCTCCTTGCTGACGTCGCAGCCTTGTTGGGACATGGTGGCCATTCACCAACCATCCACTACTCCATCCATCTGGACCATCCAGGGTTGCACGGCACTCATCAGTAAACAACACGGTTTGAAAATTAGTCTTCATGTATTTCTGAGCCACTGCAACCGTTTCTGCTTGTGAGCATTGTTTAGGGGTGGCCGAATAATAGCTTTATGCACACTTGCAAACCTCTCGAGGATCCTACACCTTGAGGTCCACGGGACTACAGAGGCACCAGCGGCTTCAAATACCTGTTTGCTGCTTTGCAATGGCTTTTTAGCAGCTGCTCTCCTAATCCTATTAATTTGTCTGGCAGAAACCTTCCTCATTATGCCTTTATCTGAACGAACCCGTCTGTGCTCTGAATCAGCCGCAAATCTTTTCACAGTACGATGATCACGCTTAAGTTTTCTTGACATATCCAATGTTTTCATACCTTGTCCAAAGTATTGCACTATTTCACGCTTTTCGGCAGCAGAGAGATCCTTTTTCTTTCCCATATTGCTTGAAACCTGTGGCCTGCTTAATAATGTGGAACGTCCTTCTTTAGTAGTTTTCCTTTGATTGGGCACACCTGGCAAACTAATTATCACAGGTGTCTGATATTGATTACAATGATCCAAAGAGCCCTAAGACACAATACCATCCATGAGTTTCATTGAAAAACTAATAATTAAATGTTCATGACACTTAGATCCAATGTGCATAATAATTTGGAACACGGTGTAGGTCTTTCCTCGGGGAACGTGTACCACTTCAGCAGGAGCAACGATCACAATACGTTTTGGATCTATAATAAACTGTGGGCTGGGTTCTTGGTCTTTGGGATCAAAATAGCGAGATAAGGTGTCAGCCTTGGTATTCTTTCCAGCAGGTCTTTAGTCAAGCTGAAAATCGAATCTGGAGAAGAATAATGCCCACTGAGCTTGATGAGAGTTTAGGCGTTGAGCAGTTTGTAAGTATAGGAGGTTTTTATGATCTGTGTAACTGATGATGGGGTGCCGTGCACCCTCAAGCAAATGTCTCCATTCCTCCACGGCCAATTTAATAGCTAAAAGTTCTTTATCTCCAATTCCATAATTTTTTTCAGCGTACGTGAACGATTTGGAGAAAAAACCACAGGCCATGAGTCTCCCTCTACAAGTCTTCTGGGACAAAATAGCTGTAACTCCCACAGATGAAGCATCGGCCTCCAGAACAAAGGGTTTGGTGGAATCCGGTCTATGTAGAACTGAGGCAGAAGAGAAGGCAGCTTTAAGAGCTTGGAATGCGGCTTCGGCCTCCGCAGTCCAGTCTTTAGCATTAACCCCTTTTTTGGTCAGAGCAGAAATAGGAGCCGTCATAGCGGAGAAATGAGGAATAAACTGGCGGTAATAATTTTTTCGAATCCTAGCAGACGTTGGACCGCTTTGAGTCCTTGCGGACGAGGCCAGTTGAGAATTGAGAACAGCTTGGCTGGATCCATTTGAAGACCCTGGTCGGAAATGACATACCCCAAGAAAGGCAGGCTGGTTCTCTCGAAGAGGCATTTCTCTAGCTTGGCAAACAGAGAGTTCTCTCGCAGACATTGTAACACTTTTGAATATTGGGAGAAAAGATTAAAATGTCATCTAGGTATACCACCACACAGCTGTATAACAGATCTAGAAAAATTTAATTGACAAAGGCCTGGAAAACCGCAGGAGCATTACAAAGTCCCAAGGGCATGACAAGGTATTCAAAATGCCCATCACGAGTATTGAAGGCGGTTTTCCATTTGTCTCCCTTGCGGATACGGATGAGATTATAGGCTCCACGAAGGTCTAGTTTGGTGAAGATTTTCGCCCCCTGTAGATGGTCAAAGAGTTCTGAGATCAATGGTAACGGGTACTTGTTCTTTAACGTGATATTATTTAATCCTCAGTAATCAATACAAGAACGCAGGGAGCCATCTTTTCTTCCCACAAAGAAAAACCCTGCGCCAGCAGGAGAGGAGGACTTACGGATGAATCCTCTCTCCAGATTTTCTTGGACATACCTAGACATGGCCTCAGTCTCGGGCAAAGACATAGGGTAGACTCTACCTCTGGGAGGCGTGGTGTTGGGGACCAGGTCTATGGCACAGTCGTATGGCCTGCGAGGAGGCAGCAATTCAGCTTGTTGTGTGCAGAAGACATCCGAGAAGTTTTTGTATGGAGTAGGAAGTGCTGCTGAGTCAGGTTTTGTAAACTGAGGCATAGGTGGGCGAATAGATAGTAGACAATGTTGGTGACAGAAGTCACTCCAGCGGGTAATTTGACTTCCAGTCCAGTCAATAACAGGAGAATGCTTCTGCAACCACGGTAGACCTAGAAGCAAAGGGTTCAGAGAGTTCTTTAACATATAGAAGGAAATACGTTCCAGGTGCAGCGCCCCTGTTAACAGGAGAATGGGCTTGGTGACGAGATAGATAGTTTCCTGTAGAAGTCTCCCATCTACAGAAGCAAGCTATAGGTACAAGAAAAAAAAGAGTCTCTGAGGGGCGCTGCTACACTCTGGATGACAACAGAACCGTGAATTGTAATAAGTCACGAATGAGATGCAAATGAATGAAAAAGGTTTATTGTGGATGAAAAAAAGGCTACGCGTTTCAATGCCGCACCGGCATCTTCATCAAGCCATCTACAGAAGCAATGGACAACGGTTTGGTGAGTCTTTGCACTGGGATTTGGTAGCGATTTACCAAGGACTGGCACAGAAAATTCCCAGCGGATCCGGAATCTAGGAAGGCTTGAACGCCGAAAGTGGTTCCTGCAAAGGACAGCATCGCTGGTATGGTCATCTTCTGAGAGGAAGGTATTCCACCTAGGGTAGCCTCTCCTACTTGCCCTAGGCGTTGGAGTTTTCGGGCCTTACTGGACAGTCTCTGAGGAAGTGCGTTTTTCCACCACAATACAAACATAAATTCAGCTTGCGTCTATTCCGGCGCTCCTCAGGCGTGGGTCTTGTTCTCTCCACCTGCATGGGTTCGTCCGACCGGGAGGAAGATGCGGCCAGAAGAGGTCTTTGGAAGGTTGGTACCAATTGTGATGTCCGATTGCCTCGAGCAGATTCTTGTCTCTCAAGGAAGCGTATATCTATACGATTAGATAGAGTAATCATGTCATCCAAGGACGGTGGAAGGTCTCGGCCAGCAAGTCACCCTTGATTCGGCCTGCCAGACCCTCCCAGAAGGTCGATACCAAAGCCTCATTATTCCACTGGAGTTCAGTAGCCAGGGTGCGGAATTGAATGGCGTATTGGCCTACAGTGGAGGTTCCTTGTCGGAGCTTGAGTAGAGAGGAAGCTGCAGAAGAGGCTCGACTCGGTTCTTCAAACACCCTTTTAAACGTGGAGAGAAAGTTCTGAATGTTGTACATGATCGGGTCGTTTCTCTCCCACAAGGGTGATGCCCAAGCCAGCGCTTCACCAGACAGCAGGGACAGGATGTAGGACGAGTTAGCGTGCGCGCCCTCTAGTGACTGCAGCCACACTTCGAGGATGCCGACTGCGGATGGAGGTAATGGATGCACTCACCTGACGCCGTCCAGGACCAGCAGAGCGTCCAGATCGGGTAAGTGGAGCTCAGGATGAGCAGCTGGTGAGTGAGGGCGCCGGAACCGGAGCAGAGGCCGTGGGGACGGCGCGGAATGGACTTTTCGTATGGTGTTTGAAGAGCCTGGTTGGGTCTCATCTGCAGCGGCCTCTTTGATTAACCTACGCCAAGGAGACACCTCCGTGAGTGAGTACGCCATCCACTTCCGCACCCTGGCTGGAGAGCTGTTATGGAACAATGAGGCCCTGGTGGCTGCATTCTAGCATGGACTGGCTCCTAAAATTAAGGACGAACTTGCCGCCCGAGATCTGCCGTCTACCCTGGATGACCTCATCCTTCTTTCCGCCCAGATTGATATACGGATCCGAGAACGCCTCCAAGAGGTTCGTCGCGAGGCAGTTCTTCCTAGTCTGGCTCTTACTTTGCAGCAACCCCTGCTGTCCTCAGATGTCGATCCCCCTAAGGAGTCTGTGATAATGGACAAGTGTAAGCCATACACACAGGAGAGACAACGCAGACGCACTTCTGGACACTGTCTTTATTGAGGCCTGGGTGGCCATCTTGTGCTCCTGTGTCCCCAAAGATCCCAAAGCCTAGGGTTGCTTGAAGTGACAACCTTGGGTAAGAGAGGACTTCAGTCTAAATTGTCCATACCTGTGACCATAGTGTCCAGTGAGAGAACGCATCAGGTCTCTGCATATCAGGAATCTGGATCCGCTGCTAATTTCATCTGTAGAGACCTGGTGGACCTTCTCAATTACCCACCATCCCTCTGGATAGCCCGTTGACAGTTGCTTCAGTAAATGGACTACCTCTGCCAGACCCAGTTATAGCTGTGACCAAGCCGCTGAGACTCCAAGTAGGGGCACTTCACTTTGAACTTCTGTCATTCTATGTCCTATTCAAAGCTGTTAACCATGTGTTGCTGGGCCTGCCTTGGCTCCAACTGCATGCCCCAGTCCTGGACTGCAATTCTGGGGAGGTTCTCCAGTGGGGCCCTGAGTGACAGAGCCGTTGCTGCATTTTCGGACGTCTTCAGCAAGAGGAAGGCGGAGACATTGCCTCCACATCGGACGTATGACTATACTATCTAACTGATTCCTGGTGCATCCCTTCCCCGTGGTAGGGTATATCCTCTCTCCTTGCCAGAGAATCTGTCCATGTCTGCCTATGTGAAAGAGAACTTGGAGAGGGGCTTCATACGAAAGTCTTCCTTTCCGGCAGGAGCCGGGTTCTTCGTCAAAAAGAAGGATGGTTCTCTTCGTCCTTGTATCGACTACTAAAGGTCTCAACCAGATCACGGTGAAGAATAAATATCTGTTGCCACTGATCTCTGAACTGTTTGATCGTATACGTGGTGCCAAGATTTTTTCTAAACTAGACCTGCGTGGGGCTTACAACCTAGTCCAGAATCGCCAGGGTGACAAATGGAAGACTGCATTTAACACCCGTGATGGACACTATGAGTATCTAGTAATGCCCTTCGGCCTGTGTAATGCTCCCGCGGTCTTCCAGGAGTTTGTTAATGACATTTTCCGTGACCTCCTCTATGTTTGTGTTGAGGTCTATCTTGATGACATCTTGATTTTTTTCTCCAGATCCTATGACGCATCAGAGACATGTCTGTCAAGTTCTGCTACGGTTAAGGGAGAATCGTCTGTATGCCAAGTTGGAGAAGTGCGTGTTTGACAGAGATGCTCTACACTTTCTGGGCTACACTGTCTCGAATCGAGGCCTCGAGATGGATCCTGAGAAGGTAAAGTTTGTCTTGGAATGGCCACGCCCTCAAGGCTTGAGGGCCATACAGAGCTTTTTGGGATTCGCCAATTTTTACAGTTTATTCCAACTTCTCCTCACTGAGTTCTCCTATCTCTAACCTCACTAAGAAGGGCATGAACGCCAAGGTGAGGACTCCCGAGGCAGACTCCGCATTCAATAGCCTGAAGAGTGCCTTCACGTCAGCCTCTATCCTCCATCATCCGGATGTCTCTCTGCAGTTCCCATTGGAGGTGGATGCATCCTCTGTCGGTGATGGTGCACTCCTGTTCCAGAGAGGTCCCAAGGGCAAGTCAATGGTATGTGGATATTTCTCTAAGCTCTTCTCTTCCGCAGAACGCAACTACTCGATTGCGGATCGGGAGTTACTGGCCATTAAAATGGCTCTGGAAGAGTGGAGACATCTACTAGAGGGTGCAGTTTATCTGATCCTAATATTTACAGACCACAAGAATCTGACCTACCTCCCGACGGCCTAATGGCTGAACCCTTGTCAGGCCAGTGGGTCACTGTTCTTTACCAGGTTCCAGTTTGAGCTTCATTATCGCCCGGTCAATAAGAATGTGAGGGCCGATGCCTTGTCCAGGTCTTTCAAGATGGAAGACACCATGGAGGTTCCACTGAGCATTATTAATCCGTCTTGCATTGTTTCTGTCAATCCCCTGCAAGTTGGGGACATTCCTCCAGGGAGGACTTTTGTGCGCCTGGCTGATCATGGAAGAATCTTCCGCTGGGGCCACTCCTCTAAACTGGCAGGTCACGCGGGGGTCCGTAAGACCCGGGATCTGATTGCTGGTCATTTCTGGTGGCCCACGCTGCCCAAGGACATTATGGACTTTGTTTCTTCTTGTTCTGTATGTGCAGCCAACAAGGTCACTCACTTCAGACCTGCTGGTCTGCTCCAGCCATTGCCTGTGCCCAATACTCCCTGGCAGCATATAGCTATGGACTTTATTACAGACCTGCCTCTCTCTGCTGGATGCAGTACTGTCTGGGTGGTGGTGGATCAATTTTCGAAGATGGCCCACTTCGTTCCTCTGACCGGCCTTCCTTCTGCTCCTCAGCTGGCCAAACTATTCATCTAACACATCTTCCGCCTGCACGGCTTGCCGCAGAATATTGTGTCTGATCGGGGAGTTCAGTTTATCTCGAAGTTCTGGAGAGCACTGTGCGGACTCCTCGGTGTGAAGTTGGACTTTTCCTCAGCCTACCATCCTCAGTCCAATGGTCAGGTCGAAAGGATCAATCAGATCTTGGAGAACTACCTACGCCACTTCATCTCCAAGCAGCATGATGACTGGGTGCAGCTACTTCCGTGGGCTGAGTTCTCATGTAATAATCACACCAGCGAGTCCACAAAGAATACATCGCTCTTCATTGTCTACGGCCAACACCCACAAATTCCTCTCCCGGTCCCCGGTACTTCCGAGGTACCAGTGGCTGACTCCGCTTTGAGAGACTTCCTGCAGATCTGGCAGCAGACTCAATCCTCCATCCTCAATCCTCCATCCTAATGGCAGACTCAATCCTCCATCTGGCATGAAACGGATCGCTGACACAAGGAGAAGAGAACCTCCTCAATTTCTCCCTGGCACGAAGGTCTGGCTGTCTTCTAGGGTGCCGTCATGCAAACTTGCTCCCAGGTTCCTCAGACCCTTCGAGATCCTACAGCAGATTAACCCTGTCGCCTACAAGCTTCGGCTGCTTCCTACCCTCAAGATCCCCAACTCCTTCCATGTCTCCCTCCTGAAGCCGGTGGTTCTGAACGGCTATACCAAAACTCCTAGCCCTGCGGTTGCCTCCAGCCGCCCTTCAGACACCTTTGAGGTTAAGGAGATCTTGGACACCCAAAAAAGTGAGAGGAAAGACATTTTATTTGGTGGATTGGAGGGTGTTTGGTCCTGAAGAGTGGTCCTGGGAGTCAGAGGAGAACCTCAATGCTCCTACTCTTCTGAAAAAGTTTCTCTCTCACTCTGGTCCCAAGAAGAGGGGGCGTAAGAGGGGGGATACTGTCATATCCGTGGCTGCGGACTGTCAGCACCAATCTCCCCCTGACAGCCGCAGCCACGAGTTGGCAAGCGCTGGCCCCAGCCTCCTCCTCAGGAGACGGTAGTGCTCGCTTCCACTCACCTTAGCCGGATCCCGTAGGGTGCGCGCGCGCACGCTCGTTCCCACTCTTAAAGGGGCATCGCGCCCACCGGACTTTGATGAACATCAGGCCGTGAGGACCATGGACTATAAGAGGGGTCCAGACCCCTGCTTTGATGCCTGAGCTTTGTTGTTGTGTCACGTAGGGTTCGTGGACCCACTGGGCCCAGCCGCCTTGGCGGTATGGCAGCTGGCCAAGGGCGCAGGTCTGAGTCTCTAGTTTATATAGGCTATGGTGTGTTGTCGTTTGGCTTAGCAAGCAGGGTAGCCCGCTCTATGCATCTTCAAGGCGTCACAAATAGGCTTTTACCTGGCTATACACATTGCGCCTCATGATTTACACACTATTCCTCCATGTTTCACACACTTGCACCCCATTATTCATTTATTTTCATTTAGGCGCTTTACTCATTACTGCCCCCTATATTTCACTTATATTATTATCACTTGCACATACACTATTCATTTATTATTTTTTTACTACACATCTTATGCACTACACGCCACTCCCCTCAAGATTAGTGGGAGTGGCTATTATTATTTAAATGCACCTGTTCACTCTCCTTCATCAGCGTTTCTGACCTGTCTGTGTCCACTTGTAAGTATGGCCTTTTTCGGTGTTTCTGTGTATATATGTCCCCTTGTTTTTATCTGTTCGGTTTGTATCAGGAACATTTAGTTCCAGTTAGGGACTCACAAGTCTGGGGATCCTTGTCGTGGATTGCGAGCTTGCGTCCTTTTGGCCAAAATGATTACTAATACCCCAGGTATTTTTCATGTTTACTTTATTTGCTTCTTTTGGACACAGCCGTGTCTTTGATGCTGGGAGAGTATGGTGTGTTGTCGTTTGGCTTAGCAAGCAGGACAGCCCGCTCTATGCATTATAAAGGCGTCACAAATAGGCTTTTACCTGGCTATACACGCTGCGCCTCATGACTTACACACTATCCCTCCATGTTTCACACACTTGCACCCCATTATTCATTTATTTTCATTTAGGCACTTTACTCATTACTGCCCCCTATATTTCACTTATATTATTATCACTTGCATATACACTATTCATTTATTATTTTTTACTACACATCTTATGCACTACACGCCACTCCCCTCAAGATTAGTAGGAGTGGCTATTATTATTTAAATGCACCTATTCACTCTCCTTCATCAGTGTTTCTGACCTGTCTGTGTCCATTTGTACGAATGGCCTTTTTCCTGTGTTTCTGTGTATATATGTCCCCTTGTTTTTATCTGTTTGGCAGGAACTAGGCAGCAGGTAGACGTCAGGTGTGGAAAAGCAGAACAGGCGTGGTATACAGCACAGCACGGCTACAGCTAAGCATGGCACTAGATCAGGATACAGGTTACAGGATACAGGAACAGGACACACTGGGAGCAGGAAACACTAGGGGACCATTTGCAAGACAGATTAGGAATACAACAACAAAGCTCAGGCGTGGGAGGATGGGGCTGCTACCTTCTTATAGCCCAGGATGCTCTGAACCAATTAGCTCAATCACCAACATGCTTGCGCACTGGCGTCTCAAGTCTGGACTGAGCTCGTGAGCGCACCCTGGTGGTCAGTGTGGAGCAGGACGGCCGTAAGTGAAGACATCTCTTGAGAGAAGGGCGTCGACTGGATGGAAGGAGTTTGTGGTCAGCGACCACGGATGTTACAGAATACTCCCTCTTACGCCCCCTCCTCTTGGGACCAGAACGAGAGAGAAACCTCTTAATGAGGGTAGGAGCGTTGAGATTCTCCTCTAGCTCCCAGGACCTCTCTTCTGGACCAAACCCCTTCCAATCTACTAAATAAAAGGTTCTTCCTCTTATTTTTTAATGTCCGAGATCTCCTTAACCTCGAAGGTGTCTGAAGGGCCGTTGGAGGCAACCGCATGGCTTGGAGTCTTGGTAAAGTGGTTCAGAACCACGGGATCAGGAGAGAAACATGGAAGGAGTTGGGGATCTTGAGGGTAGGAAGCAGCCGAAGCTTGTAGGCGACAGGGTTGATCTGCTGCAGGATCTCGAAGGGACCGAGGAACCTGGGAGCAAATTTGTACGACGACACCCTCAGTCGAATATTCCTGAAGGACAGCCAGACCTTCGTGACTGGAAGAAACTGAGTGGGTTCTCTTCTCCTTGTGTCCGCCTTCCGCTTCATGCGGTCGACTGCCAGCAGGATGGAGGATCGAGTCTGCTGCCAGATCTGCAGAAAGTGCCCAAAGGCCGTGTCAGCAGCTGGCACCTCGGACGTAATAGGGACCGGGAGAGGAATTAGTGGGTGCTGGCCATAGACAAAAAGGAATGGTGTCTTATATGTGGACTCGCTGGTATGATTGTTGTAAGAGAACTCAGCCCACGGAAGCAACTGCACCCAGTCATCATGCTGTTTGGAGATGATGTGGCATAGGTAGTTCTCCAAGATCTGATTGATCCTCTCGACCTGACCATTGGACTGAGGATGGTAGGCAGAGGAAAAGTCCAACTTTATACCTAGGAGTCCGTAGAGGGCTCTCCAGAACTTCGAGGTGAACTGAACCCCCCAATCAGACACAATATGCTGCGGCAAGCCATGCAGGCGGAAGATGTGTTGGATGAACAGCTTGGCCAGCAGAGAAGCAGAAGGAAGACCGGTCAGAAGAACAAAGTGGGCATCTTATCCACCACCACTCAGACAGTACTGCATGCGGCAGAGAGAGGCAGGTCCAAAATAAAGTCCATAGCTATATGCTGCAAGGGGGCATTGGGCACAGGCAATGGCTGGAGCAGACCAGCAGGTCTGGAGTGAGCGACCTTGGTGGCTGCCTATACTGAAAAGGAAGAAACAAAGTCCATAACGTCCTTGCGCAGCATGGACCACCAGAAATGACGAGCAATCAGATCCCGAGTCTTACGGGTCCCCGCGTGACCTGCCAGTCTAGAGGAATGTCCCCAGCGGATGATTCTTCCACGGTCAGCCAGGCGCACAAAAGTCCTCCATGGAGGAATGCCCCCAACTTGCAGGGGATTGACAGAGACAATGCAAGACGGATCAATGATGTTCTGTGGAATCTCCATGGTGTCTTCTGTCTCGAAAAAGACCTGGACAAGGCATCGGCCCTCATATTCTTGTTGGCCGGGCGATAATGGAGCTCAAACTGGAACCTGGTAAAGAACAGTGACCACCTGGCCTGACGAGGGTTCAGCCGTTGGGTCATCTCAAGATAGGTAAGGTTCTTATGGTCCGTAAAAATCAGGATGGAATGAGCTGCACCCTCTAGTAGATGTCTCCACTCCTCCAGAGCCAATTTGATGGCCAGTAACTCCCGATCCCCAATCAAGTAGTTGCGTTCTGCAGAAGAGAAGAGCTTAGAAAAATATCCACATACCATTGACTTGCCCTTGGAGCCTCTCTGGAACAGGAGTGCACCAGCACCGACAGAGGATGCATCCACCTCCAATGAGAACTGTAGAGTGACATCTGGATGATGGAGGATAGAGGCTGACGTGAAAGCACTCATTAGGCTATTGAATGCAGACTCTGCCTCAGGAGTCCACACCTTGTTGCTCATGCCCTTCTTAGTGAGGTTAGTGATAGGAGAAGTCAGTGAGGAGAAGTTTGGAATAAACTGTCTGTAAAAATTGGCGAATCCCAGAAAGCGCTGTATGGCCTTCAAGCCTTGAGGGCGTGGCCATTCCAGAACAAACTTTACCTTTTCAGGATCCATCTCGAGACCTCGAGAAACCATATAGCCCAGAAAGGGTAGAGCATCTTTTTCAAACACGCACTTTTCCAACTTAGCGTACAGACGATTCTCCCTTAGGGTATGTGCACACGTAGTGACCAAAAACGTCTGAAAATACGGAGCTGTTTTCAAGGGAAAACAGCCCCTGATTTTCAGACGTTTTTTGAGCAACTCACGTTTTTCGCGCCGTTTTCGCTGCGTTTTTTACGTCCGTTTTTGGAGCTGTTTTCATTGGAGTCTATGAGAAAACGGTTTCAAAAACGTCCAAAGAAGTGCCCTGCACTTCTTTTGCCGAGGCTGTATTTTTACGCGTCGGTGTTTGACAGCTGTCAAACGACGACGCGTAAATGACAGGTTGTCTGCACAGTACGTCGGCAAACCCATTCAAATGAATGGGCAGATGTTTGCCGACGTATTGTAGCCCTATTTTCAGACGTACAACGAGGCATAATACGCCTCGTTTACGTCTGAAAATAGGTCGTGTGAACCCAGCCTTAACCGCAGCAAAACTTGACGGACATGTCTCTGATGAGTCACAGGATCTGGAGACAAAAACAAGATATCATCAAGGTAGACTACTACACAAACATAGAGGAGGTCACGGAAAATGTCATTAACAAACTCCTGAAGACCACGGGAGCATTACACTGGCCGAAGGGCATTACTAAATATTCATAGTGTCCATCGCGGGTGTTAAATGCAGTCTTCCATTCATCACCCTGGCGAATCCGGACTAGGTTGTAAGCCCCACGCAGGTCTAGTTTGGAAAAAATCTTGGCACCACGTATACGATCAAACAGTTCTGAGATCAGCGGCAACAAATATTTATTTTTCACAGTGATCTGGTTGAGACCTCGGTAGTCAATACAAGGACGCAGAGAACCATCCTTCTTTTTAACCGGTTAAGGACTAGGCTGTTTTACAGCTAAATGACCAGAGCAAATTTCACAATTTTGCTATGCGCTTCTTTAGATGACTATAACTCAGCAGGTGAATAAAGTTCATCTTTGAATTTTACACTCTTTTTAAAGGACAGATAGGGCTTTGTTTTAGTGGCATTTGTCAGTATATATCATTTTTATTTTTTTCTCTAAAGTGGGCAAAATTGGAAAAAAATGAAAGAATTTAGCAATTGCGCCAGTTTATGCTAGCATTTTTCACACACGGTATGGACCACGGACAAAATTAATCTCCTTTCACATTCTTCCACTTCTTCCGTGCATGGGGATACCAAATATGTGTGCCTTATTCACTGTGCGGGCATGTGCCAGGGCTTGGCATAAAAGGAGACTTTTTGGCCTTTTCGGTCCAGGAATTCTGCATTTGATTTTATAGCAGCGTACTGTTTTCTTGGGGGTGTAATGCTGCTGAAATATTAGAAACACCCCATAAATGACTTCATTCACACAAGTAGACCCCACAAGGTTTCCTTCAAGGGGTTTATCATATTTTTAGCAAGTCCAGTTTTCTTCTGAAAGTTTCTTGAATAAGATGGAACAAAAAAAAATCAGCTATTTTTTAGCAAATGAGTCAGTTTAGGCTAGTATTTTTCACACACGGTATAGACCACGGCCAAAATTCATCTCCTCTCACATTCTTCCACTTCTCCCGTGCATGGGGATACCAAATATGTGTGCCTTATTCACTGTGCGGACATGTGCCAGGGCTTGGCATAAAAGGAGGCTTTTCGGCCTTTTCGGTCCAGGAATTTTGCATTTGATTTTATAGCAGCGTACTGTTTTCTGGGGGGCGTAATGCTGCTGAAACATTAGAATCACCCCATAAATGACTTAATTCGCACAAGTAGACCCCACAAGGTTTCCTTCAAGGGATTTATCATATTTTTAGCAAGTACAGTTTTCTTCTGAAAGTTTCTTGATTAAGATGGAACAAAAAAAAATCAGCTATTTTTTAGCAAATGCGTCAGTTTAGGCTAGTATTTTTCACACACGGTATGGACCACGGACAAAATTCATCTCCTTTCACATTCTTCCACTTCTCCCGTGCATGGGGATACCAAATATGTGTGCCTTATTCACTGTGCGGGCATGTGCCAGGGCTTGGCATAAAAGGAGGCTTTTTGGTCCAGGAATTTTGCATTTGATTTTATAGCAGCATACTGTTTTCTGGGGGCGTAATGCTGCTGAAACATTAGAATCACCCCATAAATGACTTCATTCACACAAGTAGACCCCACAAGGTTTCCTTCAAGGGGTTTATCATATTTTTAGACAGTCCAGTTTTCTTCTGAAAGTTTCTTGAATAAGATGGAACAAAATAAAATTACCTTTTTTTTTAACAAATGCGTCAGTTTATGCTAGCTTTTTCACACACAAAATGGACCACGGACAAAATTCATCGCATTTCACATTCTTCCACTTCTCCTGTGCATGTGGATACCAAATATGTGTGCTTTATTCACGGGCATGTGCCAGGGCTTGGCATAAAAGGAGGCTTTTTGGCCTTTTCGGTCCAGGAATTCTGCACTTGATTTGATAGCCGCATACTGTTTTCTGGGGGGCCTAATGCAGCTGAAAGATTAGAATCACCCCATAAATTACTTCATTCACGCAAGTAGACCCCACAAGGTTTTCTTCAAGGGGTTTATCATATTTTTAGACAGTCCAGTTTTCTTCTGAAAGTTTCTTGAATAAGAAGGATCAAAATAAAATTAGCAATTTTTTAGCAAATGCGTCAGTTTATACCAGCATTTTTCACACACGGCATAGACCACGGCCAAAATTAATCTCCTTTCACATTCTTCCACTTCTCCTGAGCACGGGGATACCAAATATGTGTGCCTTATTTATCACATAGAGTAGTAGGAGGGCGGACGATAGAAGAAGCTTATTTCACAAATCGCTTTTTTTCAAAGCTGGTTTTACAAAACTCAACAGAGTTTCTATAACACTTCCAAAATATCTGCTCTTGAAGCAGAAATCCCAAAATATTCATCTAGGGGTATAATGGGAATTTATTTTTTTGGGTTTTCTAAAATAAGAAATTGCAGGTTTATGCAAATGGAGCTCTCCAGCAGATGAACTTTAGAGAATATGCAAACATGACATCCACCCCCCACCCATTCCCTCCCTCACCCTTGGAGTAAAATCAGGGGAAAAATAAAAACGTAATGTAGGGCAAATATATTTTCAACGAATTAACTAAAATCTAATAATTCAGAACAGTGTGGTATTTTTTAAAACATGGCTCAATGCACAGGCCTGGTTGCGAGGGACATGAGGGACAGAAATATCGGGAATCTTTGCGGTGCCCGTCTTTTCTGCAGACGCGGCACTTTTTCTGAGGGTTGCTTCTGGTTGGTGTTGGGGGAATCCGACTGATGAAGTGTCTTTCAGTCAGTCGCGTGACATCCTCAGACTGGGGGCATTCTCGGGTGTCCTGAACATCAAAAATGAGGCCTTCAATAATTTTTTCCTGGAAATCCAGGTATGTGTCTCTGCCTCTGTTTTTTTTGTAGAGCACAAATGAGTTGTGGATGGCCACCTGTAACAAATAAATGGCCACTTTTTTGTACCAGGTTTTAGTTTTGCGTTTTACTAAATAGGGCTGTAAAACCTGGTCGCTTAAATCCACCCCCCCCCCATGTACTTGTTATATTCGGACACGCTCACTGGTTTGTGCTTGTCCGATGTTGCCCCCCTTTCCCTCACTGCCACTGTTCCTGCGGTATGAATCGTGCTTAGCACATACACATCTTTGCGATCCCTGAACTTGACCGCCAGCAATTCTTCAGATGCATAAGCACAGGAGTCCCCTTTACCATGCGCTTCCCCACTAATTGCTGTGGAAAACCAATTCTGTTTTTGCGCATGGTACCACATGCCCCAGTCCTTGTAGCATGCAAATGCCTAAACAGGGGCACACTCGAATAAAAATTATCACAGTACAGGTGGTACCCCTTGTGAAGCAGAGGCTGCATTATCTCCCACACGATCTTACTGCTGGTGGAAAGATCAGGGGGGCATCCAGGAACATTTATTGAGCGGTCCCGCCCTTCATAAATCCTGAAGGCGGTGGTATATCCTGACCCGCTTTCACACAATTTGTAGAGCTTAACGCCATATCTTGCCCTTTTTGACGGTAGATATTGGCGAAAGCTTAGTCTGCCATGAACATGAAAGTTGAGGAGGGATTCGTCCACACTTACAGCTCAGGGGTGTAGAGTTGCAGAAATAAATTATTCAGGGAATTTATTAGCGGTCTTATTTTGAACAACCGATCCCGGTTTGCATCGGTACTTGGGGGGGCCTGTGCGTTGTCATTGAAGTGGAGGAACCTCATTATTGTCTCATAACGAGACCTGGGCATTACTGCAGAATATACTGGGGTGGCTTGGGCGGGTCTTGTTGACCAGTAAGACCTAATGGAGGGCTTTTTGACAATACCCATATTTAGGGTGAGTCCCAAAATTTTTTTTCATTCCAGCAAATTGGTGGGCGTCCAATCTCTGGTATGGGTGGATGAAGGTTTCTGCCTTATATATTGAGTGGCATATAAATTTGTTTCGTGGACAATCTGATTTAGGATGTCGTCCGTTATAAATAAATGGAAGTAATCCATTTGGACAAAATTTGTATTGTCCACGGTTATGCCAGTAGTGGCAGTAAATCCGTGGATTCTAGGCCCAAAAGATGGGACAGGTGCCCATACAAGAGCCTGGACTGAAGGGACTAGGCTGTCCCGTGCTACAGCGCTACTTGGCCCTGCGCTTTCAAGTTCTGCAGTTTCAACTGCATCAGGGACAACGTCCCCTGAAGATGAACCTGAAGTGACGCTGTCATCGTCACTACCTAAAACAGGTTCCATCTCGAACGCCATCTCTGATGCGGTCTCCGACTCAGACCACAGCATGGCGTATGCCTCCTCGGCGCTAAACAACTTCCTCGCCATAACGTAACTAACACTAACACTAACTAAACAAATTTTTTTTATTTTTATAAAACACACAAACTAACTGCTATATATATCTACACTACCGCTAACAAAAAAATAAACCGCTATTGCTATATATATTATATATATGTGGATATATATATAATTATATACTCCCTACCTGCCTATTCTAATAGAATAAAAGATAGAAAGGTAGATATATAGAAAAAAAGATAGATGGATAGATTGTATAGATAGATAGAAATCTATCTATACAGAGAATGTTTTAGAGTGTAACTGTATTTTTTGTGTAACTGTAACTGTAATCTTCTGGCAGCAATTCTCCCGAGTCTCTTCTTCTCCTCAAACTGAAACAATGTTTGAGGAGAAGAAAAGAGGCAGGAGATGTACTGCCAGAAAAGTCAAAATAAAACAAATGTGGTCGCTGTGATAGGTTGTCACAGCGATCACATGTTCAGGGGCCAAAAGATTGACCCCTGACATTCTGCCCAGTGCCCATGGCTGTTAGCAACAGCCAGGGCACAAAGCTGTGTGCACGCGATCGCGCGTGCACAGTCTCTGAAGTGCCGCCGTAAATAGTCTATACGGCGGACTTCAGAGACCCTGACCGCTGGCCGTATAAATACGGCCAGCGGTCGGGAACCTGTTAAAGAAAGAAGAACCCGGCTCCTGCCGAGTAGGAAGACTTCCGTATGAAGCCCCTCTCCAAGTTCTCTTTCACATAAGCGGACAAGGACAGAGTCTCTGGCAAGGAGAGCGGATATAACCTACCACGGGGAAGGGATGCGCCAGGAGTCAGCTCGATAGGGCAGTAATACGCCCGGCGTGGAAGCAATGTCTCCGCCTCCCTCTTGCTGAAGACGTCCGAAAATGCAGCATAATGACCTGGCAATCCTGCCAATGACCGAGGCAGCGATGGCTGAGCCGAACGAATCTGCACCAGGCAATGGCTTTGACACTCACGGTCCCACTGGAGAACCTCTCCAGAATTCCAGTCCAGGACTGGGGCATGTAGTTGGAGCCAAGGCAGGCCCAGCAACACAGGGTTAACGGCTTTGGATAGGACATAGACCGACAGGATTTCGGAGTGAAGAGCTTCAACTTCGAGCCTCAGCGGCTTGGTCACAGCTAATACTGGATCTGGTAGAGGTAGTCCATTTACTGATGCGACTGTCAATGGCCTCTCCAGAGGGGTAGTGGGAAATTGAAGAAGATCCACCATGTCTCCACGGATGAAATTGGCAGCGGATCCAGAGTCCAGATACGCAGAGACCTGATGCGCTCTCTCGCCGGACACTATGGTCACTGGTATGGACAATTTAGACAGAAGTCCTTTCTTACTCAAGGTGGCGTCTCCTAGCAATCCTAGGCTTTGGGATTTTTGGGGACACAGGTGCACAAGATGGCCAACGAGGCCGCAATAAAGACAGAGTCCTGAAGAGTGTCTGCGTTGTCTCTCCTGGGTGGATAGCTTACACTGGTCCATCATCATAGACTCCTTAGGAGGATTGACATCTGAGGACAGCAGGGATTGCTGCAAAGTAGGAACCAGACTGGGAAGGCCTCCCTCCCGACGAACCTCTTGGAGGCGTTCTCGGATCCGCATATCAATCCGGGCGGACAGAAGGATGAGGTCATCCAGGGTAGATAGCAGGTCTCGAGCAGCAAGTTCGTCCTTAATTTTAGAAGACAGTCCATGCCAGAATGCAGCCACCAGGGCCTCATTGTTCCATAACAGTTCTGCCACCAGGGTGCGGAAGTGGATGGTGTACTCACTCACTCACGGAGGTGTCTCCTTGGAGTAGTTTAGTCAAGGAAGCTGCTGCAGATGAGACCCGTCCAGGCTCCTCAAACACCGTGCGAAAAGTCCGGAGGAAGCCCTGGAAGTCACGGGTCTCTGGTCCTTGTCTGGCCTTGCCAGTGAGGAGAGAGATGATGAAAGCGACCCTTGCGCCGTCAGATGAAAATGTCCTAGTATACGGGCTGAAGTGGATCTGGCACGAGTTCAAAAATACACGACAAGTACCTGCATCTCCATCATAGTGGTCCGGAAGTGGCAAAGAAAAAAGCGGGTCCACACTGCCAGGAGGTGTAGTCTGAGGATCAACACTGCCAGGAGGTGTAGTAGGAGGAACGGCAGCTCGTGCCTCCTGCCGACGTGCGAGAATGTTCAAAGCCTGGAGGAGTTGGTCCTGTCGAGACCGGAGGTCTAGCATATCCGCCCGCATCTCTGGTGACGTTGTCATGGTCTTGGATCGACCAACGGGTCCATGGCCTGAGCTTACTGTCACGTAGGGTTCGTGGACCCACTGGGCCGTACCGCCTTGGCGGTATGGCAGCTGGCCAACAGGGCGCAGGTCAGAGTCTATAGTTTATATAGAATACCTGTGGCAGCTCGGACAGTAGCAAGGCAGGCTTGGCAGGAACTAGGCAGCAGGTAGACTTCAGGCATGGAGAAGCAGGACAGGCGTGGTATACAGCACAGCTACAGCTAAGCACGGCACTAGATCAGGATACAGGTTACAGGATACAGCAACAGGAAACACTGGGAGCAGGAAACATTAGGGCACCATTTGCAAGACAGACTAGGAATACAACAACAAAGCTCAGGCGTGGGAGGATGGGGCTGGGACCTTCTTATAGCCCAGGGTGCTCTGGACCAATTAGCTCAATCACCAACATGCTTGCGCTCTGCCTTCTTAAGTGTGGACTGAGCTCGTGAGCGTACCCTGGTGGTCATTGTGGAGCAGGACGGCTGTATGTGCAGACATCTCTTGCGAGAAGGGCGTCAACTGAATGGAAGGAGTTCGTGGTCAGTGACCACGGACGTTACATGTTGTTTCCTAAGTTTGACTATGTTATGGCCTCCTAGTGTGTTCCTGTTCCTGTTTCCTGCATTCCGTACTATCCTGGTCGAGTACTGTGCTGAGCCAAAGTCGTGCCGTGCTGTATACCACACCTGTCCTGCTTCACCACGCCTGACGTCTGCCTGCTGCCTAGTTCCAGCCGAGCCTGCCTTGCTACTGTCCGAGCTGCCACAGCAACCCTATACGAACTATAGACATTGACCTTCACCTTGTTGGCCAGCTGCCATACCATCAAGGCGGTACGGCCCAGTGGGTCCGCATACCCTTTGTGACACTATTTCATATATCCCATATGTGTACTTTTTGTTTGCATTGTTTTTTGACCATTCTTTTATTTTTCCAGGACATTACGAGACTTAGAACTTTAGAAGCAATTTCTGATATTTTCAAAAAACATTTGAAAAGGCAATTTTTTCAGGGACCAGTTCAGTTTTGAAGTGGTTTTGAGGGCCTTATATATTAGAAAGTCCATATAAATCACCGCATTTTGAAAACTGCACCCCTCAAAGTATTCAAAACAGCATTCAGAAAGTTTATTAACCCCTTAGTTGTTTCACAGGAATTAAAGCAAAGTAGAGGTAAAATTTAAAATTTTCATTTTTTTTTTGCCAAAATTCATTTGTAATAAAAAAAAATCTGTAACACAGAAGGATTTACCAGAGAAAGGCAACTTAATATTTATTGCCCAGATTCTGCAGTTTTTAGAAATATCCCACATGTGGCCCGAGTGTGCTATTGGACTGAAACTCAGGATACAGTAGCAAAGGAGCACCTAGTGGATTTTGGGTCCTCCTTTTAAAAAAAATTATATATATATATTATATTTTAGGCACAAATGTCAGGTTTACACACATCCCCCCTGAGGAAGCAACCATAGCGAAACACGCGTTGGGGTCCATGTGAAGGAGCAAATACCAACAATTACTTTCCATTGCTGTCATGGGTAAGGGTATGTTCACACTACAGCATCCATAACGGCAGAAATTACGGGGCTGTTTTCAGGAGAAAACAGCCCCGTCATTTCAGCCGTAACGGCATGTGCAGGCGCTTGAACGCCGCGTCTAATACGGACGTAATTGGCGCTGCTTTTCATTGGAGTCAATGAATAACGGCTCCAATTACGTCCCAAGAAGTGACAGGTACTTCTTTGACGCGGGCGTCTTTTTTACGCCCCGCCTTATGACAGCGGGGCGTAAAAAAAATGACCGTCTGAACAGAACATCAAATGAATGGGCAGATGTTTGCTGACGCTATTGAGGCGCATTTTCGGACGTAATTCGGGGCTAAAACGCCCGAATTACGTCCGTAAATAGTGTGTGTGAACATACCCTAAGGCTGCTAGATATAAATGATACTTTAAAGCACCAGTACTCTATCCTATCTCTTCCTCCCCTCTTATCTTTTACTTATTTTTGATTATACTAATAGTGTGTTTGGATGAATAATAGGATAATCCCCTCTTTTGGGGTCTGTACCTAATTCACGTAATTCATTTATATAGCCCTTACACCTCTGGACACTATTTTGCAAGTGTTAACAATTGCTCCATTGTTCATACTAGGGTCTTCTTCTTATTTAACTTTTTATACCGTGTTTGTGATATGTTATATATGTTAAGTAAAAGTTTACTTTTTATATGAATTGGCTTTCTGGCTCTTTTCTGTCCTTCTGTGTATAACAATGTCAGGTTTGAAGAGGTCTTGTGTTGCAAAAACAGTGGAAACCCCCCAAAAGTGACCCCATTTTGGAAACTACACCCCTCAAGGAATGTGTCTAGGGGTATAGTTACCATTTTGACCCCACAGGTTTTTGCTAAACGTATTGGAATTAGTCTGTAAAAATGAAAATCTACTTTTTTTCTGAAAAAACGTATTTTTTTTTAATTTTCACAACACCCCAACATTTGTAAAGAAATTTCTCCCGATTGCGGCAATACCCCATATGTGGTGATAAACTGCTGTTTGGACCCACAAAAGGGCTCAGAAGAGAAGGAGCGTCATTTGGATTTTGGAGCGCTGATTTTGCTGGAATGGTTTACAATGCCATGTCACATTTGAAATGAACTGGGGGGATCAAAACCAAAGAAACCCCCCAAAAATGACCCAATTTTGCAAACTACACCCCTCAAGAAATTTATCTAGGGGTATAGTTAGCATTTTTACCGCACAGTTTTTTTGCTAAATGTATTTGAATTCGTCTGTGAAGATGAAATTCTACTTTTTTTCTGAAAAAACATAGACATTTCTAATTTTTACAAGGAATAAAGGAGAAAAAACACCCCAGCATTTGTAAAGCAATTTCTCCCGAGTACGGCTATACCCCACATGTGCTCATTAATGTTTTTTTATTAGAAATTAATTAACCCTTTCTGGACTGATCCATTTTTTGCTTTTTTATTTTAGTTTTTCACTCCCGCCTTCCAAGAGCCATAACTTCTTTATTTTTCCGTCAATAGAGTGGTGTGAGAGCTTATTTCTTGCGGAAGGAGTTGTATTTTCTATTAACACCATTTAAAGTACCATTTAATGTACTGGGAAACTGAAATAAAATTCTTTGCAGGCTGAAACTGGAAAAAACTGATTCCTCCATTGTTTTTTAGGTTTTGTTTTTACTGCTTTCACCGTGCAGGAAAAATTACAATTACAAGCCATGACTAAGGACCCAGATAGGGTCTGAAACGCGTAGGCTACCGCCTATCTCTCAACACCCCCTGAACTTTTGGACATTACCTGCCCGTCACCACCATTTTTCTGTTCACTGTTTTTATTCAAATCAACATTAAAACTTGGAAATAGTTTCCTGTTTTAAACAGAATCATTATTCCCAGCGCTGGTTCCAACCTTCTTTTTTCCAACTTTATTTACACATTTCATTTGTCCTCCTAGGGGACTTGAATACTAATGTATTGCAGTATATTGTCATTTTTACAGGCTCCTGTAACAGAGCGATCGCTGTTACTGTCCGTTAGTCCCGCGTGTCAGCTGTAATACACAGCTGACACACGCAACGTATGGCACTGGCTCAGCACCAGCCCGCTCCATACATCCCCCCCACACCATGACATGCTATTAAGTCGTGGTGCACGAAGGATGGTTATCCACTGATATGCCATTTTAGTGCACAATATGTTGCGCCCAGTTTGTTCCACTGAAGACAAATACCTTATAAAATATTAATCGGGTTCTCCCGGGTATGTTGATGCCAGATCTGTGGACGTAAACTGCTCTTTGGGCACGCTGTAGGGCTCATAAGAGAGGGAGCGCCATTTGGCTTTTGGAGCGCAGATTTAGCTTGGTAGTAGTTCTGTTTGGGGTTTTACTTGTACTGCCGTTTATAATGTGTGGGCATATGTAAGCTGTGCTGAGTACATCAGGGGCATGATAAGAGGGTGTAATAATGGGGGTAAATAAATAATAATCCGCAGATGTTTGGCCAGTGTTGCACTGATAAATGGTGCCATATGTTATGCGCTTTTGGAACACTGCACATTTTGCATTGCCATAGTCGGGGAGCCATAACTTTTTAATTTTTCTCCATCAGAGCTGTGTGAGGGCTTATTTGTTGTGGGTCAATCTGTAGTTTTTATTGTTACCATTTTGGGGTACAAACGTTTTTTTATCACTTTTTATTAAATTATTTGGCAAGCAAGGTGACCAAAAACCATCAATTTTGACTATGTTCTTTCTTCTTTTTTTTTTAAGGCGTTCACCCTGGGCTATATTTGACAATTTTACTTTATTCTGCAGGTCGATACAATTACAGTGATGCTATATGTATATCGTTCTTTTTTTATATTTTGCAGCGTTTGCGCAATAAAATCACTTTTTTTATAAAATTATTTATTTTTTGTCACCATATTCTGAGAGCCATATGTTTTTTATTTTCCCATCAAAAAAGCTGTGTAAGGGCTTGTTTTTTGCAGGACAGGTTGTGTTTTTTATTGGTACTATTTTGGGGTGACTTTTTCATCACTTTTTATTGTATATTTTGGGAGGGGTGATGACCAAAAAATAGTGATTCTAGCATTGTTTTTTACTTATTTTTTTGCGGTGTTCACTCCGCAGGAAAAGTAACATTATAGTTTCATAGTTTGGGTCGTTACGAACGCGGTGATACCAAATAAGTTTACTTTTTTTAACGTGTTCATTTTTTTCCTGTAATAAAATACTTATTATAGGAAAAAAAGCATTTTTTGTTTATGTAACTTATAACTTTTTTATTTTTAAACTTTTATAAAACATTTTTAT
Source organism: Rhinoderma darwinii (assembly GCF_050947455.1). Classification (NCBI taxonomy): domain Eukaryota; kingdom Metazoa; phylum Chordata; class Amphibia; order Anura; family Rhinodermatidae; genus Rhinoderma; species Rhinoderma darwinii. The sequence continues at coordinate 36,000,516 of NC_134699.1, forward strand.
TAACTTATTTATATATATTTTTTTTACTTGTCCCACTAGGGGACAAAGAGACTTTCAGCTCTGATCGCTGCTAGAATAAATGACACTACCTACGTAGTGTAATGTATTCTAACTGTCATTGTGACATGACAGTCACTCTGGCAGGAAGCCTATGAGGACTAGCCTCTGGCTGGTCCACATAGGCTTCTGTATATGGCAGTCCAGAGGCCATTGTTTGGCTTCCGGTTGCCATGGCTACCATCGCCAACCCTCGTGATTTCATGTGGTGGCTGACGATCTGCCCTAAACTCCTTAGATGCGGCAATCGCAATCGACCGTGGAATCTAAGTGGTTAACTGCTGAAATCAACAGCAATGGGCTGCTGATCGGCAACAGGGAATGCAGGGCAGACACAAAGCACGGCGCCGCACGGCAGTTAACTGTCAAAGTACAGACGTAACTGCACGTCAAGGTGCGCAAAGTTACTGCTCACCTTGATGTGCAGTTACGTTAAGTTGTGGGATGGGGTTAAAACACACCTTGATTGTATACAGAGAGACCTATATAAGCTGGCAGCATGGGCAAAAACATGGCAGATGAATTTTATTGTTGAGAAATGTAAAGTAATTAACCTGGGTCCGCAGTAATAGAATTAGTGTACATACATTTAATACAATAAAATTGGGGATAACAGAACAAGAAAAGGACCTGGGTATTCTGGCAACAAGTAAGCTAAGCAGCAGTACTCAATGTCAGGCAGCAGCTGTAAAAGCTGAAACTGATTCAAATGTAATATTGCTCCACTGTAAATCCTTTGTAAGACCACATCATGAATTTGGGATTCAGTTTTCTGCTCCACATTCAAAAGGATATAGGGGAACTGGAGAGTATTTAAAAGCGGCCGACTAGCTGGGATAGAAGGACTTTCCTTACAATGAAAGGATAGACAAATTGGTCTTGTTCAGCATGGAAAAACCGCACCTTAGAGGTAATCTTATTAACATATATAAATGTATTAAAATAAAAATGATCTAGATTAAAACTGGCTACGCTTGTCCTGTTTTAACTTGGCAGGGTTGTTATGGTTTGTCATCTAATTCCTCTACTATCAAATAAGTCCATTCTAAAATCACAATGTTTGTTTTACAAGCACCCAGCAATATTTCAAATAATAACTCAAATAAAAGAAGCAGCTCATCAGAAGTCCAGCCCTTGGTCAACTAGTTAGGCTATGTTCACACGGAGTATTTTGGGGGAGGAATATCTGCCTCAAAGCTCCAAACGGAATTTTGAGGCAGATATTCCTCCCCCAAAATACTCCGTGTGAATAGCAATTATCGCGCCGTTTTTCGCCCGCGGCCATTGAGCGCCGCGGGCATAAAACACGCTTTCTCCTGCCTCCCATTGAAGTCAATGGGAGGTCGGACGCGGAAGCGCCCGAAGATAGGGCATGTCGCTTCTTTTTCCCGCGAGGCAGTTTTACTGCTCGCGGGAAAAAGACGCCGACGCCTCCCATTGAAATCAATGGGAGGCGTTCTCGGGCCGTTTCTGCCGAGTTTTGCGACGCGGTTTCCGCGTCAAAAAACTCGGCAAGAGACCCCGTGTGAACATAGCCTTACAGTGCAGGAGTAGCCAAGTCAATCAAGATTCAATAACACAGCATCCAATAATACCCTGCTTTCCAGTAACCAGTTACTAATGACCAGCATTCTTGTGTCCAACCATTAAGAATAAAACAGCATAGCTCACTGAGCTACACTGTTTCTGTAAGTCCCATAGAACTGAAGGGTAGTTACGGAAACAGCGTACACTGTTTTCTTCTTCATGGTCAGAAATCACACGCTTCAGCCGCATAACAAAGAGATAGAACTGGGTTTAGGGGACCCCGTCCTAGAGATAGGTCTAAGTCCCAGAGGTGGGACCCGCATCTATCTGACATTTCGAACATATCCTGTGGATATGTCATAAATGTCCCTGATGGGAAAACCCCTCAAATATGATTTTTAGATATTTTTTTTTTCCTACAGTAATAGGCACAGGAAACTCAACATGAGCTACCAGTAAAAAATAATAAGGAACACATGACTGCCAATATATCAACAACTGGTAACAGTAATGCATATAGAACATTATGCAGTAATATAGTGCATATGTAAAGGATCTGCCAGGCACAGCTTCTGTGTCAACGCCCATAGGTAATCAGGCTGCACCTGCTTCTATGTCTGTGAGACTGACTCCATCTTCCACCACTCAAGATGGCAGGCTTAGGAGTGGGAGAGCATATCACAGCCTGGCCAGACGGAGCTAGCTCCCGCCCTCTGTCCATTTATACCTGCCTTTCCTGTTCCTCCTTGCCTGTGATTCTTCTCTGTTGGTTTCCTGGCCCTGCTGCAGCTTCTTGAACTATTTTTCCCTGCTCCATATTGACCCTGGCTTACTGACTACTCTCCTGCTCTGCGTTTGGTACCTCGTACACTCCTGGTTTGACTCGGCTTGTTCACTACTCTCCTGCTCTGCGTTTGGTACCTCGTACACTCCTGGTTTGACTCGGCTCGTTCACTACTCTTGTTGCTCACGGTGTTGCCGTGAGGAACTGCCCCATTTCCCTTAGCTTCTGTGTTCCCATGCCTGTTTGTCTGTCGTGCACTTATTGAGCGTAGGGACCGTCGCCCAGTTGTACCCCGTCGCCTAGGGCGGGTCGTTGCAAGTAGGCAGGGACTGAGTGGCGGGTAGATTAGGGCTCACTTGTCTGTTTCTCCTCCCCCAGTCATTACAGCATAGTTTTACATCAAACTAAGTAAGAATAAACAGAGATTACCATATATTGGAATATGCAGGCAAAGGACCACAGACAGATAAGAAACCTATGCTGGAGGGGTAGGATAAGACTGTAGTCTAATACTACCTCTTTGCAAGAATACGCTCCACAAAAAAACTGTTTAGTTACATTTTTCATAGAAAGTGTGACCTGATAGCTACAGCTTTTTCATTTGGAAGGAAGTGATCACTTGATTTTGTAGTTCCGCCTTTGGCAGAGATTTTCCACTCATGGCTATCATAAGACTTGCAGCTAGTAGAATATGAGAAAGGATGAATTGGCCTATAAGGAATTTGAACCATCCCTAAGGCTGGCCATAACTTAAAGGTAGCGGTCGTTCGGCCGACAGACTCCTCCACACACTACTCGGCTCGGCCGAGCGTGCGTGTGTTCTCAGGGAGAAAGCCTCTGTCAGGCTCCTCTGTTCTGCTGTTGAGGGAGAGTAGGGATGCCGCCATACACATCATATTGTCAGCCAGTCCGCCAAAATTGCCGACATACATCTAATGTACCATTACCATTGGCTAGCTTAAGAGAAATAAGGCCAGACCAGGGTTGGGAGCAATGTGGGACCCAAAAATGTAATCTGCAAAATAGAATGTGTCAACCCATAATGGGTCTATGATGGGGCATCACACCAAGTATGGTGGTAAGAACCCATAGAGCCACATCCCCTCCAGCATAGGTCAGAAGAAGTGGGGGACATTTTAACAAGTTGGACTGGATTGAGGTACTAGCGTAAGGCAATTTTGCCTGCTATCTCCCAATGCACTAAGCCCCTGGACACATTTCTAATTCAATGTAGTGCCTTCAACCATTTTTGTATTGAAAAATCATAACTAAGCTCCTGATCTCACTTAGATATATATGAAAGTTTAAAAGAGGGCGTATAATTAGTAAAGTTGTAAAACAGAGAAAGGCCCTAGTCTTTTGAAAGCTGTTCTATATTAAACTTTAAAGCTTGACATGAAATAAATAGATCAAAAGTTTGCACAGAATCCAGGGCATTGCGGATACAAAAATATTTATAGAAATCGGCATGAGAGTGATTGGCATGCTAGTAATAAATCTTGGAAAGAACGTAAAATGTCCTGCATTGATGTCCTCTGCTGGTATGTGCGTACAACGGGACACCGGATTATTACGATAAAAGGTGTAAAACATTAGCAGACTGTTATTTATATACTTTTGATAGCAGCGGCCAGTGAGGGATAATTAACGTCCAATAGGTGAAATTTTGGTGACAAGTTCCCTTTAAAGGTAAGAAATAAGAGGCCCACACAAAGCATAACATTCTATGTCTATAAAAAAAACATTGCCACAGTTGAAGCTGGTCTAAAGTAGTTGACATATAGTATATATACACTACCGTTCAAAAGTTTGGGGTCATCCAGACAATTTTGTGTTTTCCATGAAAACTCACACTTATATTTCTCAAATGAGTTGCAAAATGACTAGAAAATATAGTCAAGACATTGGCAAGGTTAGAAATAATAATTTTTATTTGAAATAATAATTTTCTCCTTCAAACTTTGCTTTCGCCAAAGAATGCTCCATTTGCAGCAATTACACCATTGCAGACCTTTGGCATTCTAGCTGTTAATTTGCTGAGGTAATCGGGAGAAATTTTACCCCATGCTTCCAGAAGCCCCTCCCACAAGTTGGATTGGCTTGATGGGCACTTCTTGCGTACCATACGGTCAAGCTGCTCCCACAACAGCTCTATGGGGTTGAGATCTGGTGACTGCGCTGGCCACTCCATTACAGATAGAATACCAGCTGCGTGCTTCTTCCCTAAATAGTTCTTGCATAATTTGGAGGTGTGCTTTGGGTCATTGTCCTGTTGTAGGATGAAATTGGCTCCAATTAAGCGCTGTCCACGGGGTATGGCTTTGCAAAATGGAGTGATAGCCTTCCTTATTCAAAATCCCTTTTACCTTGTACAAATCTCCCACTTTACCAGAACCAAAGCAACCCCAGACCATCACATTACCTCCACCATGCTTGACAGACGGCGTCAGGCACTCTTCCAGCATCTTTTCAGTTCTTCTGCGTCTCACAAATGTTCTTCTGTGTGATCCAAACACCTCAAACTTCAATTCGTCTGTCCATAACACTTTTTTCCAATCTTCCTCTGTCCAATGTCTGTGTGCTTTTGCCCATATTAATCTTTTCCTTTTATTAGCCAGTCTCAGATATGGCCTTTTCTTTGCCACTCTGCCCTGAAGGCCAGCATCCTGGAGTCGCCTATTCACTGTAGACCTTGACACTGGCGTTTTGCGGGTACTATTTAATCAAGCTGCCAGTTGAGGACCTGTGAGGCGTCTATTTCTCAAACTAGAGACTCTAATGTACTTGTCTTGCTTCTCAGTTGTGCAGCGGGGCCTCCCACTTCTCTTTCTACTTTGGTTAGAGCCTGTTTGTGCTGTCCTCTGAAGGGAGTAGTACTCAACGTTGTAGGAAATCTTCAGTTTCTTGGCAATTTCTCGCATGGAATAGCCTTCATTTCTAAGAACAAGAATAGACTGTCGAGTTTCACATGAAAGCTCTCTTTTTCTAGCCATTTGAAGAGTTTATTCGAACCCACAAATGTAATGCTCCAGATTCTCAACTAGCTCAAAGGAAGGTCAGTTTTATAGCTCCTCTAAACAGAAAAACTGTTTACAGCGGTGCTAACATAATTGCACAAGGGTTTTCAAGTGTTTTCTAATCATCCATTAGCCTTCTAACACAGTTAGCAAACACAATGTACCATTAGAACACTTGAGTGATGGTTGCTGGAAATGGGCCTCTATACACCTATGTAGATATTGCATTAAAAACCAGACGTTTGCAGCTAGAATAGTCATTTAGCATATTAACAATGTATAGAGTGTATTTCTGATTAATTTAATGTTATCTTCATTGAAAAAGACTGTGCTTTTCTTTCAAAAATAAGGACATTTCTAAGTGACCCTAAACTTTTGAACGGTAGTGTATGCATCCAGTACTCCCATTGACGCTGAAGAAATACTTTAATGGTTTAACCCCTTAAGGACACGGACAATTTTGGCCTTGAGGACAGAACAGATTTTTTATATTTCCCTCTTTGCACGCTCATAACTTATTTATTTTTTGTACGACGTAGTTGTATGAGACTATGTTTTTTGCGGGACGAGATGTACAAATACATTATCATTTAATGTATATACATTTTTATTTTGGCGAAAATGCAGAAAAAAAGCAGTTCCGCTGCAGTTTTAATATTTAATTTTTTTAGACCATACACCGATCATCATAAATAATGTTATACATTTGTTGTTCTGGTTGTTACGGTCGTGGCAATACCAAAAATGTCTCTATTATCTTATGTTTTGGGACTTATATTTTCAAAAGTTTATTTATTGTAAAAAATTTATATTTCTGTGTATTTTTTTACTTTTTATATTTAACATTAAAAAAATTTCCATTAACTTAACTTTTTTTTTATTCCCATAAAGGGATTTTATTTTATAACGCCATACAGCCCCCTCTGTAGATAACGCCGTACAGCCCCCTCTGTAGATATCTACAAAGGGGGCTGTATGGCGTTATCTACAGGGGGTCTGTATGGCGTTCTCTACAGTGGGGGCTGTATGGCGTTCTCTACAGAGGGGGCTGTATGGCGTTATCTACAAGGGGGGCAGTATGGAGTTCTCTACAGAGGGGGCTGTATGGCGTTCTCTACAAGGGGGTCTGTATGGTGTTCTCTACAAGGGGATCTGTATGGCGTTCTCTACAGTGGGGGCTGTATGGTGTTCTCTACAAGGGGGTCTGTATGGCGTTCTCTACAGAGGGGGCTGTATGGAGTTCTCTACAGAGGGGGCTGTATGGCACTCTCTACGGGGGGGCTGTATGGCGTTATTTACAGGGGGGCTGTATAGCGCTACCCACAAGGGGTGCTGTATAGCGTTACCTACAGGGGGGCTGTATAGCGTTATCTACAAAGAGGGCTGTATGGCGTTATCTACAGGGGGACTCTGTATGGCGTTCTCTACAGTGGGGGCTGTATGGCGTTATCTACAGAGGGGGCTGTATGGCGCTAACGCCATACAGCCCCCCTGTAGGTAACGCTATACCGCCCCCTGTAGGTAACGCTGTACAGCCCCCCTGTAGGTAACGCCATACAGCCCCCTTTGTAGATAACGCTATAAAGCCCCCCCTGTAGGTAACGCTATACAGCTCCCCTGTAGGTAACGCTATACAGCCCCCCCTGTAGGTGACGCTATGCAGCCTCAAAAAAATCTGACCTACAGTGTGTCCTACAAAAGACATGTATCCCCTATCCACAGGATAGGGGATACATGTGTGATCGCTAGCAGCGATAGGGAGAACGGGGGACCGAAAGTCCCCTGAAGTTCTCCATGACTAACCCCTGACTTCCGGCGTCTGCGCAGCTCAATAAAAATGAAAGGAGCGCTGGTCACGCATGCGCAGAAGCGCGACCGGCGCTCCATTCATTTCTACGGAGCTGCCGACACAGACCCCGGAAGTCCGAGGTTTGTGATGGAGAACTTCAGGGGACTTTCAGTCCCCCGTTCTCCCTATCAATGCCAGCGATCACACATGTATCCCCTATCCTGTGGATAGGGGATACATGTCTTTTGTTTAATGGCAGAGCGGGGAGATACCTCCCTGCTCTGCCATAGTGTTCAGTGGCATCCCGCTGTAGCAGCCATAGCGGCTGCTAGCGGAGCCTCCGGCCATGGTGGGGGCCCGTGCCGGCGGGCGACATGGGCCCCCTCGTGCCGCGGGCCACTGGCCGGGCCCCTTACAGAAGTACCCCTAATACCCCCCCTCAGTATGCCCTAACAACAGGAAATATGTTCAGACAGCCCTGGGGTCCTTCAATGGACCCTGGGCTGTCTGGCCATACAAGTTATGGGCTTTGATCGTTTCACAGGGATTTTCTGTGACGCGATGAAAGGTCAGTCCCCCCTCATCTTATTTACTTTGAACGCCGAGATCAGCTTTGATCGCGGCATTCAAGGGGTTAACGCCGGAGAGAATAGGTTTCTCTTCTCTTCGCCGTTAGGCTGGGTTCACACGACCATGTTACGTCCGTAATAGACGGAACGTATTTCGGCCGGAAGTCCCGGACCGAACCCACAGCAGGGAGCCGGGCTCCTAGCATCATAGTTATGTACAGTTGTCCTGCAGTGAAGCAGGGACTCTTAGCATCGTACATAACTATGATGCTAGGAGCCCGGCTCCCTGCACTGTGTTCAGTCCGGGACTTGCGGCCGAAATACGTTCCGTCCATTACGGACGTAATGTTCTCGTGTGAATCCAGCCTTAGAGCGGGGCTGTGGCTGTCACACAGGATGAGAATGCTCATCCTAATGCGCGAAGAACCTGCTGCTCAAGACGAGCATTCTCGTCCTGTGTGGGCAACCAGTTAATAGCGTCCCCTGGTGACCCAGTAGTGACTTCATTGTTTCCAAGCTCCAGCATTGTAACAGAACTGCAATGCAGTTCCGGGCCAGTCGTGACTATGGTGTCATGAGAAATGAAGAGCTTTTTCTTGGTATGTGTAAAGCCATTCCGTTTGAATAGCTGAAAAGCTTACAGCGTCCATAACCATACACATTTCGTCAATAAATATGCACAAAGAAAGACGTTATTAAGAAGGAATATTAGAAATTAATTTGAAGCAAACTTATTTAACTGGTTCCTTACCGCTGGCTGTGTTTTTACGGCCAGCGGTCAGGGTCCTTAAAACCCGAGCCATAGACTTTTTATGGCTCTGGTTTTAACTTGCTGCCCGCGCTATCGGGCAGCTGAATGTCGGGTCTCCGGCTGTCAGTGACTGCCGGGGACCCTGATGAGAAGATAGAAGCAGCTTTCGCTGCTTCTGTCTTCTCCGATGTCTTGTACACAGCGCTCAATGAATGCTGTGTATAGGAATAGAGGCAGTGGCCGCGCCGCTGTCTCTATTCCTCCCGGTGATCATGTGACTGGTCACATGATCGCCGGGTGCCATTACTAACAGACTGCTGCTGGGTCTTACTAGACCCAGCACAGCCCTATTAGTGACAATCGTCACTATGAGAGGGCTGATTTCCCCTGTAACTGGGGCTGCTGTGCAGCCTCAGTTACAGGGGAAAAACATGGTGTAAAAGAAAGAAAAAATATATATAACGTTCCCCATAGGTTTTTTTTGACCTTTGAGGGACAGACCATAGTAATAAAAAAATAGTAAAGTCAAGTGCAAAAAAAAATGTATAATAAATACACATAAAATACCCACCCCAAAAAAAAACGTTCCCCTCCGCCAATCATAAATAAATAAGTTTACTTTTTTTAACGTGTTCATTTTTTTCCTGTAATAAAATACTTATTATAGGAAAAAAAGCATTTTTTGTTTATGTAACTTATAACTTTTTTATTTTTAAACTTTTATAAAACATTTTTATTAACTTATTTATATATATTTTTTTACTTGTCCCACTAGGGGACAAAGAGACTTTCAGCTCTGATCGCTGCTAGAATAAATGACACTACCTACGTAGTGTAATGTATTCTAACTGTCATTGTGACATGACAGTCACTCTGGCAGGAAGCCTATGAGGACTAGCCTCTGGCTGGTCCACATAGGCTTCTGTATATGGCAGTCCAGAGGCCATTGTTTGGCTTCCGGTTGCCATGGCTACCATCGCCAACCCTCGTGATTTCATGTGGTAGCTGACGATCTGCCCTAAACTCCTTAGATGCGGCAATCGCAATCGACCGTGGAATCTAAGTGGTTAACTGCTGAAATCAACAGCAATGGGCTGCTGATCGGCAACAGGGAATGCAGGGCAGACACAAAGCACGGCGCCGCACGGCAGTTAACTGTCAAAGTACAGACGTAACTGCACGTCAAGGTGCGCAAAGTTACTGCTCACCTTGATGTGCAGTTACGTTAAGTTGTGGGATGGGGTTAAAACACACCTTGATTGTATACAGAGAGACCTATATAAGCTGGCAGCATGGGCAAAAACATGGCAGATGAATTTTATTGTTGAGAAATGTAAAGTAATTAACCTGGGTCCGCAGTAATAGAATTAGTGTACATACATTTAATACAATAAAATTGGGGATAACAGAACAAGAAAAGGACCTGGGTATTCTGGCAACAAGTAAGCTAAGCAGCAGTACTCAATGTCAGGCAGCAGCTGTAAAAGCTGAAACTGATTCAAATGTAATATTGCTCCACTGTAAATCCTTTGTAAGACCACATCATGAATTTGGGATTCAGTTTTCTGCTCCACATTCAAAAGGATATAGGGGAACTGGAGAGTATTTAAAAGCGGCCGACTAGCTGGGATAGAAGGACTTCCTTACAATGAAAGGATAGACAAATTGGTCTTGTTCAGCATGGAAAAACCGCACCTTAGAGGTAATCTTATTAACATATATAAATGTATTAAAATAAAAATGATCTAGATTAAAACTGGCTACGCTTGTCCTGTTTTAACTTGGCAGGGTTGTTATGGTTTGTCATCTAATTCCTCTACTATCAAATAAGTCCATTCTAAAATCACAATGTTTGTTTTACAAGCACCCAGCAATATTTCAAATAATAACTCAAATAAAAGAAGCAGCTCATCAGAAGTCCAGCCCTTGGTCAACTAGTTAGGCTATGTTCACACGGAGTATTTTGGGGGAGGAATATCTGCCTCAAAGCTCCAAACGGAATTTTGAGGCAGATATTCCTCCCCCAAAATACTCCGTGTGAATAGCAATTATCGCGCCGTTTTTCGCCCGCGGCCATTGAGCGCCGCGGGCATAAAACACGCTTTCTCCTGCCTCCCATTGAAGTCAATGGGAGGTCGGACGCGGAAGCGCCCGAAGATAGGGCATTTCGCTTCTTTTTCCCGCGAGGCAGTTTTACTGCTCGCGGGAAAAAGACGCCGACGCCTCCCATTGAAATCAATGGGAGGCGTTCTCGGGCCGTTTCTGCCGAGTTTTGCGACGCGGTTTCCGCGTCAAAAAACTCGGCAAAAGACCCCGTGTGAACATAGCCTTACAGTGCAGGAGTAGCCAAGTCAATCAAGATTCAATAACACAGCATCCAATAATACCCTGCTTTCCAGTTACCAGTTACTAATGACCAGCATTCTTGTGTCCAACCATTAAGAATAAAACAGCATAGCTCACTGAGCTACACTGTTTCTGTAAGTCCCATAGAACTGAAGGGTAGTTACGGAAACAGCGTACACTGTTTTCTTCTTCATGGTCAGAAATCACACGCTTCAGCCGCATAACAAAGAGATAGAACTGGGTTTAGGGGACCCCGTCCTAGAGATAGGTCTAAGTCCCAGAGGTGGGACCCGCATCTATCTGACATTTCGAACATATCCTGTGGATATGTCATAAATGTCCCTGATGGGAAAACCCCTCAAATATGATTTTTAGATATTTTTTTTTTCCTACAGTAATAGGCACAGGAAACTCAACATGAGCTACCAGTAAAAAATAATAAGGAACACATGACTGCCAATATATCAACAACTGGTAACAGTAATGCATATAGAACATTATGCAGTAATATAGTGCATATGTAAAGGATCTGCCAGGCACAGCTTCTGTGTCAACGCCCATAGGTAATCAGGCTGCACCTGCTTCTATGTCTGTGAGACTGACTCCATCTTCCACCACTCAAGATGGCAGGCTTAGGAGTGGGAGAGCATATCACAGCCTGGCCAGACGGAGCTAGCTCCCGCCCTCTGTCCATTTATACCTGCCTTTCCTGTTCCTCCTTGCCTGTGATTCTTCTCTGTTGGTTTCCTGGCCCTGCTGCAGCTTCTTGAACTATTTTTCCCTGCTCCATATTGACCCTGGCTTACTGACTACTCTCCTGCTCTGCGTTTGGTACCTCGTACACTCCTGGTTTGACTCGGCTTGTTCACTACTCTCCTGCTCTGCGTTTGGTACCTCGTACACTCCTGGTTTGACTCGGCTCGTTCACTACTCTTGTTGCTCACGGTGTTGCCGTGAGGAACTGCCCCATTTCCCTTAGCTTCTGTGTTCCCATGCCTGTTTGTCTGTCGTGCACTTATTGAGCGTAGGGACCGTCGCCCAGTTGTACCCCGTCGCCTAGGGCGGGTCGTTGCAAGTAGGCAGGGACTGAGTGGCGGGTAGATTAGGGCTCACTTGTCTGTTTCTCCTCCCCCAGTCATTACAGCATAGTTTTACATCAAACTAAGTAAGAATAAACAGAGATTACCATATATTGGAATATGCAGGCAAAGGACCACAGACAGATAAGAAACCTATGCTGGAGGGGTAGGATAAGACTGTAGTCTAATACTACCTCTTTGCAAGAATACGCTCCACAAAAAAACTGTTTAGTTACATTTTTCATAGAAAGTGTGACCTGATAGCTACAGCTTTTTCATTTGGAAGGAAGTGATCACTTGATTTTGTAGTTCCGCCTTTGGCAGAGATTTTCCACTCATGGCTATCATAAGACTTGCAGCTAGTAGAATATGAGAAAGGATGAATTGGCCTATAAGGAATTTGAACCATCCCTAAGGCTGGCCATAACTTAAAGGTAGCGGTCGTTCGGCCGACAGACTCCTCCACACACTACTCGGCTCGGCCGAGCGTGCGTGTGTTCTCAGGGAGAAAGCCTCTGTCAGGCTCCTCTGTTCTGCTGTTGAGGGAGAGTAGGGATGCCGCCATACACATCATATTGTCAGCCAGTCCGCCAAAATTGCCGACATACATCTAATGTACCATTACCATTGGCTAGCTTAAGAGAAATAAGGCCAGACCAGGGTTGGGAGCAATGTGGGACCCAAAAATGTAATCTGCAAAATAGAATGTGTCAACCCATAATGGGTCTATGATGGGGCATCACACCAAGTATGGTGGTAAGAACCCATAGAGCCACATCCCCTCCAGCATAGGTCAGAAGAAGTGGGGGACATTTTAACAAGTTGGACTGGATTGAGGTACTAGCGTAAGGCAATTTTGCCTGCTATCTCCCAATGCACTAAGCCCCTGGACACATTTCTAATTCAATGTAGTGCCTTCAACCATTTTTGTATTGAAAAATCATAACTAAGCTCCTGATCTCACTTAGATATATATGAAAGTTTAAAAGAGGGCGTATAATTAGTAAAGTTGTAAAACAGAGAAAGGCCCTAGTCTTTTGAAAGCTGTTCTATATTAAACTTTAAAGCTTGACATGAAATAAATAGATCAAAAGTTTGCACAGAATCCAGGGCATTGCGGATACAAAAATATTTATAGAAATCGGCATGAGAGTGATTGGCATGCTAGTAATAAATCTTGGAAAGAACGTAAAATGTCCTGCATTGATGTCCTCTGCTGGTATGTGCGTACAACGGGACACCGGATTATTACGATAAAAGGTGTAAAACATTAGCAGACTGTTATTTATATACTTTTGATAGCAGCGGCCAGTGAGGGATAATTAACGTCCAATAGGTGAAATTTTGGTGACAAGTTCCCTTTAAAGGTAAGAAATAAGAGGCCCACACAAAGCATAACATTCTATGTCTAGAAAAAAAACATTGCCACAGTTGAAGCTGGTCTAAAGTAGTTGATATATAGTATATATACACTACCGTTCAAAAGTTTGGGGTCATCCAGACAATTTTGTGTTTTCCATGAAAACTCACACTTATATTTCTCAAATGAGTTGCAAAATGACTAGAAAATATAGTCAAGACATTGGCAAGGTTAGAAATAATAATTTTTATTTGAAATAATAATTTTCTCCTTCAAACTTTGCTTTCGCCAAAGAATGCTCCATTTGCAGCAATTACACCATTGCAGACCTTTGGCATTCTAGCTGTTAATTTGCTGAGGTAATCGGGAGAAATTTTACCCCATGCTTCCAGAAGCCCCTCCCACAAGTTGGATTGGCTTGATGGGCACTTCTTGCGTACCATACGGTCAAGCTGCTCCCACAACAGCTCTATGGGGTTGAGATCTGGTGACTGCGCTGGCCACTCCATTACAGATAGAATACCAGCTGCCTGCTTCTTCCCTAAATAGTTCTTGCATAATTTGGAGGTGTGCTTTGGGTCATTGTCCTGTTGTAGGATGAAATTGGCTCCAATTAAGCGCTGTCCACGGGGTATGGCTTTGCAAAATGGAGTGATAGCCTTCCTTATTCAAAATCCCTTTTACCTTGTACAAATCTCCCACTTTACCAGAACCAAAGCAACCCCAGACCATCACATTACCTCCACCATGCTTGACAGACGGCGTCAGGCACTCTTCCAGCATCTTTTCAGTTCTTCTGCGTCTCACAAATGTTCTTCTGTGTGATCCAAACACCTCAAACTTCAATTCGTCTGTCCATAACACTTTTTTCCAATCTTCCTCTGTCCAATGTCTGTGTGCTTTTGCCCATATTAATCTTTTCCTTTTATTAGCCAGTCTCAGATATGGCCTTTTCTTTGCCACTCTGCCCTGAAGGCCAGCATCCTGGAGTCGCCTATTCACTGTAGACCTTGACACTGGCGTTTTGCGGGTACTATTTAATCAAGCTGCCAGTTGAGGACCTGTGAGGCGTCTATTTCTCAAACTAGAGACTCTAATGTACTTGTCTTGCTTCTCAGTTGTGCAGCGGGGCCTCCCACTTCTCTTTCTACTTTGGTTAGAGCCTGTTTGTGCTGTCCTCTGAAGGGAGTAGTACTCAACGTTGTAGGAAATCTTCAGTTTCTTGGCAATTTCTCGCATGGAATAGCCTTCATTTCTAAGAACAAGAATAGACTGTCGAGTTTCACATGAAAGCTCTCTTTTTCTAGCCATTTGAAGAGTTTATTCGAACCCACAAATGTAATGCTCCAGATTCTCAACTAGCTCAAAGGAAGGTCAGTTTTATAGCTCCTCTAAACAGAAAAACTGTTTACAGCGGTGCTAACATAATTGCACAAGGGTTTTCAAGTGTTTTCTAATCATCCATTAGCCTTCTAACACAGTTAGCAAACACAATGTACCATTAGAACACTTGAGTGATGGTTGCTGGAAATGGGCCTCTATACACCTATGTAGATATTGCATTAAAAACCAGACGTTTGCAGCTAGAATAGTCATTTAGCATATTAACAATGTATAGAGTGTATTTCTGATTAATTTAATGTTATCTTCATTGAAAAAGACTGTGCTTTTCTTTCAAAAATAAGGACATTTCTAAGTGACCCTAAACTTTTGAACGGTAGTGTATGCATCCAGTACTCCCATTGACGCTGAAGAAATACTTTAATGGTTTAACCCCTTAAGGACACGGACAATTTTGGCCTTGAGGACAGAACAGATTTTTTATATTTCCCTCTTTGCACGCTCATAACTTATTTATTTTTTGTACGACGTAGTTGTATGAGACTATGTTTTTTGCGGGACGAGATGTACAAATACATTATCATTTAATGTATATACATTTTTATTTTGGCGAAAATGCAGAAAAAAAGCAGTTCCGCTGCAGTTTTAATATTTAATTTTTTTAGACCATACACCGATCATCATAAATAATGTTATACATTTGTTGTTCTGGTTGTTACGGTCGTGGCAATACCAAAAATGTCTCTATTATCTTATGTTTTGGGACTTTTTTCAAAAGTTTATTTATTGTAAAAAATTTATATTTCTGTGTATTTTTTTACTTTTTATATTTAACATTAAAAAAATTTCCATTAACTTAACTTTTTTTTTATTCCCATAAAGGGATTTTATTTTATAACGCCATACAGCCCCCTCTGTAGATAACGCCGTACAGCCCCCTCTGTAGATATCTACAAAGGGGGCTGTATGGCGTTATCTACAGGGGGTCTGTATGGCGTTCTCTACAGTGGGGGCTGTATGGCGTTCTCTACAGAGGGGGCTGTATGGCGTTATCTACAAGGGGGGCAGTATGGAGTTCTCTACAGAGGGGGCTGTATGGCGTTCTCTACAAGGGGGTCTGTATGGTGTTCTCTACAAGGGGATCTGTATGGCGTTCTCTACAGTGGGGGCTGTATGGTGTTCTCTACAAGGGGGTCTGTATGGCGTTCTCTACAGAGGGGGCTGTATGGAGTTCTCTACAGAGGGGGCTGTATGGCACTCTCTACGGGGGGGCTGTATGGCGTTATTTACAGGGGGGCTGTATAGCGCTACCCACAAGGGGTGCTGTATAGCGTTACCTACAGGGGGGGCTGTATAGCGTTATCTACAAAGAGGGCTGTATGGCGTTATCTACAGGGGGACTCTGTATGCCGTTCTCTACAGTGGGGGCTGTATGGCGTTATCTACAGAGGGGGCTGTATGGCGCTAACGCCATACAGCCCCCCTGTAGGTAACGCTATACCGCCCCCTGTAGGTAACGCTGTACAGCCCCCCTGTAGGTAACGCCATACAGCCCCCTTTGTAGATAACGCTATAAAGCCCCCCCTGTAGGTAACGCTATAAAGCTCCCCTGTAGGTAACGCTATACAGCCCCCCCTGTAGGTGACGCTATGCAGCCTCAAAAAAATCTGACCTACAGTGTGTCCTACAAAAGACATGTATCCCCTATCCACAGGATAGGGGATACATGTGTGATCGCTAGCAGCGATAGGGAGAACGGGGGACCGAAAGTCCCCTGAAGTTCTCCATGACTAACCCCTGACTTCCGGCGTCTGCGCAGCTCAATAAAAATGAAAGGAGCGCTGGTCACGCATGCGCAGAAGCGCGACCGGCGCTCCATTCATTTCTACGGAGCTGCCGACACAGACCCCGGAAGTCCGAGGTTTGTGATGGAGAACTTCAGGGGACTTTCAGTCCCCCGTTCTCCCTATCAATGCCAGCGATCACACATGTATCCCCTATCCTGTGGATAGGGGATACATGTCTTTTGTTTAATGGCAGAGCGGGGAGATACCTCCCTGCTCTGCCATAGTGTTCAGTGGCATCCCGCTGTAGCAGCCATAGCGGCTGCTAGCGGAGCCTCCGGCCATGGTGGGGGCCCGTGCCGGCGGGCGACATGGGCCCCCTCGTGCCGCGGGCCACTGGCCGGGCCCCTTACAGAAGTACCCCTAATACCCCCCCTCAGTATGCCCTAACAACAGGAAATATGTTCAGACAGCCCTGGGGTCCTTCAATGGACCCTGGGCTGTCTGGCCATACAAGTTATGGGCTTTGATCGTTTCACAGGGATTTTCTGTGACGCGATGAAAGGTCAGTCCCCCCTCATCTTATTTACTTTGAACGCCGAGATCAGCTTTGATCGCGGAATTCAAGGGGTTAACGCCGGAGAGAATAGGTTTCTCTTCTCTTCGCCGTTAGGCTGGGTTCACACGACCATGTTACGTCCGTAATAGACGGAACGTATTTCGGCCGGAAGTCCCGGACCGAACCCACAGCAGGGAGCCGGGCTCCTAGCATCATAGTTATGTACAGTTGTCCTGCAGTGAAGCAGGGACTCCTAGCATCGTACATAACTATGATGCTAGGAGCCCGGCTCCCTGCACTGTGTTCAGTCCGGGACTTGCGGCCGAAATACGTTCCGTCCATTACGGACGTAATGTTCTCGTGTGAATCCAGCCTTAGAGCGGGGCTGTGGCTGTCACACAGGATGAGAATGCTCATCCTAATGCGCGAAGAACCTGCTGCTCAAGACGAGCATTCTCGTCCTGTGTGGGCAACCAGTTAATAGCGTCCCCTGGTGACCCAGTAGTGACTTCATTGTTTCCAAGCTCCAGCATTGTAACAGAACTGCAATGCATTTCCGGGCCAGTCGTGACTATGGTGTCATGAGAAATGAAGAGCTTTTTCTTGGTATGTGTAAAGCCATTCCGTTTGAATAGCTGAAAAGCTTACAGCGTCCATAACCATACACATTTCGTCAATAAATATGCACAAAGAAAGACGTTATTAAGAAGGAATATTAGAAATTAATTTGAAGCAAACTTATTTAACTGGTTCCTTACCGCTGGCTGTGTTTTTACGGCCAGCGGTCAGGGTCCTTAAAACCCGAGCCATAGACTTTTTACGGCTCTGGTTTTAACTTGCTGCCCGCGCTATCGGGCAGCTGAATGTCGGGTCTCCGGCTGTCAGTGACTGCCGGGGACCCTGATGAGAAGATAGAAGCAGCTTTCGCTGCTTCTGTCTTCTCCGATGTCTTGTACACAGCGCTGAATGAATGCTGTGTATAGGAATAGAGGCAGCGGCCGCGCCGCTGTCTCTATTCCTCCCGGTGATCATGTGACTGGTCACATGATCGCCGGGTGCCATTACTAACAGACTGCTGCTGGGTCTTACTAGACCCAGCACAGCCCTATTAGTGACAATCGTCACTATGAGAGGGCTGATTTCCCCTGTAACTGGGGCTGCTGTGCAGCCTCAGTTACAGGGGAAAAACATGGTGTAAAAGAAAGAAAAAATATATATAACGTTCCCCATAGGTTTTTTTTTGACCTTTGAGGGACAGACCATAGTAATAAAAAAATAGTAAAGTCAAGTGCAAAAAAAAATGTATAATAAATACACATAAAATACCCACCCCAAAAAAAAACGTTCCCCTCCGCCAATCATTTTTGTAACGCTATCGCTGACCCAATTACCCTAATATAGAAATGTAATATATTAAAATTTACGGTAGACAATGACGATCACAAATAAAAGGTCTATTTTAGGGTAAAACTATGTTATTACCAAAAAAAAATTGCTGAAACGTAAAAAAGCTTATTTTTTTACTATTATTTTCAAACTTTATGAATAAAAATTCTAAAATAGCAAAAAAGGTGTGTATAAAAACGATAAAAAAAGAAACCTGCATTGTCTACGGAAAAAAACGTCGCAAAAGTCACGTCGTTAGCCCAACAAATAAAAAGTTATAGCCATTTAACTAACACGTGCTAAAAAGGGCTAAACGGTGTCTGGTCCTGAAGGCACAAAATAGCCCGGTCCTGAACTGGTTAAGGCTTACTAAAGCATAACGCCATATGTAAGTAATTTACATCAACAATATTATTTTTAAATATATATTGGTTCTCCAATCCTGCTTAAATTCTATTCAATGAACAAAACAGATGTGAATTTGACATGTTGTCTAATTTGTTCATGCCGAGTCTAATTAAACTGAAAAGAAGAATTCAGACATATTTTATATTTGTAACGTGTGGCGTGGAGAAGAATGTTTGGCTGCTTTATACTTATTTATTCTTATTGCTCCAAGTTTATTTGATTTTTTTTCCTTTATTTTTTTAATTTATTTTTTACAATGGGGTGTTACAGGAATTTTACCATGTTAGGCTCTGTTCACATTATCGTTGTAGTGCCCACGGTCGCTGGCCACCAGCATTCCCCCTTTTACCGGCAGCCACCACCGCACGCCTCTCAGGAGTTGCCGGATTCTCCTCCCCCAGAGACGCCGGCACACACTGCTCTCTCCCTGCTGTTACTCTTAGGGTGTGCGCGCGCTCATCCCTGATCTTAAAGGGAACCTGTCACCAGCATTTTACCTATTGAACTTTACTTATCCCTGACTGGCCGATGCTATCAATAGTTCATTCCCGTTATCCCCTCTCCTAAACTCCTCCTCCGACTATTAATAACGGTCTGCAAACATTTTGCGGCTTTTATCGTAATAATCCGGTGTCCCTTTGTGCGCATAGAATAGGACATCAATGCACAAGCGCAGGATTTTGTGTGCTGGGGGAAGGCGAGGAGCTGTCAATCAAAAGTAAGGAGGCGAGATAAACTCGGAAAGACTTGAGGAATGAAGAAATGACTCTTTTCAAACGAAGATTTGACTCTTTTCAAATGAAGATCTGACCAGTTTATGCTCATTTGCATATGGTGTGGGAACACTAAAATACTGAATACTAAAGGTACAGAGCTGACTAAGAAGACAATTATAGGTTATATAGAAATTATTTTTCACCCACGACCACCAGGTGATGCTGGTTTAATAGGTGAAATGCTGGTGACAGGTTCCCTTTAAGGGCCATCATGCGCACCAGCAACTTAGACCCTTGTCCAGCACACCTGTGACTTTAAGAAGGACTCTGCCCACTTCCACCTTGCCTGAGCAATGTTATGTCTTCCCTGTTTGTCTTGTAAAAGGTTCCTTAGCTGTATCCTGATTGCAGTTTCCAGTATCCAGTATCTTTGTCTAATTCGAGTGCCTAAGTCGCGTGTCCTGGACGACTTCACCATCTGTTTATGGTGCCCATGCCAAACAGAGTATCCGAGACGATTTCACCCTCTGAGTTCGATGCCAAGCCGAGTGTCCAAGACGACTTCACCATCTGTGTTCTGTGCCCGTGCCAAACTGAGTGTCCGAGACGACTTCACCATCTGTGTCCGGTGCCCGTGCCATGCAGAGTATCAGAGACGACAGGTGTCTGGTGTCCGTGCCAAGTCCACTGTCCGAGACGACTGCATTACTCCAGTCTGGTGTCCTAGCCAAGTCCAGTGTGCGTGACGACTGCACTACTTCAGCCCGGTGTTCTCGCTAAACTCCATTATCCTGCACAGGTCTGCTTCCCCTGTCTGGCAAATACCCACTTCTAACTTTACAGGTACTTTGTCATTACTGATTCTCACAGACTCTGTTGATCAGCAGCTGCTCCGTTACGGCGGAGTGGCCCAGTGGTTCCACACACCTGCCAGTTATTACAGTCGTCATTGTTTCCACTTATAACGCCGTCATAACAGCTATGCCAGTAATCAGTTTTCGGTTTTCCATTTGGCCTGTTGAACCCCACTGACTTACAATGCGGTCTGTCAAAGTCTATTTGTATTTTTAAAGAGATAAAGAAAAAAGGCACGGCGCCACATAGTGTAAGTAAATCCCAGGAGTTACAGTAGGTAAAAATGAATAAATGCTCACCAAAGGACAGATGGATAAGCGCGTAAAGAGTGCTGTTTGAAGAAAGTGCTGCTGCCGAGATCCAAACCGGTGAGGCCAATTGGCCTCCGCAATTGAAGCAATATATGTTTAAGAAAAAATGGATCACAGACGGCGCGGCTACTTAGTAATGATGAATGCAGATGATAAATAGATAACTGTTTATTTTGATCCAGGCTACGAGTTTCAATGCTGCACCGGCATCTTCATCAGGCCATATAAAATATCTGTACAGACACCAATGTTTAAATACACCACGTTGTTAGAAAAAAAACGCCAATGTGATCGGGGTCAAAGTACCCCGGTGACGTCATCCTATGGGTCAAAGTTTAAAGTTTAAAATATCATTGTTGGTTAGCAAGTAAAATGATAAATATACGTAATATACATCAATGTTTTTCAAAAGGAAGAAGCAATAACCATAAAACATTAGAGAATGTAAAAATAGCGTGTTAAAAATCCATTTGGATGCTAATAAGATCGTGAAGTGACCAAATGGTCATGAGAAACGGTAAAAGTAAAACTTGTTTAAAATAACGTGGAGTAATATAATGATGAATATTAACAGAGAGATTACATATAAAATGAATAGAAGTGAAAGAATAAAAAAAATGCAACCGAACCAATTTGTTTGTTGCAGGACACACCAGCACACAGACGGCAACGGAGCGTCCCCGGAGTCAAGGCAACCACACTCAACCCAGAGCGCAGGCAACGACCACGGAGAAGGAATGGACATGTCATGAAAGTATTCATGACAAGGTAAGTACACTAAATTCCTTAACGTGCATATTTTAACATTAGCCGTTCGCTAGAACATTGAAATGACCACATTTAAAGAAACTAAATGGTTATTACTATAGCATGTGATTATCAGTCAAGGGATGTTCCTGAGATGTCATTCAGGCCTTTGGATACAGAGTAATAAGTTTAAAAATCCAGTAGTTTTCTCTTTGTTTAATGTTTACGAAGTAGAATCAATAAGCACAGGCTTAATGTGCTTAACCCCTTAGTGTCTAAGCCTGTTTTGGCCTTCAGGACCAGCCCCATTTTTGCAAATCTGACATGTGTCACTTTATGTGGTAATAACTCCAGAATGCTTTTGCCTATCCAAGCGATTCTGAGACTGTTTTCTCGTGACATGTTGTACTTTATGATATTGAAAAAATTTTGTCGTTAAATTCAATATTTATTTGTAAGAAACGCCAAGATTTAGAGAAAATTAGCAAAAATTTGCATTTTTCTAAATTTAAATGTATTTACTTGTAAAACAGATAGTAATACCACACAAAATAGAAGAAAAGAAGAAATGATCCAGCGCTGAGTCGTACTTTGGATTTAAAAAGGAAGCAGTATTCCCACCTTTATTGGGGTATTGAAATAAAATTGAAGGGAGACGCAGTCCCAAGACGTGTGAATAGTAGGCGGTTTGCCCTGGCCTACGCGTTTCAAGCACGAGCTGTGCTCTTACTCATGGCAAAAAGAATGTGAAAGCACTTCCTACCTTGCCTGCTAGATATACAAAGATAATGAATATGGGAAATTCAGGTGAGTGATTAACGCTTGATGCTGATTGTTACTGCAGGTGAAATTTGCCTGCAGGCTGAAACAGCATAGGTATATGTAATCAAAGAAGTATGTGTTACATACTAAAAAATATATGGACCTGTTCATTCCATGCAAAAAACGATAACTAAATATGAATTAAACTACTCAAGGTACTAGGTGTTACATACAATACCTTGAGTCGTATAAATCATACAGCAGGCAAGGCAGTAATTGCCTCACGATACATACAAGATATATCACAGATGTTACATTTGCGCAGCAAAAAATTTATTCAAAACAACATATATAACACAATTTTCAGTTTGACTTGATTTCTATTGTTGCATATTTGAATTAGCATGAAAGATGTTAATAATATACGACACAAGTATGCAAACAAATCGGAAATATAATTAAAATAAAAAAAGAGATTAAATATATATATACACAAAAATGACCAAAGGAACACTATGTAAACTGTGTATATGTGACAGTTATAGACTATCAAAACATTTAAATACATCATTAAATGGCAATAAGTTAAATCCTAAGCCGTAGGTCATTTTTGTGTATATATATATATTTAATCTCTTTTTTTATTTTAATTATATTTCCGATTTGTTTGCATACTTGTGTATTACTAGTTTATACTTCCCATATGTCTACTTTATGTTTGCGTCGTTTTTTGAACATTCTTTTATTTTTCTAGGACGTTACAAGGCTTAGAACTTTAGAAGCAATTTCTCATATTTTCAAGAAAATTTCAAAAGGCTATTTTTTCAGGGACCAGTTCAGTTCTGAAGTGGCTTTGAGGGCCTTATATATTAGAAAGAAGTCACCCCATTTTGAAAACTGCACCCATCAAAGTATTCAAAATAGCATTCAGAAAGTGTTTTAACCCTTTAGGCGTTTCACAGGAATTAAAGCAAAGTAGAGGTGAAATTTACAAATTTCATTTTTTTTCTTCGAAAATTCATTTGTAATACATTTTTTCTGTAACACAGAAGGTTTTACCCAAGAAATGCAACTCAATATTTATTGCCCAGATTCTGCAGTTTTTAGAAATATCCAACATGTGGCCCTAGTGTGGTAATGGACTGAAACACAGGCCTCAGAAGCAAAGGAGCACCTAGTGGATTTTGAGGCCTCCTTTTTTTAGAATATATTTTAGGCACCATGTCAGGTTTGAATAGGTCTTGTGGTACCAAAACAGTAAAGACCCCCAAAAAGTGACCCCATTTTGGAAACTATACCCCTCAAGGAATTTATCTATGGGTATAGTTAGCATTTTGAACCCACAGTTTTTTTGCTAAATTTATTTGAATTAGTATGTGAATATGAAAATCTACTTTTTTTGTGAAAAAACTTAGAAATTTTAAATTTTTACAAGGAATAAAGTAGAAAAAACACCCCAACATATGTAAAGCAATTTCTTCCGATTATAGCAATACCCCATATGTGGTAATAAACTGCTGTTTGGACCCACAGCAGGCCTCAGAAGAGAAGGAGCACCATTTGGATTTTGGATTTCTGATTTTGCTGGAATGGTTTTCAGTGCCGTGTCGCGTTTGCAATGCACTGGAGGGATGAAAACCGTGGAAACCCCAAAATAGTGACCCCATTTTGGAAGCTACACCCCTTAAGGAATTTTTCTAGGGGTAAAGTTAGCATTTTGACCCCACAGTTGTTTTGCTGAATTCATTGTAATTAGTCTGTAAAGGTAAAAATCTACCTTTTTTCTGAAAAAAGGTAGCCATTTTTTATTTTTACAAGGAATAAAGGAGAAAAAGCACCCCAACATTTGTAAAACAATTTCTCCTGCTTACGTAAATACCCCATATGTGGTAATAAACTGCTGTTTGGACCCACACCGGGGCTTAGAAGGGAAGGAGCGCTATTTGGCTTTTGGAGCTCAAATTTAGCTGGAATACTTTTTGGGTGTCATGTTGAATTTGCAAAGCACCCGAGAGACCGAAACAGTGGAAGCCCCCGAAAAGTAACCCCATTTGGGAAACTACACCACTTAAGGAATCTATCTAGGGGTATAGTGAGCATTTAGGCCCCACACGTCTTTGCAGAATTTATTAGAATTGGGCCGTGAAAATTAATATCAACATTATTTCCACTAAAATGTTGCATTTTTTCAATTTCACAAAGGATAAAGGAGAAAATGCAACCCAACATTTGTAAAGCAATTTCTCCCGAGTACGGCTTTATCCCAAATGTGGTCATAAATGCTTTTTCATTAGAAAATAATTAACCCTTTACGAACTGGTTCATGTTTTGCTTTTTGCTTTTTCGTTTTTCCTCCCCGCTTTCCGAGAGCCACAACGTTTTTATTTTTCCGTCAATAGAGTGGTGTGAGGGCATATTTTTTGCGGGACGAGCTGTAGTTTTTATTGGTACCATTTTTTGGTACATAAGACTTTTTGAGCACTTTTTATAAAATTTTTTGGTAGAGCCAGGGTGACCAAAAAACGGAGATTTTGCCATTTAAAATTCTTTATTTTTCACTGCGTTCACTGTGTGAGTTAAATAATGGTATATTCTAATAGCTTGGACTTTTACGGACGCAGCGATACCAATTTTGTGTAATTTTTTAATTTTTTTACATTACTTTAGAGAAAAAAAGTGAAAAGGGTTTATTTTTCGACTTTAAATATTTATTTAATTTTTTCCACTGATAATAATAATTTACTTTTGTTTTTACATATTTTATTAGTCCCCCTAGGAGACTTGAACCAGCGATCGTTAGATCACTGGTAGAATACACTGCAATACTAATGTATTGCAGTATATTGTGATCTTTACAGGCTCCTGTAACAGCGTGATCGCTGTTTCTGTCCGTTAGTCCCGGGTATCAGCTGTAATACACAGCTGACACCCGCAGCATATGGCGCGGGCTCAGCGCGTGAGATGCTCCATATATCACCCCCCACACCACGACATGCTATTAAGTCATGGTGCGCAAAGGGTTTAATGCGCAGCGGATGGTACAGAGTGAAAATTAAAATTTTCCACTGATGTGTCATTTTAGTGCACTATATGTTGTGCCCAGTTTGTGCCACAAATACCACATAAAATATTAACAGGGTTCTCCCGGGTATGGCGATGCCATATCGGTGGATGCAAACGTCTGTTTGGGCACCCTGTAGGGCTCAGAAGGGAGGGATGCCATTTGGTAGTAGCTCTGGCGTTTTGCTGGTATTTCAGTTTATAATGTGGGGGCACATATAAGCTGGGCAGAGTACATCAGGGGCATAATAAGAGGGTATAATAATGGGGTAAATAAATAATAATCCACAGATATGTGGCCAGTGTCGCACTTATTAATGGCACCCGATCCTATCCGCTTTTGGAACCCTCTGTACATTTTGCATCGCCATAATCTGGGAGTCGGAACTTTTTTTATTTTTTCACCACCGGAGCCGTGTGAGGGCTTATTTGTTGCGGGACAATCTGTAGTTTTCATTGGTACCATTTTGGGGTACATGCGATTTTGTTGATCACTTTTTATTCAATTTTTCGGCAAGCCAGATGACCAAAAACCATCAATTCTGACAATGATTTTTATTTATTTTTGACGGAGTTTACCCTGGGCCATAAATGACTATTATACTTTATTCTGTGGGTCAGTACGATTACGGCGATACCATATGTATATAGGTTTTTTTTATGTTTTGCAGCGTTTGCGCAATAAAATAACTTATTTAGAAAATAAATTATTTTTTGTGTCACCGTATTCTGAGAGCCGTAACTTTTTTATTTTTTAGTCAAAAAAGCTGTGTAAGGGCTTGATTTTTGCGGGACGGGTTGTAGTTTGTATCGGTACTATTTTGGCGTACATGCGACTTTTTGATCACTTTTTATTACATATTTTGGGATGGGTGGTGACCAAAAAATAGTGATTCTGGCATTGTTTTTCGTTTATTTTTTTTGCGGTGTTCACCGTGCGGGAAAAATAATATTATAGTTTTATAGTTGGGGTCGTTATGAACGCGGTGATACCAAATATGTGTCATTTTTTTTTTTACGTATTCATTTTTTTTCCTATAATAAAAGACTTCTAATAGGAAAAAAAGCAGTTCTTGTTTATATCACTTCTAACTTTTATTTTTACACTTTTTTTAAAACATTTTTATTCTTTTTTTAACTTTTTTCACTTGTCCCACTAGGGGACACTTAGACTGGCAGCTCTGATCGCTGCTGGAATACATTACACTACGCACGTAGTGTAATGTGTTCTAACTGTCACTGTGACGTAACAGTCACACTGACAGGAAGCCTACGACGACCACCCTCCGGGTGGTCCTCATAGGCTTCTGTACATGGCAACCCGGAAGCCATTGTCTGGCATCCGGTTGCCATGGGTACCATTGCCAGCCCTCGTGATTTCACATGGGGGCTGCCGATCGGCGCTAAACACCTTAATCGTGGCGTTCAAAATCGAACGCCGCAATTAAGGGGTTAACTGCCGATATCAGCGGCGATGGGTTGCTGATCGGCAACGGGGAATGCCGGGCAGACACCCTACACAGTTAACCGCCGCTGTTTCTCCTTACTGTTCTAGCTGTGGAGAGAAACAGATACAAGTGTGTCAGTGTCCCCTCACAAAATCACTTGTTCCTCACACACAGTTTATTAAAAAAAAAGCAAATTTTTTTCAGTATTTTATAGTATATAGTATAGACATATAAATATAAATATAAATATATTTACTGTTTATACTAAGAATCGTACTATAAACTACTTTCTTTTTAGGGTACGCTGTTAGACGGCGTGTACGCTGTTAGGCCTTATGCACACGACCGTAGCCGTGTGCACGGCCGTGATTTTCGGGACGGCCGGCTGCGGACTGTCAGCCGCAGGCCGCCCGCAAATCGCGGGACATGCACATGGCCGCCACCATTGTTTTCAATGAGCCTGGACCGCAGAACAGGGTCGTAATAAGACATGCCCGTTCTTTCTGCGGTCCGGGCTCCCGGGCCGTGCAAGGACCGCAAAAACTACAGTCGTGTGCATGGCCCCATAGAAAAGAATGGGGCCGCAATTCTCCCGTGGATTTTCGGGGGAATTGCGGCCGCAAAAACACGTTCGTGTGCATGGGGCCTTAGACGGCGTAGGGTGCTGTTCTGTGCTTGGGTTTACGGTTTGTGTTAGGCGAAGGGTTTAGGTTTAGGTTTTAAAAAAAAAAAAAAAATTAAAAAAAACAATAAAAAAAAAAAAGTGTAATTCTTTTAGTGTTCTTAGTTGATTAGGCTTCATGCACACGACCGTGTTCGTAATTACGACTCATAATTATGTTCACGGCCGGCCGCGGGCAGCCGGCCGCTTTTGCGAGCCGTGCTGTCATTATAAAGTATAGCAGCACGGCCCGTAAAATAGAAAAATAGAACTTGTTCTATTTTTTTAACGGCACGGGCACATTCCCGTGAGAAAACGGGAAGGTACGGGAAGGTACCCGTGGGTAACAGAAGTCTATGAGCCCGTTATTGATAAAAAAAAAATTGAAACCGCTAGTTCCATTTATTATTTGCGGTTTAGACTGTATTATCATTATGGCTGCCAGAAGATACAGCGTTGAGGAAGCCTATCAGATGCTATGCTCAGATATGGATTCTGCATCTGAAGTTGAGCTTTTAGGGTATGTGCACACGTAGTGACCAAAAACGTCTGAAAATACGGAGCTGTTTTCAAGGGAAAACAGACCCTGATTTTCAGACGTTTTTTGAGCAACTCACGGTTTTCGCTGCGTTTTCGCTGCGTTTTTTACGTCCGTTTTTGGAGCTGTTTTCATTGGAGTCTATGAGAAAACGGCTCCAAAAACGTCCAAAGTGTCCTGCACTTCTTTTGACGAGGCTGTATTTTTACGCGTCGTCGTTTGACAGCTGTCAAACGACGACGCGTAAATGACAGGTTGTCTGCACAGTACGTCGGCAAACGGCAGATGTTTGCCGACGTATTGTAGCCCTATTTTCAGACGTAAAACGAGGCATAATACGCCTCATTTACGTCTGAAAATAGGTTGTGTGAACCCAGCCTTACTTGAAAACGGTGTCGGGTCTGCAGCAAACGAGGACAGCGAAGTGAGTCACGATATTATTGTTCCGCTTGTCCTTCCAACCCTGGTCTATGCATAAGTCCCTGTTTTGTCCTTATCAATACACTATGGGCTTTATTACAGTTTTGTTCGGGTTTTTGGTGGACCTCTTACACCCGACAATACTTCTAGAAATAGCGACATTAATTTGGGGAGTAGTGGTCCTTTACTGTATCTATACCTACGGTGTGGGACACTGCCCCTTTATATATTCTACAAGTGATTGGTTGTTTTGTGCACATGGCGGTTCCTACCTTGCCGGGCAGGGGCTTGTTATGGTGTACCGCGTCACTTGGCACATTCGTCCCTTATATAGGGATTGATGGAGCTAAAGAGACGTTGTATGACCAGTCACTTTGAATAATAAAGTCATTACAGCCCTACAAATTTTATTTCATCCTGTGAACATGCTCTAGTTTTCCACATAGCTGGATACATTCTTCCTCCTTTTTTTTGGATATATTGCCTTTTTCCGCCAACAGTTTAATACATTTTCCCACTCTAACTTACTATATATCAGAGCGGGTTGATATACATAATGTCTATGGACTGACATGATTTCAGGACAGCTGCTTTCTTAGCACGACATAGTCATAGGGTGTAGAAACTGTTAGGGACATCTATTTCTCAATCTAGAAAAGTAGAATCCTCCCATTTTCAAAGCAAAATGTGTGTCTTGAAAGCCTCCGGGTGCTCCCTTCCTTTTGGGTCCTGCCCTGTGTCCAGGAAACACATTAGGGTTTCAAAATGGGGTCATTTATGGGGAGTTTCTATCTTTTTGGCAGCTCAGTGCCTCTATAAATGTGTAATGGGACCTGAAACATTTTCAAGCAAAATGTGTGTCCTGAAAGTCTTCGGGTGCTACCTCCCTTTCGGGCCCTGCCGTGTGTTCAGGCAAAGCATTAGGGTCACAATGTGGGCATTTTTGAAAACAGGAGAAACAGGGTGATAGATTTTGGGGTGTGTTTCTTCATTCTGATGGTCGCTTTACAAAGAAATTGGTCTTCAAAGTGATACTTTTATATAAAAAGTGTTTTGTTTTTTTATTTCACCTGCTATACATTAAATTTAGCAAAAAACTGTGGAGTCAAAATACTCACTACACCCCTAGATAAATACCTTAAGGTGTCTAGTTTTCTAAATGGGGTCGTTTATGGGGAGTTTCTATCGTTCTGGTAGTTCAAAACCTCTCCAAATGTACAGTGGGGCCTAAAACATTTTCAAGCAAAAATGAGACCTGAATGCCTCTGGTTGCTCCCTTCCTTTCGGGCCCTGCCGTGTGTCCAGGCAATGCATTAGGGTCACAATGTGGGCATTTTTGAAAACAGGAGAAACAGGGTGATAGATTTTGGGGTGTGTTTCTTCATTCTGATGGTCGCTTTACAAAGAAATCGGTCTTCAAAGTGATACTTTTATATAAAAAGTGTTTGTTTTTTTTAATTTCACCTGCTATGCATTAAATCTAGCAAAAAACTGTGGGGTCAAAATACTCACTACACCCCTAGATAAATACTTTAAGGTGTCTAGTTTTCTAAATGGGGTCGTTTATGGGGAGTTTCTATCGTTCTGGCAGTTCAAAACCTCTCCAAATGTACAGTGGGGCCTAAAACATTTTCAAGCAAAAATGAGACCTGAATGCCTCCGGTTGCTCCCTTCCTTTCGGGCCCTGCCGTGTGTCCAGGCAACGCATTAGGGTCACAATGTGGGCATTTTTGAAAACAGGAGAAACAGGGTGATAGATTTTGGGGTGCATTTCTTCATTCTCATTGTCGCTTTACAAAGAAATCGGTCTTCAAAGTGATACTTTTATGAAAAAAGTGAAATTATATTTTTTTACGCCTGCTTTGCATGAATTCTTACAAAAAAACTGTAGGGTCAAAATACTTACAACACCCCTTAATAAATACCTTAAGGGGTGTAGTTTTCAAAATGGTGTCACTTGTGGGGGTTTCCACCATTCTGACACCTATGAGCCTCTGAAAACCTGGCTTGGTACAGGAAAACAAAATGTACTTTCAAAAGTGCTGCGAAAATAGAGTAAAGCGATGGAAATATATATTTAATAAAAAAAAAATGTACAGTATGTAAGTACATATTTGACATATTTCAGTTAAAAATAGGGAAAAATTATAATTTTTACAAAATTTCTTCAATTTTTCTATATGTCTACTTCAATATGTCTACTTTTACCACTAAAATAAAGTACAACATGTGACGAAAAAACAATGTCAGAATTACTTGGATATTCAAAACTTTCGCAGAGTTATTCTGTGATAAAGTCAGACATACCAGATTTAACAAATCTGGCTTGGTCATTAAGGTCTTTTCAGGCCCGGTCATTAAGGGGTTAAAATACGATCAGCAGATAAATGAGAAAGTGCTCGTTCATCGGCTGATTGTTGCCCTATTTTCATAGGAAATGATCGGGAATGAGCGTTCATATGATATCCACAGGATCTGCCATAAATGTCTGATAGATGTCCCACCTCTGGGACCCGCACCTATCTCTAGGTTTGTTAATAAATCAAGTGAAATAACACTGGGACAGGTGTGTTACATAAAACTAGTGAATGTCCAATGCTGATTTGTCTCTGAAAATCAGAGATAAGATTCCAATGTGTTAGGGTATGTTCACACGTCTTAACAAATTACGTCTGAAATTACAGAGCTGTTTTCAGGTGAAAACAGCTCCTGAATTTCAGATGTTTTGACAAGTGCACGCGTTTTTTGCGGCATCCATTACGGACGTAATTGGAGCTGTTTTTCTATCGAGTCAATGAAAAACGGCTCCAATTACATCCAAAGAAGTGACATGCACTTCTTTGAGGCGGCCGTCTTTTTACGAGCCGTCTTTTGACAGCGGCGCGTAAAAAAAAGCCCGTCTGCACAGAACACCATAAGACCCATTGAATTCAATGGGCAAATGTGTGCCGACGGTTTGAAGACGTTTTTTCGGGCATAATTGAAGGCGTAAAACACCAGAATTACGTCCGTAAATAGGGCGTTTGAACATATCCTTACTGTCTAATGCTACACACTGTAACGTCTATGGCCACGGCCCGTCGATCGGTCGTTAACCCCGACGACCGTGGCCATGGACAGCTTACCTGCCTGCAGCGTCGTCCCCCAGTCAGGCGCCGGCACTCTCTTCCGGATTCCGAGTGTCTCCGGCGGGTGCGCGCGCCCGCGCGTCCACGGCCTTAAAGGACCAGTGCGCGCATTTTTGCAAAAAACTGCAATCGGGCTCAGGATGCCCTGGGCTATAAAAAGGGCTCTGCCCTCTTGCCCTTTGCCAGAGCGTTGTTAGTTTTCCCATTGTTCGTCTTGCTTATGGTTTCCCAGTGTCTTCCAGCCTCCCAGTGTACCTTGCTCCTGTGTCCCGTATCCTGTTTCCTGTATCCTGTTTCCATGCTACCTAGTGCTATAGCCATGCTGTGCTACCTACCGTGCTGTGCTACAGTCTACGCTGCCCTGCTACGCCTCACCGAACGACTTCCCACCGCCTGGTTCTGGACGTGTCCACCTCGCCACTGCCTACGATTGCCTCAGGTACTCTCGCTGAACCATTGAACTGTGTACTTTCCGGTTTGGCCAGCTGCCATCCCCGCTATGCGGTACGGCCCAGTGGGTCCACACCCCGCATCGTGACAGTACGCTCTGGCCATGGACCCCGCTGGCCAATTCAAGGGCTTGACACCCTCCCAAGCCATGCAAGTTCCTCAAGCCGACCCCCCTGTTGCTCCTCCTGGCAGTTCCTGTACGGACCCTCGGTTCTCACTGCCATTGCCCTCTCGGTTTGATGGAGACGCCAGTGCTTGTCGGGGGTTCCTGAACCAATGCCACATTCATTTTACCCTGCACTCTCGGGCATTTCCGTCAGATGGAGCCAAGATCGCATTTATCATCTCCCTCCTGACCGGCAAGGCCCTGGCATGGGCTAACCCTATCTGGGAACGTCAGGGACCCGAGACCCGAGACTTCCAGGAGTTCGCACGAATATTCCGAACCGTTTTTGAGGAGCCAAGGCGAGTCTCATCAGCCGCCACCGCCATCTTCAACCTTCGCCAAGAGGACAACTCTGTGGGCGAGTATACTATTCAGTTCCGGACTCTGGCAGGAGAGCTATCCTGAAACAATGAGGCATTCGTGGCATCCTATTGGCATGGCCTGTCGCCCGAGATCAAGGACGAACTGGCTGCTCGAGACCTGCCTCCCGCGTTGGACGACTTGATTCTGCTTGCCACTCGGGTTGACATAAGGCTGAGGGAGAGATCCCATGAGGTTTGTCAGGAGCGCCGGCGTCCTAGACTGGCGTCCAACTTTCAGCAACCCCTCTTGCCTGCTTCTATCGCTTTGCCCGAGGTTCCGATGCAAGTTGACCGACTAAAATTATCGGTCCAGAGAAACAGCGCAGGCGCACCTCTGGACTTTGCTTATATTGCGGCCTCGCTTGCCACGTCGTGCGTCTGTGTCCTCACAAGCCAAAAAACACCAGCGCCTAGGCTTGGTTGGAGAGACAACCCTGGGCGTCAGCACATTGATGCAAGAACTCTCCTCCAAACTATTTATCCCTGTAACCATCATTGCTGGCGAGAGGGCCCATCAGGACTCCGGCTCTGCAGCCAACTTCATCTGCCAGGATCTTGTGGATCTCCTACAGTTGCCCACTATCCCGCTTGAAAGGCTGCTGATCGTTGCCTCGGTGGATGGGCTGCCATTACCAGACCCAGTTGTGTCCGTAACCAAGCCGTTGAAACTCCAAGTGGGAGCCCTTCATGCTGAGATCATCTCTCTGTTCGTCCTGTCCAAGGCCGTCAACCCCGTGCTGGTGGGGTTGCCTTGGCTTCGCCTGCACGCCCCCGTCCTGGATTGGAAGTCTGGAGAGGTTCTCCAGTGGGGTCCGAAGTGTCTTGACCGCTGTCTGAGTCACATCCAGTCGCCACAGCCCGCTCCTCTTCAGTCGTTGGCAGGTCTGCCCCTCTGTTTCTCTAAGTTCGGCGATGTCTTCAATAAAAAGGAGGCCGAGACCTTGCCGCCACACCGGGCATATGACTGCCCGATCGACCTGGTTCCGGAATCGTCTCCTCCTCGTGGTAGAGTGTACCCTCTCTCCTTGCCAGAGACCCAGTCCATGTCGGCTTACATCAAGGAGAACCTGGAGAGGGGTTTCATTCGTAAATCTTCATCCCCGGCCGGAGCAGGGTTCATCTTTGTTAAAAAGAAAGATGGATCATTACGACCTTGCATTGACTACCGAGGACTAAACCAGATCACGGTGAAGAACAGGTATCCTCCGCCTTTAATTTCTGAACTGTTTGATCACATACAGGGGGCAATTTTTTTTTCTAAACTGGACCTGCAGGGGGCCTATAATCTGATCCGGATTCGTCGAGGTGACGAGTGGAAGACTGCCTTTAATACTCGTGATGGGCATTACGAATACTTAGTCATGCCCTTCGGCCTGTGTAACGCTCCCGCAGTATTTCAAGAATTTGTCAATGACATTTTTTGTGATCTCCTGTATGTTTGTGTTGTGGTGTATCTCGATGACATTCTGATTTTTTCCCCAGACCCAGTAACTCATCAAAGTCATGTCCGCCAGGTGTTGCTCCGTCTAAGAGAGAATCGAGTTTACGCCAAGTTGGAGAAGTGTGTGTTCGAGAAGAAGTCTCTATCCTTCCTGGGCTATATTATCTCAGATCAGGGCCTCAAGATGGATCCCCAGAAGGAAAAGGCCGTCCTGGAGTGGCCACGCCCTCAAGGCTTAAGGGCCATCCAACGCTTTCTAGGATTCGCCAACTTCTACCGACTCTTCATCCCCAACTTCTCATCTTTGACAGCACCTATCTCCACCCTCACTAAGAAAGGTATGAATGCCAAGATGTGGACCCCGGAAGCTGAAGCCGCATTTGAATCCTTAAAGAAAGCCTTCACATCTGCCTCCATTCTGCACCATCCGGACGTATCCTTACAGTTTTCGTTAGAGGTGGACGCCTCCTCGGTGGGTGCTGGTGCACTGTTGTTCCAGAAAAGACCGAAAGGCAAGGCCGTGGTATGTGGCTACTATTCCAAGCTGTTTTCTCCCGCAGAGCGTAACTACTCGATTGGGGACCGGGAGTTACTGGCCATCAAACTGGCTCTGCAGGAGTGGAGACACCTACTGGAAGGCGCGGTTCATCCTATCCTGATCTTAACGGATCACAAAAATTTGACCTACCTACAGACGGCCCAGCGGTTGAATCCTCATCAAGCCAGGTGGTCGTTGTTCTTTGCTCGGTTCCGGTTCGAACTCCACTACCGTCCAGCCGACAAAAATGTGAGAGCCGATGCCTTGTCTAGATCTTTCGAAACCGAGGACGCCATGGAATCTCCACAGAATATCATTGACCCATCCTGTATCTTCTCTGTGAATCCCCTGCAAGTCATAGACATTCCTCCGGGTAGGACTTTTGTGCGCCTGGTTGACCGAGGAAGAATTCTTCGCTGGGGTCACAGCTCTAAGCTGGCAGGTCACGCGGGTGCTCGTAAGACCCAAGATCTAATCACCTGTCAGTTCTGGTGGCCCACGCTGCCCAAAGATGTCATGGACTTTGTCTCCTCTTGCACAGTCTGTGCAGCAAATAAAGTTGCTCACTCCAGACCTGCGGGCCTGCTCCAACCACTGCCTGTGCCCGTCGCCCCGTGGCAACATGTCGCTATGGACTTCGTCACGGATCTTCCCCCTTCTGCGAGTTGCAGTGTGATCTGGGTGGTGGTGGATCGATTTTCCAAGATGGCTCACTTCATCCCATTGACCGCTCTGCCGTCTGCTACGCGATTGGCTGACCTCTTAATACAGCACATCTTCCGTCTGCACGGTTTGCCCCTGCATATTGTCTCGGACAGAGGTGTCCAGTTCACCTCGAAGTTTTGGAGTGCACTCTGCTGGCTCCTTGGTGTGAAATTGGACTTCTCTTCGGCCTATCATCCCCAGTCCAACGGGCAAATCGAGAGAGTTAACCAGATTATGGAGAACTACCTACGTCACTTTGTGTCCAGGCGCCATGATGATTGGGTGCATTTGCTCCCGTGGGCAGAGTTCTCCTATAACAACCACACCAGTGAGTCGACCACATCCAGTCCATTTTTCTTCGTCTACGGCCAACATCCTCGTATACCTCTTCCTGTTTCTACAATGTCCCAGGTGCCTGCAGCCGACTCCACCTTCAGGGACTTTCTACAGATATGGCAACAGACCCGATCTTCTATACTCTAGGCGGTGGACCGCATGAAGAGAAAGGCAGATACAAGAAGACGGGTGCCTCCGCAGTTCCTTCCAGGGACTAAAGTCTGGCTGTCTTCTAGGAATATCCGGCTGAAGGTGCCGTCATGCAAATTTGCTCCGATGTTCCTTGGTCCCTTTGAAGTCCTGCTACAAATTAACCCGGTATCCTACAAGCTGCGGCTCCCCCCCCACTCTCAGTATTCCTAACTCCTTTCACGTCTCCCTGTTAAAACCGGTGGTCCAGAACCGCTACTCCAGGATTCCTAGTCCCACAGTGGTTCCTGGCGGCCCATCTGGGACTTTCGAGGTAAATGAGATTCTGGCTACCAAGAAGGTGGGAGGAAGGACATTTTATTTGGTGGACTGGAGGGGGTTCGGCCCAGAAGAGAGGTCTTGGGAGCCAGAGGAGAACATCGAAGCCCCTGTCTTCGTGAGGAAGTTTCTCTCTCGCTCTGGTCCCAAGAAGAGGGGGCGTAAGAGGGGGGATACTGTAACCCCTATGTCTATGGCCATGGCCCGTCGATCGGTCGTTAACCCTGACGGCCGTGGCCATGGACAGCTTACCTGCCTGCAGCGTCATCCCCCAGTCAGGCACCGGCACTCTCTTCCGGATTCCGTGTGCCTCCGGCGGGTGCGCGCGCCCGCGTGTGCACGGCCTTAAAAGGCCAGTGCGTGCGTTTTTGCAAAAAACTGCAATCTGGCCCAGGATGCCCTGGGCTATAAAAAGGGCTCTGCCCTCTTGCCCTTTGCCAGAGCGTTTTTAGTTTTCCCGTTGTTCGTCTTGCTTATGGTCTCCCAGTGTCTTCCAGCCTCCCAGTGTACCTTGCTCCTGTATCCCGTATCCTGTTTCCGTGCTACCTAGTGCTATAGCCGTGCTGTGCTACCTACCGTGCTGTGCTACAGTCTACGCTGCCCTGCTACACCTCACCGAACGACTTCCCACCGCCTGGTTCTGGACGTGTCCGCCTCGCCACTGCCTATGATTGCCTCAGGTACTCTCGCTGAACCATTGAACTGTGTACTTTCCGGTTTGGCCAGCTTCCATCCCCGCTACGCGGTACGGCCCAGTGGGTCCACACCCCGCATCGTGACACACACCATCTGGGCTGGATTTCATGCTCTTTAAGTATTAGCCCAAATCAGGTTTTTCACTAGAGTTGTGCTAAAATATCCCTGGGTCCTCGCACATACATTTTCAAATGATGTACGGAGAGCACAGAACAAAGGAGAGGTTCAACTTTTAACACCATTTTACAGTTTATTTAGTAAATAGATAGAATCTACATGAAAAGTTGAGTAGCTTGGTTAATACATTACATTCCTTATCTTGCACAGAAATTAAATATACAATAAAAAGTGGAATCTCAAAAATGTATCACACAATAAAAAAATATATATCCATGCCAAGTTCAGCCAGCAACAGTATTAAAAAAGTTCTACAGTTGTAGGCATTTCCCTTTTGTTTTTTGAGGTGACTTGTATAAATTGATCATGTTCTGGCTTAAATATCTCTCCTCAAGAATACATAACTCGTAAACGTAATTTACGTTAATAATTCCCTCTAAGGCAGGGGCAGATCAAGTTATTTTGGTGCTCAAGGAAAAAGTCGTATAATTCCCCCCTTTACCCCATGGCTTAGTGTAGATAACGGTAACATTTTTTTGTTTTTGAAAAACGATAATTTTTGGCCAAGTTATGAGCAATTTTATATTTATGCAAATGAGCCTTTCTAATGGACAACTGGGCGTGTTTTCTCTTATTTCCAACTGGGCGTGTATTGTGTTTTTAGCAACTGGGCGTGTTTACTTGTTTTACTAACTGGGCGTTGTGATTAGAAGTGTATGATGCTGGGGGCGTGGCTTGGACATGGCGCTGACCAGACGTGCTGCTTGAGAGCTCCTGCACTTCCCTAACCCGCTCATAAGCACATTAATAAGCAATATTTTATCACCCTGATGGTCAGGAAATCCAAGGCTTCCACGGGGACTCCCTACTGTACACGGCAGATGTCTTCAGCCGGCTCTATCCAGAGATTTCTGACCGATGCTGCATCTGGAACATCATCCAAGATGGCGCCGCTGGAAGGGAGGCAAGATGGCACCGGGACTTCGCTTCCAGAGGGGCTATCATCTGCGGCCGGTGTAGCTGCATTAGGTACCGCTAGTACCTTCCCCTCGATATCGGGTTCTCAGGGGCAGTTTCCCTCCTTGCTGGATGGGATTGAGCCGTGCTCTTCTGGGGCTGTGATGGTGCTGCCTACGGGGGACTGTTCGCCACGTGGTGCCTGTAATAGCGGCCGGGTTTCTCCCTTATCTTCCCCTCATGTGCTGGGACCTGCAGTTCTGCCTTCTACCTCTCCCAGAGATATGGTTATCCATCCCTCCTCTCATCTTGGTGTTACTGCTGTCCTAGGGGATGATTTACAGGGCCTGAGACGACAGCTATCGGCATTGCCCACTAAACAGGACATGGAGCGTTATGTAAACCGCCTGGAGACGACATATAAATCGGAAATACAATCTCTTACTACCAACTTATCTCAATTGTCCGATCAAGTACAACGGATGGAAAGCGATGTATCCAATATTACACAGCAACAAGTTTCTCATGCCGACCGATAAGATCAGCACTCTCAGCAGATCCACACATTATTTAATCTTGCTGAGGATCATGAGAATCGGAATCAACGTAATAATATTCGGCTGAGGGGCATTGCTGAGGATATCTCTCCGGGTCAACTCATTCCTGCTTTACAGTCTCTGTTTAATTCTCTACTTGGGCGCCCTGCTGACGATCCCTTGGAGCTGGATAGAGCACACAGAACTCTAGGTCCGCGCAGCCCGGATCCTGATAGGCCTAGAGATGTGCTATGCCGTGTCCATTTTTTTTCTCTAAAGGAGCAGATCATGAGGAAGGCTCGAGATAAAGGCGAGGTCTTATTACAGGGACTCTGGACAAGCGCCGGGTGCTACGTCCTCTACTGGACGTCTTGAGAGAACATGAGATTTCCTATTCCTGGAGTCACCCCTTTCAGTTGCAGGTTCGCAGGAATGGGGCACTGCTGAGTGTTCGGGACCCGGGGGACGTTCCAGATTTCTGTGATGCTCTCCGCTTGCCTAGAGTCTCTCTCCCGGATTGGCCTTATGTTCCCATTCCGCCGCCGCGTCCACGGTCACGCAGGTGAGGTCGCTCTCCTGCTTCTCCTGTGAGGCGTCATGATGGGCGTCCTGCGGAGCCGATGTGATGCACTTTTAATGTTTCTTAATTGCAGCCTGCTGTCGGAGTTTAATTACAATGTTTATTGCGTTATCAGCTGAAGCAATTATATTCGTAGTTACGTATGGTCATTACTGAGTGGGTCTTCATTATGCTTCACAGATGATTGCTGTTGGAGTCCTGGTGGTCACTAATAGCGGTCGATTGCCGTTAATATGCCACAATTGCGAATGTATTTATTTTATTTTTTTCTCATTATTTTTCTTTATTGCTAAACCTGTTTGTACATTTATGCTGATAATGAATGTATTCAGGGTTGTTCGCTGCTGGGGTTTCTTTAAGGCCCTATTAACAATGTAATTCCTTAATTAATTATTTTTGGGTAACGCAATAAGTGCCTTGGTTTTCATTTTATGTTATATCGTTATTTGCTATATCAAATTTGCTGGGTTGGGGGGTGCGGGGCGCTGGCTAGACCTTGTCCTGACACTCCTCCTCTTAGGGTTTCACTGGTTATATCCGGTGTATATTGGATTGTTTCTCCTTGATTAGATCAAGGAGTGGGTGCTTGTTTCACCTGCTTGTTTGTCCTTGTTGTCGTGTCTCCCTTCCTTGTCTGTCCCGTCCTTTTCCTCATTGTTATAGCACATTTCTTGATTTCCTAGACATACGTGCGTTGGAAATGGCGCAGCTGAAAGTCTGTACCTTTAATGCTAGAGGGCTTAATGTCCCCGAAAAACGGTCACAGATATTGTATAATATGCACAAAGAACGGGTAAATATCCTGTTTTTACAGGAGACTCATTTTCAGGTGGGCCACACTCCACAGTTTACAAATCGCTATTATCCAGTGTGGCTCCACAGTACCAACCCGGAATCCAAGTCCAAGGGCGCTAGTATATGTATACACAAGTCACTCTCTCATAAACTGGTAGATGTTCTGGTTGACCCGGGTGGTCGGTATGTGTTTCTCAAACTGTCTATTCGGAATAAGCTGTTCACCTTGGTTAATATGTACCTCCCCAATCAGGATCAGGCGCGAGTATGTTGTGGGTATTTGCGGAAATTGGAAGAGTTCACGGAGGGAGTTTTGATTGTGGGTGGTGATTTTAACCTGACGTTCGATTCTAGGCTAGACACCTCCTCGGGCAGGTCTGCGGTACCGAAATCCCATTTGGGAGCCTTGAAAACTGTGATGCATTCCATGCAATTGATTGACGTGTGGAGGATTCTTCATCCTCAGGTAAGAGAATACACTTTCTTCTCCCCGCTACACAATATGTATAGTAGACTGGATGCCTTTCTTATTAGCCACCATTTGCTTACCTGGCAACCCATTTCGGAGGTGGGCCCTATGGTTTGGTCGGATCATGCCCCTGTATTTCTAACACTTACGTTTCCCAGTTCAATACCCAATTTCCAATCTTGGAAACGTAATGATAATTTACTGGGTGACTCAGTGTGTGTGTCAGCCCTTAAGGACTCGCTTAACAGTTTTTTTGAGGTACACACACGGGACACTACCCCATTACCATTGCAGTGGGAGGCATTAAAGTGTGTAGTCAGGGGAGTCCTGATCCAACATGGGGCTCGGTTGAAGCGGGAAAAAGGGGTAGCCATTACGCGGCTCCTTACTCAGATTCGGGACCTTGAATCCCGCCATAAACGAGTGCTTTCCTCACAGTTATTTGCGGAACTCACTGCAGCGAGAGAATCCTTGCGTTCTCTGATAGACCAGTCACACGCTCGATTCAGGGACCGTATGCGAAAGCACTCGTACGAATTTGCAGATAAATGTGGCAAGTCTCTAGCACGGGTACTACATCCTCGCACCCAGGCGTCGTATATCCCTAAAATGACTTCCCCCTCGGGTGGTGAGGTTCATGATCCGGTGGGGATCACCGACTGCTTCAGACAGTACTACTCGGCATTATACAATCTTAAAGGCCATTTTCAGGATATGCAGGCGGATGCGTTACGTGATAAAATAGACCGGTATGTACATGACACTGCGTTGCCGTCCTTGGGGGGCGGGGAGGCTTTGGGACTCGAGGAGGATTTTTTGGAAACGGAGGTGGAGCGTGCTATTGGGGAATTCCCCTTGGGCAAAAGTCCAGGACCCGATGGGTTCAATAATAAATTCTATAAAAAATTTAAGGATCAATTGGCTCCATTCTTGACGAAAGTTTTTAATTCAGTGTCTTCCTCGTGTCCCTTTGCACCCCAGTCCCTTGAGGCTCATATCACCCTGTTACCAAAACCGGGCAAAGATCCGACGGTGTGCGCAAACTTCCGACCAATATCATTGATAAATGTAGATGTTTAAGATTTTTGCGAAGTTACTGGCCTCTCGACTCTCGCCTCTCTTACCAGATTTGGTCACAGATGATCAGGTGGGGTTTGTGCGCGGCAGGGAAGCACGGGACAACACTAACAAGACCCTCCTTTTAACATCATACTGCCAATTCCATAAGATACCGATGTGTTTACTCTCGGTCGATGCGGAAAAAGCATTCGACAGGGTACATTGGGTGTTTCTCCGCAGTGTCCTGACACAGGTTGGCCTTGGCGCCGTTATGGTGGATAGGATTATGGCATTATATCAAGGGCCTACGGCCCGGGTTCGAGTTAATGGGTTGTTATCTGACTCTTTGTCTATTTCTAATGGCACGAGACAGGGGTGCCCACTCTCACCTTTACTCTATGTTTTGGTCATGGAACACCTGACCGTGGCACTGCGGAACAACCCTAATGTTAATGGCGTCTGTGTTGGCGCAAAGCACCACAAATTAGCATTATATGCCGATGATCTCCTCGTGTACATTACAACTCCCATGGTTTCCATGCCATCTTTGACTGGGGAATTCGAGCGTTTTGGACATGTGAGCAATTTCAAAGTCAACTATTCCAAATCGGAGGCATTGAATATTTCTCTTGATTCTACCTTAGCCACCCATCTCGCTCGGGTTTTCCCGTTCAAATGGCAAGCTACATCTCTAAAATACCTGGGGGTGCAAATTCCCACACACCAGTCGGATCTGTTCGCTTTGAACTACACACCCATTCTGCAGCGCACCTTGAAGGATTTAATGGCGTATGGTGGGAATCGCATATCGTGGTTTGGGCGCATTAATGGGGTAAAAATGGACATTCTACCCAAATTCCTTTACATATTCCAAACTTTCCCTATCATGATTCCAACAAGCTTCTTTCAAGTTTTACATAGGGCCATAGCTAAGTTTGTTTGGGGCTCCTCTAAGCCTCGTGTTCGTTTTGCTGTCCTCAGTCGGCCGAAAAAGGAGGGGGGAGCAGGTTTGCCAGATTTTAAACGCTACCACCAAGCTGCGTTACTGATGCGATTAGTAGACTGGTTCCGTTCAGGTGCGGGTAAGCAATGGGTGCGCATTGAGAAGGCCATGTCTCCCCTAGCATTGCAGTCTCTGCCTTGGTTGTCCGCTTCTCAGCGACCTTCATCTTCTCTGCCTTACCTCACACGTCAGTTTCTTGCAGTATGGGAGAGGATCATTGCTACGATGGACATTGTTCACCGTCCAGGCCCTCTAACCCCTCTTTTTGATGATCCTTCCTTTCCTCCGGCGGTGGGTGTGGACACATTCCTCTGTTGGGAGAGACAGGACGGTAGTTTCTTGGCTAAGACTCTTACACCTGAGGGTACAATTTTGTCACAGGCTGTGGTCTCCGGGGCCTGCCCGGGGGGACGTCCGGTTTGGTGGTCCTATTTTCAATTGCGCTCCTATCTTTTGTCAATGGGCGACCGTTTTGCTTTGCTGCAGGTTAAGACTCCTCTGGAACACTACTTGTTGCTGACTACTGCCCCCTCTCATGTGCTGTCTTTTTTACACGGGATCCTCCTCCCTAA
This sequence comes from Rhinoderma darwinii, assembly GCF_050947455.1. NCBI lineage: Eukaryota > Metazoa > Chordata > Amphibia > Anura > Rhinodermatidae > Rhinoderma > Rhinoderma darwinii. The sequence continues at coordinate 36,043,169 of NC_134699.1, forward strand.
ATACGATTACTCCCAGCTGACATTCACCACCGCATGGGATGAGGAATTGGGGACTCGACACTCTGCTGAGGAGTGGGGCACATCTTTCTTCCTGGCGCATAAACTGCCGACTTCGTGCTTTGCCCAGGAAAAAAATTATAAAATTCTCACTAGATGGTATCGCTGTCCTTCTTTACTGCATAGGATATTCCCTGATGTACCTGATGAATGCTGGAGGTGTGAAGAGGCTCCTGGAACCATGCTGCACATTTGGTGGGATTGTCCCAAACTTCGTCCCTTTTGGGGAAAGATTTTTGATCTCGGAAATAAACTTTTTCATACTGAGGTTCAGACTTCGGCCTCTATTGGTCTACTTTCCATGGTTCCGGGATCACTCTCACACCTCAAAAAGAGTGTCTTTCGGCAGTTTTGGACCGCAGCAAGAACAGTGATTCCTCGTCATTGGAAGTCCAGCACTGTGCCTTCCCTGAAGGAATGGGTGACGGAGGTGAATGGAATTATGAGGATGGAGGAGTTGATGTCTGCTGATCAGGGTAAAGCGGAGCGCTTTGTCCGCACCTGGGCAGTGTGGGCTGGATTCCGGGGTGGTGATGATTTACCTCTCTGGCTGGATGGCCTCTTTTGAATATCTACATAAAGTCTACTTTTTGCGTGCTATATCCGTATGTGTTTCCCTTTGTTGTCTTGTGTTAGTGTTAGTTTGTCGTATAAAGTGCACTTATATGCGATAATTGTTAGCCACCTGTGGGGACTGGATCCCCTAAATAAGGCACTATCTTTGCTGCACTTATGGGACTGTTGTTTCCATTGCATTCTTGTATAATTTTTGCCTGCTGATTAGGAGGCTACCTCCTACTGCTGCTCTGTGTCTTTGATACTCTATGTAATATTGAAGTGTTATAGTGCACTGTATGTGAATTTTGCAAATGCATGAAACTAATGTATATGCTGTTTTGTTGTGTAAATTTTCAAAATAAAAATCTTTGATAAAGAAAAAAAAAGAAGTGTATGATGCTGACGAATCAGTGACCAGTCAGCATCATGCACTCCTCTCCATTCATTTACACAGCAGCATCACGTTCTTACTAGAACGATGTGCAGCCACATACACAGACATTAACGTTAATCAAGTGTCCTGATAATGAATACACATGACCTCCAGCCTGGACGTCATGTGTATTCAGAATCCTGACACTTCTGAATCTTTTCTGTGAGATTCCAGTAAGCCACGCGTAATCTCGCGAGATTACGAGTTAAACGAGATTTCGTTTCCCTTGCTGGAAATCTCACAGAAAAGATTCAGAAGTGTCAGGATTCTGAATACACATGACGTCCAGGCTGGAGGTCATGTATATTCATTATCAGGACACTGGATTAACGTTAATGTCTGTGTATGTGGCTGCACATCGTTCTAGTAAGAACGTGATGCTGCTGTGTAAATGAATGGAGAGGAGTGCATGAGGCTGACTGGTCACTGATTCTTCAGCATCATACACTTCTAATCATAACGCCCAGTTAGTAAAACAAGTAAACACGCCCAGTTGCTAAAAACACAATACACGCCCAGTTGGAAATAAGAGAAAACACGCCCAGTTGTCCATTAGAAAGGCTCATTTGCATAAATATAAAATTGCTCATAACTTGGCCAAAAATGATCGTTTTTCAAAAATTTTTTTTACTGTTATCTACATTGCAGCGCCGATCACATGCAATAAGAGATAGGGATTTGAGAATCTGGTGACAGAGCCTCTTTAAGTATGACTCCATTCTAAAAGCACGACATGGACTGTGTTGGCACAACTTGGCTACATTTCTAAAACACTATAAATATACCCAACGCCATATAGACTGCTATTTGGCACCTATTAAAGTTAGGGTGTGTAAAGTTGGGGGCCACTCACACTATTCCTAAAGCTTCAAGAAACACAGGAGACTTAATAAATTAAAAATTATTTAAATTGTTCACAGTAAGAGTTAATTTTTATTTTTTTTCTAATACACGGCAAACCACACGTTCTGTCCTCTCTTTCCCCGTTCCTTAAGGTTTGCTACACAACCTACTCTCAACACTCCACCAACTAAACCCTTGTTCCATGTCTTTCAAAAGACCCTGGGAAAATAACCCTTTTCATTCTCAAACACAAATTCTACGTGATGTACATGTGAAGGATGGTTTATTTGATTATATTCTCTGTATGAAATTACATTATGAATTATCAAGCAGAATGCCGAATTACTAAGATATGTATTATGTGAAAGTGATTATAATAATGTTTAAATGATTTAGTTTCATGCAGCAGCCATCTTGTCTGGAGTTCCCATCTTGGTACTTTTGTAGTGAATAAGAAAGACATTGTTCCTTTAAGGGTATGTGCACACAATGAGAGGCTTTTAAGTCTGAAAAGACAGACTGTTTTCCGGAGAAAACAGCTGCTTCGTTTCAGCCGTAAAAGCTGCTCCTCGTATTATGCGAGGCGTCTGTGACGCTCGTAAATCTTGAGCTGCTCTTCATTGAGTTCAATGAAGAACGGCTCAAATTACGTTGCAAAGAAGTGCCCTGCACTTCTTTGCCGAGGCAATCAATTTACGCGTCGTCGTTTGACAGCTGTCAAACGACGACGCGTAAATTACAGGTCGTCTGCCCAGTACGCCGGCAAACCCATTCAAATGAATGGGCTGATGTTTGCCGACGTATTGTAGCCCTATTTTCAGACGTAAAACGAGGCATAATACTCCTTGTTTACGCCTGAAAATAGGTCGTGTGAACCCAGCCTAACACAAGTTATGTTGATTTCGTATGTTTTAACTTTGACCTTGGCTCCCATACGAAGCTTGCAGAGAATGGACAGGGAGTGAGAAGGGAGGGTGGCAAATATGCGTGTGGGAGAGCCTCCCCCATCTTACGGGAACATTCTGCCCAATGTAACGTCCATGGCCGCGGGCCGTCAGGTTTACTCACCCCCTGACGCCCGCAGCCATGGATCCATGAGCGCTGGTCCCTGTCTCCTTCCTAGGAGACGCCAGCGCTCACTTCCGCTCCGTCCTGCTGTGTCCCGTAGGGTGCGCGCGCTCGCTCGCGCACGGCCTTAAAGGGCCAGCGCGCGCACAAATGATTTCGTCATCATCATCAACTGCCCTGATTTCCTGGTCTATAAGAAGGCCCCAGGCCTTCTGATCCTTGCCTGAGCGTTGTTAGTCTATCCCAGTCTGTCTCGCAATGGTCCCTTAGTGTCTCCCGTTCCAGCTGTTACCCGTGCCCTGTTACTGTTCCTGTATTCCGTATTGTTCTAGTTCCTGTGCCTACTAGCGTTGGAGTAGTGTCTTCTGCCATGTCAAGTGTCGTCTGCCACGTCAAGTGTCGTCTGCCACGTCTAGTGTCATCTGCCACTTCAAGTGTCGTCTGCCACGTCCAGTGTCTGCCACGTCCAGTGTCTTCTACCACGTTCAGCGTCCTCTGCCACGCCCAGTGTCCTCCGCTTCATCGGATACTGCCCGCCACGTCTGGCGCCACCTGCCGCGCCAGCCTCCACCCGTGCTGAAGCCACAGCCACCTTCCGGACTATTTCAGGTACCCAAGCATTACTGTCTGCCATTGACTTTCGCATAGACTGTGACCTGGTCAGCTGCCTCCCCACTACGGCGGAGCGGCCTAGTTGGTCCACATACCCTGTATCCGTGACAGTACGCTCAGGCCATGGAACCCGCTGGCCAGCCCAAGACCGCAGTATAGAAGATTCAGACAGAGATGCATGACCTACGCACACGTCAGGATCAACTCCTTGAGGCGGTGAATTCTATCCTGGTCCGACTGGATCTACTCGCTGTTCCACCTCCGGTTCTTCCTCCTGAAGCTGTTGCCGTGCCACTGCCTGTTGCTCCCCCTGCTTGTTCCGGATCCTCAGTTCCTCTGCCCCTTCCTCCTCGCTACGGCGGTGACCCCAGAGCATGTAGAGGATTTCTCAATCAATGCACGGTGCATTTTAGGCTACGGCCTCATCTCTTCCCCTCCGAGGAGGCCAAAGTGGCATTTATTATCTCCCTCCTCGCTGGTAAGGCCCTCGCATGGGCGAACCCAATCTTGGAGCAACAAGGGCCTGTATCCGAGGACCTAGCCTGGTTCCTGCAGTACTTTCGTGCCGTGTTCGAGGAGCCGGGTCGAACATCCTCTGCCGCAGCCACTTTGTTGACCCTCAAACAAGAAGGCTCCATAGTAGGGGAGTATGCTATCACCTTCCGTACCCTAGCAGCCGAGCTGTCAGGGAACAATGAGGCACTGGTGGCGACCTTCTGGCAGGGACTGTCCTCTCACATCAAGGACGAACTGGCAGCCCGCGACCTTCCTTCTACCTTGGATGCCCTCATCCTGTTAGCCACCCGGGTTGATATGAGAATCCTGGAGCGCTCTCAAGAGGTTCGTCAGGAGAGCCGGGCCCACAGACCAGCACCATCTGTCCAGAGACCACTGTTGTCCACTCCTAGTGCGCTACCTGAAGAACCCATGCAGGTAGACAGAGTCCGGTTATCTGAACAGGAGAAGCAGCGCAGACGCTCCTCTGGACTTTGTATGTATTGTGGCCTCAAGGGTCATTTTGTGCGCCAATGCCCACAGAAACCGGGAAACTCCAGTACCTAGGGTTGATTGGAGAGGCAACTCTAGGTGGAACGTCTCCAAACGTTAAAACCTCTTCCAGATTATCGATACCTGTGGCCATTGTCACCGGACAGACATCACATCCTTCCTCCGCTTATCTTGACTCTGGAGCGGCTGCTAATTTTATCCAGCAGGATCTAGTGGATCGGTTTCGACTACCCACAGTCCGTCTGGAGAGACCCCTGGCAGTTGCCTCTGTGAATGGTCTACCAATGCCTGATCCAATCATGCTCATCACTGAGCCGTTGACACTACGGGTCGGAGCTCTTCACTCGGAACAGATCACCTTCCTGGTACTACCCAAGGCTATCAACCCTATCCTGCTGGGTCTGCCATGGCTCCGTCTACACGCCCCGACACTTGACTGGAATTCTGGAGAGTTTCTTCAATGGGATTCCAGATGCCATAGCCATTGCCTGTCACAAGTCCGTCCTGTTGTGCCCCCGCTGCCTCAGTCACTTTCCGGCCTACCATCTCAGTATGCCAGTTTTGCGGATGTCTTTTGCAAACGAGAGGCTGAGACGTTGCCTCCACATCGGAATTATGACTGTCCCATTGAACTGGTTCCCAATGCTTCTCTTTCCCGTTGACGAGTATATCCTCTCTCCTTGCCAGAGACTTTATCGATGTCAGCCTATATCAAGGAGAACATGGAGAGGGGTTTTATTCGAAAATCCTCCTCCCCGGCCGGGGCAGGCTTCTTCTTCGTTAAAAAGAGAGATGGATCTCTCCGACCCTGCATTGACTACCGTGGTCTTAATCATATCACGGTCAAGAATAAATACCCGTTGCCACTTATTTCCGAGCTGTTTGATCGCATACGAGGAGCCAAAAAATTTTCCAAGCTAGATCTGCGGGGGGCCTATAATCTAATCCGGATTCGCCGGGGTGACGAATGGAAGACGGCATTTAACACCCGCGATGGGCACTACGAATACCTAGTGATGCCCTTCGGACTGTGTAACGCTCCCGCAGTATTTCAGGAGTTCGTTAATGATATCTTCCGAGATCTCCTCTATATGTGTGTTGTAGTTTATCTCGATGATATTTTAATTTTCTCCCCAGATCTGATGACCCATCGGAGGCATGTTCGTCAAGTTCTGCTGCGACTAAGGGAGAATCGCTTGTATGCCAAGTTAGAAAAATGCACCTTTGAAAAGAGGTCTTTGCCCTTCCTGGGCTACGTCACCTCGGATCAAGGCCTTAAGATGGACCCTGAGAAACTAAAATCTGTCCTAGAATGGCCACGTCCTCAAGGCCTAAGGGCCATACAACGGTTCCTGGTATTCGCCAATTTCTACCGGCAGTTTATTCCGAACCTTTCTTCTCTGATGGCTCCCATCTCTACCCTTACCAAAAAGGGTGTGAACGCCAAGGTGTGGACTCCAGAGGCAGAGTCCGCATTCATTAGCCTCAAGAAAGCCTTCACTTCAGCTTCAATCTTCCATCACCCTGACGTATCTCGGCAGTTCTCACTAGAGGTGGACGCCTCCTCTGTTGGTGCAGGCGCACTTCTGTTCCAGAGGAGCTCCAAAGGAAAGGCAGTTGTATGTGGCTACTACTCAAGACTGTTTTCTTCTGCTGAGCGCAATTACTCCATTGGAGATCGGGAGCTACTGGCTATCAAATTGGCCCTGGAGGAGTGGAGACATCTTCTAGAAGGCGCAGCTCACTCCATCCTGATCTTCACCGACCACAAGAACCTCACCTACCTTCAGTCCGCTCAAAGTCTGAATCCTCGTCAAGCCAGGTGGTCACTGTTCTTCACCCGTTTCCAATTTCTGCTCCACTACCGTCCCGCTGACAAGAATGTGAGGGCCGATGCCCTGTCCAGATTATTTGAGACGGAAGACATGGTGGAGTCCCTTCAGACTATCATAGACCCATCCTGCGTTGTCACCGCCAATTCTCTGCAGCTTAGAAATATCCCTCCGGGGAGAACTTTTGTTCGGTTGGCAGACAGAAAAAGAATTCTCCGTTGGGGACACAGTTCTAGACTAGCTGGGCACGCTGGTGTCCGTAAAACCCAAGACCTGATTGCTCGTCACTTTTGGTGGCCCACGCTACCTAAAGATGTTCTGGACTTTGTCTCTGCTTGCACGGTGTGTGCCTCTAATAAAGTGACTTACTCCAAGCCTGCCGGCCTGCTTCAACCTCTGCCTGTACCCAGTGCCCCCTGGCAGCACATCGCAATGGACTTCGTCACAGACCTTCCTCTCTCAGTAGCATGCAACACCATCTGGGTGGTGGTGGACCGGTTCTCTAAGATGGCACATTTTATCCCGGTGACCGGCCTACCTTCTGCTCCCCGACTGGCGAGTCTCTTCATTCAGCACATCTTTCGCTTGCATGGCTTGCCTCTTCACATTGTGTCCGACCGGGGGGTTCAGTTTACCTCTAAATTCTGGAGAGCCCTCTGTAAACTCCTGGATGTGAGTTTGGACTTTTCCTCTGCCTATCACCCCCAATCCAATGGGCAAGTTGAGAGGATCAACCAGATCATGGAAAATTATCTCCGCCACTTCATCTCTTCACAGCACGATAACTGGGTACAGCTTCTTCCATGGGCCGAGTTTTCATACAACAACCACACAAGTGAGTCCACCACTTCCACTCCGTTTCACATCGTGTACAGTCAACATCCCAGAGTTCCTCTTCCTGTGTCGACTTCATCTCAGGTTCCTGCATATGGGGACTTCCTGCAAATCTGGCAACAGACCCGGTCCTCTATTTTGCTTGCAGTAGATCGCATGAAGCGAAAGGCAGATACCAAGAGAAGAGAGCCGCCTCAGTTTCTTCCGGGGACTAAAGTCTGGCTGTCCTCTAGGAACATTTGCTTGAAGGTACCCTCATACAAGTTCGCTCCCAGGTTCCTTGGTCCTTTTGAGATTCTGCAACAGATCAACCCTGTCTCCTATAAACTGCGGCTGCCTCCTACCCTCAGAATCCCTAACTCCTTCCATGTGTCCCTCCTGAAACCACTGGTCCTGAACCGCTACAGCAAGACTTCTAGTTCCACAGTTGCTCCTAGCTGTCCTTCTGATGTATTCGAGGTAAAGGAGATCCTGGACCGCAAGAGGGTAGGAGGAAGGACTTTCTATTTGGTGGACTGGAGAGAGTTTGGTCCTGAGGAGAGGTCCTGGTAGCCAGAAGAGAACCTCAGTGCTCCTGCTCTCATTAAAAAGTTCCTCTCTCGTTCTGGCCCCAAGAAGAGGGGGCGTAAGAGGGGGGATACTGTAATGTCCATGGCCGCGGCCCATCGGGTTTACTCACCCCCCGACGCCCGCAGCCATGGATCCGTGAGCGCTGGTCCCTGTCTCCTTCCTAGGAGACGCCAGCGCTCACTTTCGCTCCGTCCTGCTGTGTACCGTAGGGTGCGCGCGCTTGCTCGTGCACGGCCTTAAAGGGACAGCGCGCGCACAAATGATTTCGTCGTCATCATCATCAACTGCCCTTATTTCCTGGTCTATAAGAAGGCCCCAGGCCTTCTGATCCTTGCCTGAGCGTTGTTAGTCTATCCCAGTCTGTCTCGCAATGGTCCCTTAGTGTCTCCGTTCCAGCTGTTACCCGTGTCCTGTTACCGTTCCTGTATTCCGTATTGTTCTAGTTCCTGTGCCTACCAGCGTTGGAGTAGTGTCTTCTGCCACGTCAAGTGTCGTCTGCCACGTCCAGTGTCGTTTGCCACGTCCAGTGTCGTCTGCCACGTCAAGTGTCGTCTGCCACGTCCAGTGTCGTCTGCCACATCCAGTGTCTTCTGCCACGTCCAGCGTCCTCTGCCACATCCAGTGTCCTCCGCTTCATCGGATACTGCCCGCCACGTCTGGCGCTACCTGCCGCACCAGTCTCCATCCGTGCTGAAGCCACAGCTACCTTCCGGACTATTTCAGGTACCCAAGCATTACTGTCTGCCATTGACTTTCGCATAGACTGTGACCTGGTCAGCTGCCTCCCCGCTACGGCGGAACGGCCTAGTGGGTCCACATACCCTGTGTCCATGACACCCAAGAGAGATAAGGCCATCTGCAAACCTGATGTGTGAAGAATTATAATGATGTATCTGGAATGTATCGTATGTCTGTAATTGGCTGAATAAGAAATATTGTCACATTGTCTCTGATTGATTAACCTCAAGCCTACACCCCTTCTGAATGATAGTATTATAGTTTGAGCTTGGAAATAAACCTTCAGAGGAGTATTTTGAGCATATCAGCAGCGTCTGTGTGTTTTCTTCTCCTTTCTCGATATATATCGGTATGAAATATCCTGATTAGGATGCTGGATAAAGTGCCTGGCCTGAGAGTCTGTTGGACTCTTCTTAATTTCAGTCTAATATATCTTGAGCCATTGACTTCCACGACATACACATAAGCTAATCTTATTTCTCTTATCCAAAAATCCCAATGCCACTGATATATATATATATATATATACACACATATATACCCAGACATTTAATCAATAATGTATCCAGATGGCCATGGTGGTAATCACAGTGTTAAAAATAGGGTGGTCCTGAGACTCTCATTCCTTTAGTGTGGAATACAGGGATTATGAACAAGGCGGCACTATATTATCCATTCTTGGCACTTATTATATATACTCTATATGGACAAAAGTATTGGGACACACCACTTAATTATTGAATTGAGGCGTTTCATTCAGTCCCATTGCCACAGATGTATAAAATCCAGAACATAGTCATACAGTCTTCTAATACAAATATTTGTTAAGGAATAGGTCATTCTAAAGAGCTCACTAAATTGCAACAAGTCAGTTCATGAAATGTCTTTTTTATATTATTATTTTCTATTATTATAATGTGGAAACGTTTTAGTAACGAAGTGGCAAACCATGTAAAGCCTCAGTGCGGGGCTCGACGAGTGCTGAAGTGCATAGTGCATAAAAGTCACCAACTGAGCCAAAGGTCATGAAAGGGGGCAAAGGGGTGTCACTTGTAAAAAAGCAAGATGTCAGGGTAGGCGGCAGGCAAGGAGAGGTTCTTTTATAACCTGGAAAGCTCTGAGAATAATTTGCTGTGCACTGGCCCTTTAAGGGAAGAAGGTCAACCCACGCACCAGGAAGTGCCCAAGATAAATGAGGGGAGCGGCGGCTATGGAGGCCGTGACCCAACCTGGAGTGAAGGAGGAATACGGCATCAGCCAGAAGCCAAAGGACGCAGTGGAGAGGTAGGTATATGGCGGCGACGAGGAGCAGCGGCCGTTATAAACCTTAAGTATTAATTATTTGGAAATTACATTTTTACCATGAAAGGACCTACACTATGTGGACAAAAGTATTTGGACATACCTCTTAATCGTTGAATTCAGGTGTTTCATTGAGTCCCATTGCCACAGATGTATAAAATCAAGAACCTCCATTATCTAGCCATTCAGTCGCCTTTACAAACATTTGTGAAAGAATGTGTCATTCGAAAGAGCTCACTGCATTTGAGCGTGGTACAGTAATAGGATGTCACTGCTGCAACAAGTCAGTTTGTGACATTTCTTCCCTCCTAGATATTCCACAATCAACTGAGTGCTATTATTGTAAAGTTGAAGCGTTTAGGTATCACATTAACTCAGCCAATGGAGTGATAGACCACGTGGAGTTACAGAGCGGGATCTCTGAGTGCTGTGGCGCATAGTGCACAAAATTCGCCAACGCTCTGCTAACTCAATAACTCCAGAGCTCCAAACCTCCTCTGCCATTAACATCTGCACAAAAACTGTTTGCCAGGAGCTTCATGGCATGGGTTTCCATGCCCAAGCAACTGCATGCAAGCCTTACATCACCAAGCACAATGAAAAATTTGATAGAGTGGTGTAAAACGTGGTGCCACTGGACTCTGGAGCAGCGGAAACGTGTTCAGTGGAGTGACAAATCACCCTACTCTATATGGCAGTCTGTTGGATGAGTCTAGGTTTTGTGAATGCCAGGAGAACGTTACCTGCCTGACTATATTGTGCCAAATGTAAAGTTTTGTGGAGAAGAGATAATGCTATAGGGTTGTTTTTCAGTGGTTTGTCTAGGCCCTTTAATTCCAGAGAAGGGAAATCTAAATCCTTCAGCATACCAAGACATTTTGGACCATTGTATGCTTCCAAATTTGTCAGAACAGTTTGGGTTTCGGCCTTCTTCTGTTTCAGTATGACGTGCCCCATTGCACAAAGCAAGATCCATAAAGGCATGGTTGGGGGAGTTTGGTGTGTAAAAACTTTACTGGCCTGCACAGTGCCCTGACCTCAACCCCATTCAACACCTTTGGGATGAACAAGAATAGAGTTTGCAAACCAGGCTGTCTCGTTCAACATCAGTGTCTAACCTCAAAAATACTCTTCTGGATAATTGGGCAAAAATTCCCACAGACACACTCGAAAATATTGTAGATCGCCTTCCCAGAAGAGTGGAAGCTGTTTTAGATGCAAAATGGTGACCAACTCCATATTAATGTTTATGAATTTAGAATGGAACGTGTCAGGAGCTGAAGGGGTTAATTGTTGAAAGCAGGTACATCCCACCTAGGCTGCTGTATTTAATTAGATGTGGCTACTCATGTGTGTGAGCTGCTGGGTGCTGACTGTCACTCTGCACTTAGAGTGAAGAGTTGTGTGTGCTAAATGCTCCTGAAAGGAAAAAGGACTCCTGTAGGAGACTCTAACTAAAGACTGGACTTTCGTGGTCATCTCTGGGTGAGAGAAACCCGTATTTCTTTGTTAAGGTTTAATACCTGAAGTAAGGACTAAATGTTGATCTCTGCTGTAAAGAGTGAAACTTAGTTATACTTTATTTGCAAATAAACTGTCACAGCTAATGTGTGCCTACCCCTAGAACTGTTTTGCATGCTATCCGATCCCCCATGCACCCTCGGGTCCCGATAAAAGATCCCGTAGTTGTCCCAATACTTTTGTCCATATAATGCATCTCTGGAGAATATGTGGGTTGACCGGTTATTGGCAGGAGACTTATATTAGGGGGAATTCTGATTCACCTTACTAGGCTGGGGATATAGCTGAACACTAGATAGCTACCTTCCTCGCCTACCAGTTGTGATGACCCAGCTCCGTGGCCTCTTTTTTTATGAACTCATGCCCAGAATTCAATTGAATATTGCAGATGTGACTGCACCAATGCTGTGTGAAGACCTCTCTTAATTCTAGTCCTCTACTATAGCATCCCCCCTCCTCCCTGCATTTTCCTCATAGTCATAGTAAAATAGGCTAAATGTCTATGATGCTTAGAACAGATCGGTTGGAGAAGGGGCGGACATATCGCCAATGCAGCCGGTTTGACTGCACAGGGGCCCAGAGGGGGTGGTGGCCCTCTTAGCTGCCCTAAACACTGTGCGCATAGGCAGACGATGGAAAGCCCCCTTCCCTCCCTGTGCACTTTCGGCAACTCACAGATCAAGTCCCCCTTCCTTCACATGTTATTGATGCCATCTGTGAGCTGCCGAAAGTGTACAGTGTGAGAGGGGGTGGTCCCCACCATCTGCCGCGCGGCCACGCCGATCTATTACTTAGAAAACGTATGGGGGAAGGGGCCTGGCGAAACTTGCTCTATCTGGTGGTCTTTGTAACCTAGTAACCAGCATCACTATCAGATGCAGTGCAACATCTGACAGTGACGCAAACTAGGTGACCAAGACCACCAGATAGAGCGCGCCACACCTAGCAAGCAGCATCGCTATCTTCGGACCAGTTATTGATCCAGGATAGCGGCGCTGCTGAAATTAAGCCTAATACTGGTTGGCTGACCCTCTCAGCCAATCAGTTTTAGGGTTCTTCTTGCTCCGCCCCCTGAGCCTGCCGATGCTTTTACTGTGTGGCGTGTGTGCTGAGCGTCATGATGGGGACTGACTGAAAATAAAAGGAACTAGGAGGTAGTGATTGCTGCCCTGTCTGTAGAAAATGTTTGGAGTGAAGTGGAGCTCAGGGGACAGTTAAAGGGGAATGTCCTTCTTTAACATTTATGGCATATCAGCAGGGTATGCAATAAATGTCTGATAGATGCGAGTCCCACCTTTGAGACCCGCACATATCTCTACAACAGCGGCCCCCATAACCCTGTTCTGCCTTTCTCGGCTCCCGATGCTTTCCGACCACTTACTAATTAGATGGTCGGGAGTTACTAAAACAGCAAACAGCATTCAATTCTATGGGAGTTACGGAAACAGTGTAGCTTGGTGAGCTTTGCTGTTTTCGTAACTCCCGACCATCTAATCAGGAAGTGGCCGGAAAGCAGCGGGAGTCGAAAAAGTTAGAACAGGGTTTAGGGAACCCTGTTCTAGAGATAGGTACGGGTGCCAGAGGTGGGACCCGCATCTATCGGAAGTTCATGGCATATCCTGTGGATATGCCATAAATGTCCAAGATGGGCAAACCCCTCTAAAGTGTTCACTCACTGTGTGATCACCACACTGTGGTTGCCTCCTCAAGTACTGTATGGTGTACCACCCCGACAGATACACTTATTTTATTATTGGTTTACTACTTTGGATATAGTATTTTGCTGTATAAAGTATGTTTGTGTATACTCGTGTATTGGTTATTAGAATTGCAATATTTATTTTTTTAAATTTTACTTTTCTGTCATCACTCCCTCGGTTCAGCACTATTGCATTCCTATAGGTGAAGTATCACAAATTAGTCCTGCTTGATAAATGACAGTGCAATGAGAAAGATAAAGTCATTATAAGTTAGTTAGTGCTTTGTGTTATACTCCGTTGTTAAATATGGAAATTATTTGCATTATTTATGTTTGTTACTTGTGTTCTAAACTAGTAATAATATGTGTAATATGGATTTGTATAGATTTATATGCGCGCGAGCGTGCTTAGTTTATGGGGGGCCCAGGCACATTCTTTGCACAGGGACCCTCTGCAGTCTGTTTCCGTCTCTGAGTTGGAAATAGACAAATAGAGAAATCTGCTAAAAAATGGATGACTGTCTAGTAAGTAGAAGGGTATGATGAAAGTATGAAGGCAGTTTGTCTTAATTGCAAGGCCAGGAGTTTTTAAGAGTGACTGTACTAAGAAATATGTATTGCAAAACACTTCTTATGTCTAGAAAAATGAGTCATTACTATGTTAACTGATTACCATATGACTGGCTGTAGTAAGATCAAAGTTATTTAGACTTATGAATCTTTCTCTGCATGAGGCTGCATGGAATTTTGTGTTTGGCACTATTTACAAGGGGGGGCTGTGTGGTGCTGTTTGACGCTGTTTACAAGGGGGGTAAGTGTGGTGCTATTTTAAAAGGGGGGTCAGTGGGGCGCTATTTACAAGGGGGTCAGTGTGGCACTATTTACAAGGGGGTTAGTATGGCGCTATTTACAAGGGTGTCAGTGTGGCGCTATTTACAAGGGTGTCAGTGTGGCGCTATTTACAAGGGTGTCAGTGTGGCACTATTTACAAGGGGGTCCGGGTGGCGCTTTTTATAAGGAGGGGCTGTGTGGCGCTATATACAAGCGGGGCTGTGTGACATTATCTACAAGGGGGGTTGTGTGGCACTATCTACAAGGGGGCTGTGTTACGTTTTCTACAACAGGGGGCTGTGTGGGACTATCTACAACTGGGGGGCTGTGTGGCACTATCTACAACTGGGGGGCTGTATGGCACTATCTACAACTGGGGGGCTGTGTGGCACTATCTACAACAGGGGGGCTGTGTGGCACTATCTACAACAGGGGGGCTGTGTGGCACTATCTACAACAGGGGGGCTGTGTGGCACTATCTACAACAGGGGGGCTGTGTGACACTATCTACAACTGGGGGGCTATGTGGCGTTAACTACAATGGGGGCTTGTGTGTGGAGCTATCTACAGGGGGCTGTGTGGCGTTATATACAAGAGGGGGGCTGTGTGTGGCACTATCTACAGGCAGCTGTGCGTGGCGCTATCTACAGGGGACTGTGTGCCGTTATATACAAGAGGGGGCTGTGAGTGACGCTATCTACAGGGGGCTGTGTGTGGCGCTATCTACAATGGGTCTGTGTATGGCACTATCTACAGGCATTTGTGTGTGGCATTATCTACAGGGGGCTGTGTGTGGCCTCTTAAATTTATTTTCTTCTAATTTACTGTTATGGTAACTCCCTTATAGAACTACAGGGTGGGCGATTTATATGGATACACCTAAATAAAATGGGAATGGTTGGGGATATTAACTTCCTGTTTGTGGCACATTAGTATATGGGAGGGGGGAAACATTTCAAGCTGGGTGTTGACCATGGCGGCCATTTTGAAGTCGGCCATTTTGTATCCAACTTTAGTTTTTTCAATGGGAAGAGGGTCATGTGACACATCAAACTTATCGAGAATTTCACTAGAAAAACAATGGTGTGCTTGGTTTTAAAGTTACTTTATTCTTTCATGAGTTATTTACAAGTTTCTGACCACTTATAAAATGCGTTCAAAGTGCTGCCCATTGTGTTGGATTGTCAATGCAACTCTCTGCTCCCACTCTTCACACACTGATAGCAACACCGCAGAAGAAATGCTAGCACAGGCTTCCAGTATCCGTAGTTTCAGTTGCTGCACATCTCGTATCTTCACAGCATAGACAATTGCCTTCAGATGACCCCAAAGATAAAAGTCTAAGGGGGTCAGATCGGGAGGCATTTCTTCTGCGGTGTTGCTATCAGTGTGTGAAGAGTGGGAGAAGAGGGTTGCATTGACAATCCAACACAATGGGCAGCACTTTGAACACATTTTATAAGTGGTCAGAAACTCATGAAAGAATAAAGTAACATTAAAACCAAGCACACCATTGTTTTTCTTGTGAAATTCTCGATAAGTTTGATGTGTCACATGAGCCTCTTCCCATTGAAAAAACTAAAGTTGGATACAAAATGGCCGACTTCAAAATGGCCGCCATGGTCAACACCCAGCTTGAAAAGTTTCCCCCCTCCCATATACTAATGTGCCACAAACAGGAAGTTAATATGACCAACCATTCCCATTTTATTTAGGTGTATCCATATAAATGGCCCACCCTTGTATATTTATATCGCTCTGTAGCGGGTTTTAAATACATTTTAATCCTTTTAGTACACTCAAATTCCCCTATTTTCTTTTGGTTTTCTTCATATATTTCATCCGTCTGTGACTTGTAGTGTCTTTTGCGCCTTTCTTCAAAGAAAAAGCTTTATCTTTATGAAGGAAAAATAAATCGTCTACAGAAGTCGAGTCTGAATCCTCAGATACTTCACCCTCTGAGCGATCAAAAGTAGTGACAAAGCTAACATGCCATTGAGGAGTAGCGTCTCTGTGGGAACTTTTTGGCCTACACTTGTGAGACGATTAAACCTGTGAAAAGGTCTCTGAAAGCTATTTTTTAAACCAACTAAGGAACTAGCCCCAGACTGGAGAGTAGGAACCATATCTGGTGTTGTGTCCTCCTGAGCATGGCCGGCGCCAGCTACGTGCGGTCGCACAGGGCGCCGGGCGCCATGCTGTAAGGGTGGCGCGGGTGAATTTCTCCAGCTCTGCAGCTACTGCTCGGGGTGCCAGCGGGTCAGGTGTCACTCACTGACCTCACTACTGGCTTCCCCGCGCCGCGACAACCGCTCCCCTCTTCTCCCTCTCCCCCTCCTCGTCTTACGTCCGGAGTGATGATCAGGCGTGATGACATCACTCAGGACGCAAGACAGGGAGGAGACTATCTTACCATGCGGTCCTGCTCTGGCTATTTCCCCAGGGCTCCGTTCCAGCAGCATCAGCGGACGCAGTGCACTGTAAGAAACCCAGCAGGTCAGTCAGACTGTGGGGCTTTGGTTGTATGGGGGCACTGATGGGGGTCTAAAAATGGCAAATGGGCAGAGGATTCAGTGCCACCTTGGTACCCATTTGCCACTTATTGCCCCTTTTTTGTCCTGTTCAGTGCCCCTTCGATGCCCATTTGCCATTTATTGCCCATTTAGTGTTCTTCTGTGACAGAGGGTGCTAAAGGGGCAGTAAATGGCAAATATGCATCAAGGGGGCACTGAACATAAGGACACTAAAGGGGAAATAAGTGGCAAATGGGCACCAAGGTGGCACTGAACGAATGTTAATAAATGGTAGATGGGCACATTGTTCAGTTGCGCCACAGGAACTGAGGGACATGGGTATACCATGTATTCAGTGTCCTATTATTTAGAGAAACTGCCAACAGGCACATGTCTTCCATTTGGAAGAAACAAAAATCCAAAGTGGTGTGGGTTCTTGCAAATTTGAAGGTGTTCTGAGTAAGTGTAATTGTTTAACTGTTATTTGCATATTGAATTGCTTTCTAACATGTCTTTTGTTTCCACTAGGGGTCAAACTAGTTAACCAATTGTGTGGTGCATGTCAAGGAGAAGAGAAATTACACTCTTCCTGTCAATGCCCTTTGTTCTACAGCTTGGAAGATTTTTGCGGTTGTCAAGAAATGTAATACTGTAATAAAGAGGCTGACAACAAGTTTAAGTCACGCAAGAGATTTTGCAAACTGTTATTCTGAGATATGGAATAGTTTTGGTGAAATATCTCAGTTATCTGCTAGGAACTAATAATATCATTATATCATGTGGCCCAATATAACTATTGGGCCACATTTCGGACATCTAAGGTAAGGCATACCAGGTCACTTAACTTTGTCGGGGACTCTACCCAGTCTCAGCTATACAGTCTTTTGGACATCTGTTTAGACTTATATATTAGCATAGATGCTCATAACTACCTTTTTAGATGCTACCATCCTCGTGTTTGTACCATCTACTTACCTCTCTTGTCTTTATATGGGTTACTAAAGCTAGACTCTATAGCTTTGCTTCCTTCTTTCTTTAGACCTGATGTTACCTACCTTTAATTAGTACCATGCATTGTTCAACCCTACATTCAAGTACTAATTACTGTGATATTGTTGTGGTACTAATTTGTGCATTTTTGTGGTCCATGTACCGTCCAATCTTGTTTTTGGATCCTTTGTATATTTTATATTTCCTCATTTGTTTAAACTCTAGTAATAAAATTAATATTTTTCTAATTTTATATATAAATAGTGTGAACTCCTGTTTCTCAGTTGTAAGGTATAATAATATCATTGTAGTTTTATCTTCCTCTCCTCAAATCGACCAATAAACAAAAGCAAAATTCTATTATGGGGTTAAATTCTCAAAAATAAAATACCTTCAAAACAGCTCTGTCTCGTGATAAGAACATTGCTAACTAAAAATACCCGAAACAGTTCACATATGCTGTAAATATACTATTTACATTCTGAAACTGCCATGAACAGCGATTCTTCTCTAAATTGAACGTACACAATAAACAGACACTAAATTACCATTTTGTAAAATCCATACTTGCTTATTTTTATACCTTAAGCAGCAAAGAGAAACAAATCAAATTATTTATATAAAAACTATTGCAGACTAATACTTGCTTGGATTTACTGCACTAATCCTTTTCTCATATACGGTTCTATAACCACGTGCGCTGTATTCTTTAATTGTTTATATTTTTGTGCTGTAATAAAACGTACAAGTGTCAATGCTCATTTACCAAGAAATATAATAACGTAAAAGTGTATGCTTACAGTTTGTAATTCTGTAGAAAATGAGCAGAAAATTAGAAACAAATGTAAGCATATGTTTCGTACCCTGAATGACACCTACTTTCATTTCTTGGCTTTTGTACTGTTTGCTTATGAAACCTCACAGATAGTTATTCAGTAAAAAGTCTCAGCAGCCTCTTTTAAGGGGGATTCTAAAACATTTGGCATGATTATGTTGAGTCAAGAAATTCTCCAGATCTGAGCATTTAAAGGAAGGGTTTCGCGAAAAAAAAAAAAAATTTATATCAATTTGTTTTTAGTGTTTTATTACATTTTTTTTTATTTATTTGTGTGTTTGTGCTTTACTTTTTTTTTTCGAACTTTTTTTTCACTATGGGTGCTGCCATTTTTTTTTTCATCTCTGTATGTGTCGATTAACGACACATACAGAGATGGAATACGGCACATACATCCCCATAGAGAATGCGAACGGAAGCCGTTCCATTCACTATGGTGTACGCCGTCTGTGTGGGAACGGCGCATGTGCCGCTCCCACACAGTCCAAATGGAAGGTCTTCGGCCAAGCGACATCCGGCGCCATTTTCTTGTGGACCGGAAGCCGCGGCCGGACAGTAAGATGACTACTTCCAGTCGCGGCTTCCGGACATGTGTTCTGAAGCAAGCACTAGGAGCGGAGGGAGCAGAAAGAGCAGACGGACCGGAGGTAGCGGCGGCGGCAGGAGCAGGTAAGTTATGTTTGTGTATGTTCGTGTTTTAGTGTGTGATTACCACTGTATGTAAGCCTACTACACTGTGTATTCGCTCAAAAAATGACGGCACACAGTGTAGGAGGTTTGAACATTCAATCCCCTCCTTTCTCCTGGCACTAGCCAGAATAAAGGAGGGGGGATTCTGTGAGCTCACTAGAGCGTGTGTGTTTACACCAAATTTGCAGCATAAAGCAATGTGGTTTCTTTACCACATGCCAATGCTGCAATTTTGGGAATTGCTCCCTCTAGTGACCAGCACATGGAAATGTTATAAATTAGAATCTAATTTATAATATTTCCTCTCTTGTGAAAAAATTAAAAAAATTATAACCATGTCTAATCATCTATACACTAACTGTTTAACTAAAAAAATAAATTCTAGCGACACATTCCCTTTAAATACATTTGTGCATGTGGCCAGTGAATGCGGCTATTAACTTGTAGCAGACGAATATATGAACATATATATATATACATATATATATGTATATATATATATATATATATATGTATATATATATATATATATATATATATATATATATATATATATATATATATATGTAGATAGATAGATAGATAGATAGATAGATAGATAGATAGATAGATTGATAGATAGATAGATAGATAGATAGATAGATAGATAGATAGATAGATAGATAGATAGATAGATAGATAGATAGATAGATAGATAGATAGATAGACAGACACACTTTTTGATTAAACCCTTTACATTTTTTACTGGCTGAAGACACCTGTTAGGGTATGTGCACACGACCTCTTTTCAGACGTAATGGAGGTGTTTTACGCCTCGAATTACGCCTGAAAAGACGGCTCCAATACGTCGGCAAACATCTGCCCATTGCTTGCAATGGGTCTTACGATGTTCTGTGCAGACGAGCTGTCATTTTATGCGTCGCTGTCAAAAGATGGCGCATAAAATTACGGCCGCGGCAAAGAAGTGCAGGACACTTCTTGGGACGTAATTGGAGCCGTTTTTCATTGACTCCAATGAAAACCAGCTCCATTACGTCCCTAAAAGACGCCGGGAAAAACGCGTGCACTTGTAAAAACGTCTGAAATTCATTAGCTGTTTTCTCCTGAAAACAGCTCCGTAATTTCAGACGTGTTTGGCGTAGTCGTGTGCACATACACTTAATGTACAGTGGCTCCCCAAAAAATCTCAAGCAGTTTTTTTCGTTGAAAAAGCAAAGAACTCCTTTAGGAAATCATAACACCCAAAAGAATAAAATAGACCCACCATCTCCATGGGAATGTTACTCCTTATTAAGGAATCCCACACATGGCTGAATTCCAAGCATTACTCTATTTAAGAGAGACACAAAGATTCGGTGTTGGGCACAGTGCTAGCGGGCATTAGCTACAGAATCCTCAGTCAGCTTTACAGGAATACAGGTAAGCAGACTTATAATCAGGGATTAACTCAAACTTTTTGAGACTAGTGTTCTAAGATCGACATTCAAAAAATATTAGTAATTTATTCATGTTTTTAAAATATATCCAAGCACTACGAATTTAAATTATTTAAGAAATTAATTAATGTTTACTAATATTTGATTGAGAATTCAGAATTAATGTTATATTGTTAGCTATGTCTTTTTATCTCTGTTTTATTAATACTGCGTTGTAAAAAGAGAAATTTGAGAAATTAAAAAATTTATGTTTGATTTAAGTGATAACTCAAATCCTAAAAAATTATCAGATATCACAAATCGCCCATGTGTCAATTAGGATCACCAGTAAACAAGTATATTAAATAATTATATATCCACTATAGTTACATTCTAAAAATATTTTTTTTATGTTACACTGTAACTACATTCTAAAAATATTTTTTTATGTTACACTGTAACTACAGTCCAAAAATATATTTTTTAATTAATTGAAATAAATTAGTATTTAATACAATTTATAACTAAAACTATGAAGTCAAAAAGTTATTTACAAACCATATCAAACACTAAAGTCACAGTAGTATCCATTGTTTTTCGCTATCACAGAAATAGAGCATAATATTTAACTAAATACACAAATAATTCTGCTAGTTCCATGAAAGGAAATGGGGAAGTTAGGCAGGAAATAAATAATGAATTTACTCCTAATATATCTGTATGGATTAAGTTGCATTTTTGCTAGTTAAACGCATAATAATACATTATTTTATTACATTTATTATTTAATAGTTTGGAATATTATTATTTTATTTATTATATATTGTAGCAATTTTAACCTTTGATATATGTTGCATGAAAAATACCTGATATATAAATATTTGATCTATGCTTTCCTAAAGCCATATGTCATGGGGTTCGTTAGGTTAATACACGATCAACACCATGCAATACTACCTTCATTTATTGATAAGATCTTAAATGTAGTAAATATATGAGATTGGTTTATAGAGGCTATGCTCTCTCTATAAATCCTGTATTATCAGGTTACCTAGTACATCCATCAATGTAAAATAATTGAATGTTTGTTCAAAAGGAGCTATAAATTGAAATGTACTATGTAAAAAAAAATATATTAAACAATGTACTGTGCAAAATATTATATAAAACATTTGAGTTTCTCATAAGTATCCTATAAAAAAAAAAAATGAAATTGAATTACTTTTTTTTTTTTTTCCTCGTTTGTTTTTTTATGTTATTTTTTTCAAAATTGCACTATTGGTTAATATGATTAGGATTAATAAAAGCATGCTTTAATATTTTTTTAAGTGATTTATGTAAAAAAAGAAAGCAAACCGTTTTTGTTCCTTTTGTAATAAGGCAAGGCAAGTTTATCATAACTACCATTTAAATACTAATGAATATTTTCTAAAACAAAAAATCTTGAAAAGGGGGGTTTCAGTGAATAAAGGTTATTCAGTGTGCAATGGAAAGTTTTACTATTTTTTTCAATATGCTTTCTGTATCAATTTCTGGTTTTTAAGATCTCTACTTGCAGTCATTCAATGGGAATTTTTATTGTTTACTCACAGGGCTTAAAATGTGTCCTGATCATGTGATTACACACAGGTGCACGACTCATTGCAAGACACAGCTCTGATAACTGTACTGGACCTGTAAGGGCATGACCACACGTGGCGGATTTCTTCCGCAACTGTCCGCATCAATGCCGCACAGAATCCGCATTGCAGATTACGCTGCGGATTTTGCAAAAGTGCTGCGGATTTAGGTGCGGATTTCGTTGCGGATTTAGGTGCGGATTTCCAAGGCAAAAAGGCATAATTTGTGAGGTCATTTCCGATGACCATGTGCTGGACACACCCATGGCACCTTATACATGTATAAGTGTGGCCAGAAAGAGAAGGGAATCTGCCTGGAGAAGTATACTAAACCGAAGTGTGGGACAATGCCTGACATCCAGGAGCGACCACTTCAATTACGCCGACAATATCTGATTCTGCTGCTGCGCACCATAGTGAGCATTGTCTGTCGTCGGCGAAGGCAACGTGTAAGTAATATTTTGTTGCCTCCAAACGTCATAGGCAAAAGTATGTGTTTCTGTCTGCTAATGATATAGTAACATGTTTCTTGGATTTCACAAACATTATTTGCACGCAGGCTGAAGAAAGAGGCCGTGTCCGACTGTGCGTTCACCCTTTGGTTGCTGAAAGACCAACCAAAGGTCATTTTGCACTTCTTTACCGCGATGTAAGAAGGTATATATTTTTAATACAATATTTCATTGTTACTGCCCCTGAGGTTCTGTTGGGTAACTTAACATAACATGCATAATATGTATTGGAATGAGTCTCTTCTCATCTGGCTGCTACATGTGAGAGAAGGGTGTAGAGTAAAGTGTTGGCCAGGCTTTAAAACGCGCTGTTCTGTGCACTGGATAGGCCATTGATTTCTGATCACTTGGCCTCTGACAGTCGTCCCTGTCACCGATCAGTTGTCGTGAAGGGTCCATAGTGTTGGTATACCCTTCTTTTGCTTAAGTTGCTCACAATTCAGTAGCTAACACAGCTCCAGTGGCCAATTACACGATTTCAAACCCTATACCATTGAAGTGCATCTGAGAAAGATCGCAGTCGTAACATACGCTACATGTGTGTCGGCAATTGACAGTGTGATCAAGTCAAGTAAATCAAGGGGTAGCAGCGGTCGTCCGAGCACAGCGGCCACTTCCAAACAGCTGCTCGATGACGGTCTCGTCTGGAGGACCCAGAAGGATCATATCTTAATGGCCTATCCTGAGCATACCATATTCATTACTCGTGTCTGGACCACACCTGTATCAAACCTCCGAAAAAGTAGTAGAAAAGGACGAAGGGATTCATTCCTGCACACCACATGGTGTCTGTAAATACTGGCATGTTTCCGAATTAGGCTGTTTAACCACCATTTTGGTTTATCTTCGTGTTTTGTTCTAGATATCCCGACAAATTTACGGGATTCTGCCGGCTGAACATCGAAGCATTTGACAGGCTGCTAGAAATTGTCAGGCCTCACATTACCAAGCAGAATACCGTGATGAGGATGGCGATTGCTGCTGAGGAAAGGTTGCTCATCACCTTGCGGTAAGTGGCCACATTTATGAGTGTCATCTAACATCCAATCAATGTCCCTATTGAGCAGTTGTTGATATTGGGCAAGTTTCTTGTTTTTAGAAACATATGTATTATAGTCTCCCTACAAGTTGTTGTTAACAAATTATGTTATGTAATGTAATTAATACTGTGTTTTTTTTGTTTTTTTTCAGATTTTTGGCCACAGGCGAGACGTATGCATCCCTGCACCTCCAATTTCGGGTTGGCAAATCCACAATTTCACAAATTGTGAAGAGCACATGCCAAGTTCTGTGGGAAAAGTTGCAGCCCATTGTCATGCCTTGCCCCACTCCAGCGAGTTGGTTAAAGGTCGCAGCAGGCTTTCAAACTGTAACCAATTTCCCTAACTGCATAGGCGCAGTTGATGGGAAGCATTTAAGGGTGCAGCAGCCACCGCACTCAGGATCACGCTTCTTTAATTACAAGAAGTATTTTTCGGTCGTCCTGATGGCGGTGGCTGAGGCACATTACAAATTTGTTGCCATTGATGTTGGTGCCTATGGTAGTACTGGGGACTCACGGGTGCTGCGAGCCTCCCAGATTGGCCTACAAATTCTCCAGGATCGCGTGTCTCTACCACCTCCGACACCTCTTCCAGGAACCACGCGTCCAGTCCCCTTCGTGATGGTATCGGATGAGGCATTTCCATTGAGCCCTAACTGCTGCGCCCATACCCACGAAGGGGATTGAATGTCCGTAGAAGGATTTTTAATTATAGGCTGAGCAGGGCACGACGTTTCGTGGAGTGCACGTTTGGCATCATGGCAAATCAGTGGCGGGTCTTTACCTCGGCCATCCAATTGGAGGAAACCACCATTGATGCCGTCATCAAGGCATGTTGTGTTCTCCATAACTACCTCCAGGAATACTGTCAAGAAGTTGAAGGGGACTCACTTCTGTCCTATGTTGGCAGTGGCATTAACTGGGGTTCTGTTGGGCAGCCCAGATGTGGTGTACGAGTTCGAGATATTTTCTCTGATTTTTTCATGACTTCTGAAGGGGCCGTGCCTTGGCAATATTCCTGTGTTGGTGGTGTGCAGCCTACCCAGCAGTAATCCGTCTCATGTACAAACAGTAGGCTCTTCAGTCAATGATACTCCTATGGATTGTGAAATTGTCTGTTTGACCTGCTGCCTTTAAAATAAAAAACTGCCCGATTATTCTCATTTTGCCAAAGGGTATGTTCACACGAGGGCATCCGTTACGGCTGAAATTACGGGGATGTTTCAGCCTGAAAACATCCCCGTAATTTCAGCCGTACCGGCATGTGCAGGCGCTTGAACGCCGCGTCTATTACGGCCGTAATTAGCGCTGCTATTCATTGGAGTCAATGAATAACGGATCCAATTACGGCCAAAGAAGTGACAGGTCACTTCTTTGACGCGGGCGTCTATTTACGCGCCGTCATTTGACACCGGCGCGTAAATATACGCCTCGTGTGAACAGACAAACGTCTGCCCATTGCTTTCAATGGGCAGATGTTTGTCAGCGCTATTGAGGCGCTATTTTCAGACGTAGTTCGGGGCAAAAACGCCCGAATTACATCCGTAAATAGGCCGTGTGAACATACCCTAAGTGTGTGTATTGGAGTAATCACATGTCTGAAAAGTGAGTATGATGTTCAGGTTGGCTTTATTTGTTTAGCACACCCTAGGATACCCAACCACACACTATCTTCTTCCTGAAAGCGACCACACCGAGAACATTCTGTATGGTCCCCTTGATGCCCTTCAACATTTTGACGACCACACGTTAAAAACGGCAAAGACATAAGCCAGAGTCAGCAATTCAACAAAACTTTTATCAAACATTGACGTCTTACGTCACCACATGTCAACTATACGCCCTGAGAACAATTCAGGGAAGAACTTCGTGCATAACCAATACCACAGTAACATGGCATGACACCGTCACACTCCCACAAAACTAGGCCCAACAATGGTCAAGAGTAGCGACAAGTATGGTAGGGAGGAGGGGTCAATTGGGGACACGAAGAGGGGAAAGAGGAGGAGGTAGTGGTAGGAAGCATGTATGACACAGAGGTGGGAGGATGAATGTGAAGAGGTGGAAGATTAGAAGAGTAAGAGGTGGGAAAAGTGGATGGGACATTGGAGTAAGGACGGAAAGAGGAAGAAGAAGGGTATTCATGAGACCAGGGGAAATAACAATTGGTCGGGCTGCAATGAGTGTACAGAGGCAGCAGGTGGGGCGTGTGGCACAGCAGCAGACGGGTCAGCCCTACGCCCAGTCAATGTGCGCATATGAAATATTATGCCGGCTACATCGAGTAGGGGCTCGGGGGCCTCAAATATATCTGCTAGCGCAAACACACATGTCATATACGCCGCCTGCCGATTTCGGGCCATCCTTCTACAGCAGCCAGTTATGGAATAGCCAAAATTGTGCAGGTCATCCTCGGCCACCACCCTCCGGATCATTGTCAAGGCCTGGGACTCCACCGTGTTGGTATTTTCGGGTGTGGTCGCGCGTTTTCGCCCACCCACTCGTTGCATTTTGACGGGGAGGTCCTGCTGGGGGGGCTGGACAGGTGTGTTCCAGAGTACTTGCTGTGGCCTGAGTAGACTCGTGGGGCACATCTTCATCAGCCATGTCGTCAGCCTGCATTTCCCCCACAACATTGTCGGACGATGCTCCCACCGGCTGCTGCTGCACCTGGGCAAGGCCACTCACTTGCGGAGAGCGAGGTGGTACATTGCCCTGAGATCTACAAGTAAAAAAAAGGCCACTGAGTTTTTGGATTTTTAACACATTTCCTTGACACTTTGTCAGCCGCAAATATCGCTAACATTGCTGTTTGCCATTATACACACACACACACACACACACACACACACACACACACACACACACACACACACACACACGATCTGACAGCAAGCTTGTGTGTGCAAAATCAACACTCATTCTCTTCAAGAAGAGAATGAGTTACATAAGCAACGCAGAGTGATATGTCATAATGTGTAAGGGCAAGGGCCATTTTAGTGACGACACTGGAAAAATCCTAACATACATATCCACTGGAATCGACAAAGGAGTGAAACAGAAATCTGATTGATTGTAATCAGGTGTTTCATTCGCTCCCTTTTAACCCAGGTGTGTGTGCAAATAGAGATTTACGTTCGCAGCTCCCTGCACGGAATCAGGAAAGCCAGTTCGTCAAAGTGCGCAATGGTGGAGCGATGTGCCGGAGAGGACCCACTTGCATGTTTTTTGGAAAGCTGCTTCTGGAAACGGTCGCGGACTGTCCGCCATCGGTTGCGCACATCATTTTCTGCAAAAGTAATTATGTTTGAAAATTAGGGCATAGGGGATGATGTAAGGTGTATCCAGAACAATCACTTAAAATGGCCTGTCCTGAGGATAGGTCATCAATGCAACAACATCATTGGGTCATAACTCGACTAGACAGTGGATATGGCTACGGCTGGGTTCCCACGACCTATTTTCAGGCGTAATGGAGGCGTTTTACACCTCGAATTACGCCTGAAAAGACAGCTCCTATACGCTGGCAAACATCTGGCCATTGCTTTCAATGGGTTTGCCGATGTACTGTGCCGACGCCCTGTCATGTTACGCGTCGCTGTCCAAAGACGATGCGTAAAATGCCCGCCTCGTCAAAATAAGTTCGGGACACTTCTTGGGACGTTTTTGGAGATGTTTTCTCAGAGACTCTATTGAAAAAAGCTCCTTAAACGCTGTAAAAACCTGCGTGAAAAACGCAACTTGATCAAAAAACTACGGTAAATAAGGTGCTGGTTTCCCTTGAAAACAGCTCCGTATTTTCAGAAGTTTTTGGCTCAGCGTGTGAACATACCCTTACAGTTCGGAGAAAGGTGTCAACAACTTCGCACATGTCATAGTGACATGACAGAAGTTGGTGTATCGTTTAGCTAGCCATGAAAGGCCAAAGATTTGAAGACATTTAAGCATTCAAATGATGCAAAACAACGTTAGCATACAGTCTTTAAAACGATCTGCGTTACAACCTATATGCAAACTTACCAATCACTCCTTGCTCTCTCTCCAGCATGCCATCCCACTCGGGGTACAGACCGCGACACACGTACGTACATCCTCCCGTGTGTTACGGTCACTGTAACCATCACTGGAGGTGTCCCATAATTCTGGCCTATTATGCACCTACAAAAGAGATACACAGTGCATATTGCAGTTTGCTTTGTACTTAGGATTAAGTTTGGATCTGTTACATGTTTATCTGCCTTAGAATATGTACATACTGCAGGTGCTGCTAGTGATACACCATACATACTAGACCACTTTAAACAACATGACATAAACATATACACGTACTTACCAGATTTATATACTTCGTCCAAGCGCCGATATCTGGCCATTGCTCTGTCTTTTCTGTCTCTTCCTGTCTCTTGCTGTCAGGCTGCAAGCCGAAAATGGAGGCTTTCTTTCCTCAACAGAATGATGTCATATCCTGCTCCTGCTTGAAAGCCGCACCGAAACACACCAGAACTCCGCACCACACATAACATGTGCTGATTCGAGTGTGGAATTTAGAATCTCCATTGAAGTCAATGGAGAAATTCTGCAATAAGTCCGCAACCAGTCCGCCACATGTCCGCAACAACCATTGTATGCTGCGGACACCAAATTCCACACCGCAGCCTATGCCCGGCAGCGGAATTTTTCGCAACGTGTAAACGAACCCTACTAAAAAGCTGTGGAAGGCAATGGAGAAACGGGTCCGCTGCGGATTTCCGCTGCGGAATGTCCGCAGCGGAATTCCAGAGCAATTCCGCCACGTCTGGCCATGCCCTTACAAGGGATGATTATCATGTCAAATTTTGTGATATTGAATAAAAGTACGACATCTCTGTGCTGCAATTGCATGATCAGAGAGAAATTGCTCGTCTGTAGTAGATCTACTCTTTTATAATGAATATAAATATTAACATTTGTTGCAGCCAGTGGCATAACTACCGCCGTAGCGGCTGCTACGGTGTCCTGCGGCATGAGGGGGCCCATGTCGGCTGCCAGCCACGGGCCCCCACCATGGCCTGAGGCTCCGCTAGCAGCCGCTATGGCTGCTACAACGCAACGCCACAGTTATCTCCTCGCTCTGCCATTAAACAAAAGACATGTATCCCCTATCCACAGGATAGTCGGTACATGTGTGATCGCTGGCATTGATAGGGAGAACGGGGGACCGAAAGTCCCTGAAGTTCTCCATCACAAACCACGGACATCCGGGGTCTGTGTCGGCAGCTCCGTAGAAATTAATGGAGCGCCGGTCGCGCTTGTGCGCATGCGTGACCAGCGCTCCTTTCATTTTTATTGAGCTGCGCAGACGCCGAAGTCCGACGTTACTCATGGAGAAATTGGGGGGACTTTTGGTCCCCCGTTCTCCCTATCGCTGCCAGCGATCACACATGTATCCCCTATCCTGTGGATAGGGGATACATGTCTTTTGTAGGACACACTGTAGGTCGGATTTTTTTGGGGGGTTGGGGCTGCATGGCTTTACCTACAGAGGGGGCTGTATAGCTTTACCTATAGGGGGGCTGTATAGCGTTACCTACAGGTGGCTGTATAGCGTTACCTACAGGGGGGGCTGTATAGCGTTACATACAGGGGGGGCTGTATAGCGTTACCTACAGGGGGGCTGTATAGCGTAGCGTTACCTACAGGGGGGCTGTATAGCGTAGCACTACCTACAGGCGGGGCTGTATAGCGTTACCTACAGGGGGGGCTGTATAGCGTAGCGTTACCTACAGGGGGGGCTGTATAGCGTTACCTACAGAGGGGCTGTATGGCGTTCTCTACAGGGGGGCTGTATGGCGTTCTCTACAGTGGGGGGCTGTATAGCGTTCTCTACAGTGGGGCTGTATGGCATTAGCGCCATACAGCCCCCTCTGTAGATAACGCCATACAGCCCCCACTGTAGAGAACGCCATATAGCCACCTCTGTAGATAACGCCATACAGCCCCCCTGTAGATAACGCCATACAGCCCCCCCCCTGTAGATAACGCCATACAGCCCCATCTGTAGATATCACCATACAGCCCCCCTGTAGATAACGCCATACTGCCCCCTCTGTAGATAACTCCATACAGCCCCCCCTGTAGATAACACCATACAGCCCCAAACCCCCCTGTAGATAACGCCATACAGCCCCAAACCCCCCTGTAGATAACACCATACAGCCCCCACTGTAGAGAACACCATACAGACCCCCTGTAGATAACGCCATACAGCCCCCTTTGTAGATAACGCCATACAGCCCCCTCTGTAGATATCTACAAAGGGGGCTGTATGGCGTTATCTACAGGGGGGACTCTGTATGGCGTTATCTACAGGGGGTCTGTATGGCGTTATCTACAGGGGGAGCTGTATGGCGTTATCTACAGGGGGATGTATGGCGCTATCTACAAAGGGGGCTGTATGGCGCTATTTACAGAGGGGGCTGTATGGCGCTATTTACAGAGGGGGCTGTATGGAATTATCTACAGAGGGGGCTGTATGGCGTTATCTACAGGGTGGCTGTAAAATAGGCATTATCTACAAGGGGGGGGGGTTGTGTGACACCCAGGGGAGGGGGGCCCCAGTCAAAAGTTTGCTGTGGGGCCCAGTCTTTCCTAGTTACGCCCCTGGTCGCAGTGGTACATCCCCTCGTGTAAACAGGCGTTTGCTAGTCATTAGCAGATGAAACAGGAGGTGTGGAAATGTTGGCCAAGGCATTGTGAATGTTAAAAGGACCGAAGACAAGCGATTTTGAAAAGCACTAGAAATTCCGAAAAAATATGATAGTTGTTACATATAAATGTATTTTTTTTAACGTTAATGACTTGCTTTATTGTCAATATGCACACGTTTTGTTTTTTTTACAAATCTTCACGTGTAAAAGGACCCTTATTAGTCAGCTGTGTATCCATCACATGACCAGAAGAGATTTTTATCCAATGAAAATAAACAATGAAGATTTGAAGAAGTGCAAGCAGATATCCTAAAAACTACAAGAAATTGATACAGAAGGTATATTGGGAAATTGTATAACTTCGCCTTACACAATTAAATGGGTTATTTCGATCACATGAAAGTATTGCATATTGCTAGGATTTTGTAAGTCCAATTACCAGGACTCACACCGATTGAGAATGAAGGGGCTAAACCAGTGCTGCAGCATCTTAATTCTCATGATCGGCGGGGGTTCCATAACCAACTTCCTAGCGATATGACATCATTTTCTGTAATGGTAAAACTTCTTTAACCTGTTAGTGAACGCCAAAAGCATTGCAGTGTGTTATATATGCGATCGGAGGATTGCATAGTGAAGTCTGTTAGTGGGACTAGTAAAAAAGTAAAAACCCACTTTTCCCCTTATACTTCATTATTAAAAAAAAAAAGTTATTACATTTAAAACGCACAGTGAATGCCGTAAAAAAATAACATAACATAAACAATGCAAACATTGCTGTTTTCTTGAATTCCGCCTTAAAAAAATGTTATACAAAGTAATCAAAAAGTCGTACCAATAAAAACGACAAGTCGTCCCGGAAAAAAAAGCCCTCATACAACTGCATCGGTGGAAAATTAAAAAAGTTATGGCTCTTGAAATATGGAGACGCAAAAACAAATAATTTTGAAAAAAAAGTGTTTTTACTGTGTAAAAGTAGTAAAACATACAAAATCTATATAAATTTGGTATCATTGCAATCATAACAACCCACTGAAAAAAGATAATGTGTTATTTATACCACATGGTAAACGGTGTAAATTTAGGATGTTAAAAGTGTGCCAAAATCTGTGTTTTTTTTTCTATTCCCCACAAAAAAAAAGTTCATTAGAGTTAATCAATCAATTCTATGTACCCCAAAATGGTGCTATTAAAAAACACAACTTGTCCCGCAAAAAAACAAGACCTTATACACCTATGTCAATGTAAAAATAAAAAAGTTATAGCTCTTTGAAATAGACGATGGAAAAACTTAAAATATAGGTTGGTCATTAAGGCCTAAAAGAGGCTGGTCACTAAGGGGTTAATGATAAATAGATATCTCTATGATAGAACTCTCTAGATAGATGTAGTTGGTTAAATATACAAATAGCTAACTTTACTTATCCTATACTAATATAGAGCTACAGAATGGCTTATAGTCTAGAGCTGCTTTCACATCTCTGCTATTGGAACCATGGCTGGCCTTTGGTTAGATGACCTATGTCTCTCGACGTTAAGAGACTCTACAACAAACCCTGTGTAGTCTGATAACGTAGCTATACTCTATTCTCTATTCAGCAGAGAAGCAAGCTTACCGCTTCCAAGCACCAACTTAGCTTCAATGCCCCCATAACAGGGACAGCCGAAGAGCCCACATTCCATTGATAATTCATACATTACAGGGACCCCAAGCCAGGGACAGTTACAACTCCCCATTTATAATAGATATCAACGGCGCCCCACAAACCTCATTGCCTTAGGGCCTGTTCACATCACCGTTCACTTTCCGTTCCAGGGTTCCGTCTGAGGTTTTCTGTCGCGTGAACCCCGCAACGGAAAGTGAAAGTGAAATCACAGCTTCCGTTTCAGTCACCATTGATATCAATGGTGACGGAAACATCGATAATGGTTTCCGTTCGTCACTATTCCGGCAGATTTTCGTTTTTCCTACGGAATCAATAGCGCAGTCGACTCCGCTATTGATTCCGTCGTTAAAACGGAAACCTGCCAGAATGGTGACAAACGGAAACCATTATCGATGTTTCCGTCACCATTGATATCAATGGTGACTGAAACGGAAGCTGTGGTTTCACTTTCACCTTCCTTTGCGGGGTTCACCCGACGGAAACCTCCGACGGAACCCCTGAACGGAAAGCGAATGGTGATGTGAACAGGCCCTTATACATTTAGCCTCAGTTACAGGTTCCGTCATACAGTATTTGATGGAAAAAATATAGTGCTATATAAGGTACTCTTTTTTCACTCAAAATTATGGACACCGCAGTGAAAAATGACAGACCCCATTAGAAGTCAATGGAATTTGTTGGGCACCGTTGGTATCAGTCATGTGACTCACTTAGGCTGTGTTCACATCTGCGTCATAGGCTCTATTAAAATCATCCGACGCAGATCTGGTAAAAGATTTCAGACAAAAAATTGTGCAGCATGCTGCGCTACTTTGTTCTAGTAAAACAACAGACAACATAATGGAAACCCAACGAAACCCATTAAAGTCAATAAATTCTGTCAGGCGCCCCTGGTGTTGACATGAAACATATCCGCCACTTCCAGTATTTTTGTTTTCCTGCTCCTATGATGGAGCAGGACTAAGGAAACATTGTGCGCAGGTGTGAACAAAACCTTACACATTGCATTGCCGCTTTTATACTTTCTCTACATTTATTTTTTTCACTTCATTGCCCCGATCTGTCCAGGCCATCTTTATCTATGCCTATCAAGAAAACAATAGAGCTGTCATTCCCCCATTGCTTTCCTTTGCAGCATGTTTTAAACAGTCAATAGTATGCCCTACCATTCATGAGTTGTTTCTTCTTATCATCAGTGCTAGAGAAGTCCAATATTTTGTATTTTTTTATTTCATAGTACTGCCAAAATAAAAATTCAAAAACCACCAGAAATTCAAAAAAAAAAAATAGTTTCCATGAATATATAAAGTCAGTAAAGAGAGAATGATTAAAGTGAGGTATTTTGCACTAAAATAGTTAGAACTAATAGTTTCTTTACACATAAATTTGGATTGTTTACACTGCTTTTAATGTTTTAACATTTTACATAAGTCAACAGTGAAACAGGTAAATGAATATGTGCTATCCTTTTTTTTAACAGACATGAATGGGGCACATTTAAGTCTCCTTCTAGCCTGTATGATATGGGTTGTGCAATGTCATATTGTCCTGGAGGAAAAACAAGAGAACGGCAAAAGTGACAGTATTGTCCGATTTCCAGAGATTCTTCCACCAATATCCATTGTTGGTGAGTAAGTATCATATGCATCTTAAAACAGTATGAATTATAGAGCAAGGACGTATCCATTAATAACTCATGTGCTGTATTTTACAGATTTAAAAAGGTCGTCCAGAAGAGTAAGCAGAGCAGATGCTGAAAAGAATAAACTGGCAAAGGTAGATATTGCAAAACCTAAGCATAGTGTTTGCTGTATTATATATAGTAAAGTATGCAAGTGTACACATTATGCCCCGAGAGCAGATTTCAAGGACAGCAACTAAATGTACCTACATGGGCAATTACCTGCACACCATATGAATGCCCTTCTGATTATTCTCCAATTGTCTAGAAAAACGTCAGATCAGACCTGGCATCACGCTCGGCATTACATTCATCCTGAGCACCTTCTTTTTCAGTGTATTTAGCCAGTTTTCATGAACTTTATTGATAACCTGTAGAAGCCCTTAAAAGACAATTAGTATTGCAATTAGTATTTAATGGAGATCTGCTGTGAGATGACACACGATCATTAGATTGTCAAGCACTGTTTGCAGCATCTGGAATTTGAAACAAATCTAATGCAATGTTTTAAATCACTTTCACTATTTTTCAATTCACTTGAAAATTGCCAGTGCATAGAAACTACTCTTGAGTTCTTTAACCCCTTAATACTGAAGGTATTTTAAGCCTTTTAAAAGTTTTTCCATCATCACATTCAAAGTGCTATAACTTTTTTATTTTTCTATCGACATAGCTGTAGAAGGCCTTTTTTCTTGCTGGACAATTTGTTTTTTTTAATAGCATAATTTTGGGGTACTTATAATTTATTGATTAACTTTCATTAACTTTTTAGGTGGGGTAATAGGAAAAAAAAATCTGAAATTTCATCACTCTTTTTTGTGTCTTAAATTTACGCCATTTATCGTGTGTTATAAATAACATAATCACTTCTTGATCTAGTTTTTGTATGTTTTACTACTCTTACAAAGTCAATTTTTTTTCTAAATTACTTGGAGCCATAACTTTTTTATTTTTCTGCTGACATAGCTGTATAAGGGCTTTTTTTTAGAATCACTTTTTATCAAATTTATTTGAAGGCAGGATGAACAGAAAACAGCTATTCTAGCATTGTTTTTATTTATATTTATTATGGCATTCATTGTGCGGGTTAAATAATGCAATGGTTTTATAGTTGGGGTCGTTACTGATGCGGCGATACCAAATATGTGTAACTTTGCACTCTTTTTCATGATAAAGTATTTTGTAAGGGGAAAAAGTGGGTTTTATTAATTTTTTTACTTGAGACTTTTATTTATTTATTACAAACTTTATTAAACTTTTTTCAGTCCTACTAGGGGACTTTACTATGCAATCTTTTGATCGCTTTTATAATACACTGCAATACTTCTGTTAGGCATGGCCTAACAGGCATTTACTAAAGGCAGACCTGGGGGCCTTTGTTAGGCCCCTGGCTGCCATAGAAATGATCGGCACCCCACGATCACAATGTGTGCTGCCGGTGAGGTGAGAGGGAGCCCGCTCCCTCTAAACCCGGCGCACGTGGGATACCAAATATGTATAACTTTTCACTTTTTTTCATAATAAAGTATTTTTCAAGGGTTACATTTTTTTTTTTACTTGGGACTTTTATTTATTTATTGCCGAAGACGGCACTTTAGAAGAACTACCCTGAACGGCCGACGTAAAAAGACTATATGCCGGTCGGTGAGGGGTTAAACAACGTAATCCATCATCAGCTAGTAATAACGCTACTAGCTTTGGCTGATTTAAAATAGCCAATTACTTTCCTGCTTCAATACCTTGCCTTAAATCTTTCTAGATAATATCAGATAGCAATTAGGATATTATTTTGTATCACTAGTCACCAACATTAAAGCTGGCTATACACATCAGATTTCTTTTTATTTTCACGCCACTTTCCTACAAACCCACCACAATCACTTTCTAAACTTCGTGCACCTGGAAGGGAGTTGATCTTTCTGGTCAATCAGGACTTAGCCCGCATTATTTCAGTTTGTTTCTGACAAGATTGCTGTGTCTGATTCTGATTAACTCTAAATGACTGGGGGTTGTTTTGTTGTTTTTTTTTTTATATAAATCAAACATTGTTTTATCTCAATATATTTGTGCATTGATACAAAACGTAATACAGTAACAGTTTTATCCCCCCTTCCTTGAATGACTGTTAACGGCATTGGCAAGAGGAAATGTATGTTTTCCATTGACACAAGGTTCCTTTAACTCCTTTAACTCCCAGCTATGCATGTGTAAAAAATTAAAAGTGACGCAGGGGCTTCATAAATATGACATTCATCCTGAGCACCTTCATTTTCAATGTATTTAGTCAGTTTTCATGAACTTTATTGATAATAACGTGGAGAATCCCTTATAAGACAATTAGTATTGCAATTAGTATTTAATGGGGATCTACTGTGAGATGACGCACGATCATAAGGGTATGTGCACACACACTAATTACGGACCTAATTCGGGCGTTTTTGCCCCGAATTACGTCCGAAAAATGCGCCTCAATAGCGTTGACAAACATCTGCCCATTGAAAGCAATGGGCAGACGTTTGTCTGTTCACACGAGGTGTATATTTACACGCCGCTGTCAAATGACGGCGCGTAAATAGACGCCCGTGTCAAAGAAGTGACCTGTCACTTCTTGGGGCGTAATTGGAGCCGTTATTCATTGACTCCAATGAATAACAGCGCCAATTACGTCCGTAATGGACGCGGCGTTCAAGCGCCTGCACATGCCGTTACGGCTGAAATTACGGGGATGTTTTCAGGAGGAAACATCCCCGTAATTTCAGCCGTTACAGACGCTGTCGTGTGAACATACCCTTAGATTGTCAAGCACTGTTTGCAACATCTGGAATTTGAAACAAATCTGATGCAATGTTTTAAATCACTCTCACTATTTTTCAATTCACTTGAAAATTGCCAGTGCATAGAAACTACTCTTGAGTTCTTTAACCCCTTAATACTCAAGATATTTTAAACCTTTTAAAAGTTTTTTCATTATCGCATTCAAAGAGCTATAACTTTATTGTTTTTCAGTTGACAAAGCTGTATTACTACTTGTTTTTTGTGGGACTATTAGTTTTTTTTAATAGCATAATTTTGGGGTACATATAATTTATTGATTAACTTTCATTAACTTTTTTGGTGGGGTAATAGGAAAAAAAAACCTGACATTTTGCCACTCTTTTTTGTGTCTTAAATTTACGCCATTTACCGTGTGTTATAAATAACAATCACTTTATTCAGCGGGTCATTACAATTGCGGCAATACCAAATTGATCTAGTTTTTGTATGTTTTACTACTCTTACACAGTAAAATTTTTTCTAAATTACTTGTTTATTTTTTGTGTTGCCATAATCCTAATAGCCATAACTTTTTTTATTTTTCTGCTGACATAGCTGTATAAGGGCTTTTTTTTAGAGTCACTTTTAATCAAATTTATTTGAAGGCAGGATGAATAGAAAATAGCAATTCTACCATTGTTTTTATTTTTATTTATTACGGCATTCATTGTGCGGGTTAAATAATGCAATAGTTTTATAGTCGGGGTCGTTACTGACGCAGCGATACCAAATATGTGTAACTTTTCACTTTTTTCATAATAAAGGGGAAAGGGAAAAAGTGGGTTTGATAATTTTTTTTATTTAAGACTTTTATTTATTTATTACAAACTTTATTAAACTTTTTTTAAGTCCTACTAGGGGACTTTACTATGTGATCTTTTGATCGCTTTTATAATACACTGCAATACTTCTGTTAGGCATGGCCCAACAGGCATTTACTAAAGGCAGACCTGGGGGCCTTTGTTAGGCCCCTGGTTGCCATAGAAATGATCGGCACCCTGCGATTGCATTGCGGGGTGCCGGTGGGGTTAGAGGGAGCCCCCTCCCCCTAAAACCGGCGAACGTGGCGATACCAAATATGTATAACTTTTCACTTTTTTTCATAATAAAGTATTTTTCAAGGGTTAATTTTTTTTTTACTTGGGACTTTTATTTAGCTATTGCCGAAGATGGCACTTTAGAAGAACTACCCTGAACGGCCGACGTAAAAATACTTTACGCCGGTCAATAAGGGGTTAAACAACATAAGCCATCATCAGCTAGTAATAACGCTACTAGCTTTGGCTGATTTAAAATAGCCAATTACTTTCCTGCTTCAATACCTTGCCTTAAATCTTTCTAGATAATATCAGATAGCAATTAGGATATTATTTTGTATCACTAGTCACCAACATTAAAGCTGGCTATACACATCAGATTTCTTTTTATTTTCACGCCACTTTCCTACAAACCCACCACAATCACTTTTCTAAACTTCGTGCACATGGAAGGGAGTTGATCTTTCTGGCCAATCAGGACTTAGCCCGCATTATTTCAGTTTGTTTCTGACAAGATTGCTGTGTCTGATTCTGATTAACTCTAAATGACTGGGGGTTGTTTTGTTGTTTTTTTTTTTTATAAATCAAACATTGTTTTATCTCAATATATTTGTGCATTTGTACAAAACGTAATACAGTTACAGTTTTATCCCCCCTTCCTTGAATGACTGTTAACGGCATTGGCAAGAGGAAATGTATGTTTTCCATTGACACAAGGTTCCTTTAACTCCTTTAACTCCCAGCTATGCATGTGTAAAAAATTAAAAGTGACGCAGGGGCTTCATAAATATGACATTCATCCTGAGCACCTTAATTTTCAATGTATTTAGTCAGTTTTCATTAACTTTATTGATAATAACGTGGAGAATCCCTTATAAGACAATTAGTATTGCAATTAGTATTTAATGGGGATCTGCTGTGAGATGACACACGATCATTAGATTGTCAAGCACTGTTTGCAGCATCTGGAATTTGAAACAAATCTAATGCAATGTTTTAAATCACTCTCACTATTTTTCAATTCACTTGAAAATTGCCAGTGCATAGAAACTACTCTTGAGTTCTTTAACCCCTTAGTACTGAAGGTATTCTAAACCTTTTAAAAGTTTTTCCATCATCGCATTCAAAGCGCTATAACTTTTTTGTTTTTCAGTTGACATAGCTGTATAAGGACTTGTTTTTTTGTGGGCCAAATTATTATTTTTTTTAATAGCATAATTTTGGGGTACTTATAATTTATTGATTAACTTTCATTAACTTTTTTGGTGGGGTAATAGGGAAAAAAACCTGAAATTTTGCCACTCTTTTTTGTGTCTTAAATTGACGCCATTTACCGTGTGTTATAAATAACATAATAACTTTATTCAGCGGGTCGTTACAATTGCGGCAATACCAAATTGATCTCGTTTTTGTATGTTTTACTATTCTTCCACAGTAAAAACTATTTTTTTTCTATATTACTTGTTTTTCTGTTGCCATATTCTAAGGCTGGATTCACACGAGCATGTTCGGTCTGTAATGGACGGAACGTATTTTGGCCGCAAGTCCCGGAACGAACACAGTGCAGGGAGCCAGGTTCCTAGGATCATAGTTATGTACGATGCTAGGAGTCCCTGCCTCGCTGCGGGACAACTGTCCCGTACTGTAATCATGTTTTCAGTATGGGACAGTAGTTTCACGGAGAGCCAGGGACTCCTAGCATCGTACATAACTATGATGCTAGGAGCCCGGCTCCCTGCTGTGTGTTCGGTCTGGGACTTGCCGCCGAAATACGTTCCGTCTATTACGGACCGAACATGCTCGTGTGAATCCAGCATAAGAGCCATAACTTTTTTATTTTTCTGCTGACATAGCTGTATAAGGGCTTTTTTTTTTAAATCACTTTTTATCAAATTTATTTGAAGGCAGGATGAACAGAAAATAGCAATTCTACCATTGTTTTTATTTATATTTATTATGGCATTCATTGTGCGGGTTAAATAATGTAATCGCTTTATAGTTGGGGTCGTTACTGACGTGGCGATACCAAATATGTGTATCTTTTCACTTTTTTCATAATAAAGTATTTTGTAAGGGGAAAAAGTGGGTTTGCTAATTTTTTTTACTTGAGACTTTTATTTATTTATTACAAACTTTATTAAACTTTTTTTAAGTTCTACTAGGGGACTTTACTATGTGATCTTTTGATCGCTTTTATAATACACTGCAATACTTCTGTTAGGCATGGCCTAACAGGCATTTACTAAAGGCAGACCTGGGGGCCTTTGTTAGGCCCCTGGTTGCCATAGAAATGATCGGCACCCGGCTATCGCATTGCGGGGTGCCGGTGCGGTGAGAAGGAGCCCCGTCCCCCTAAAACCGGCGAACGTCGCGATACCAAATATGTATAACTTTTCACTTTTTTTCATAATAAAGTATTTTTCAAGGATTACATTTTTTTTTACTTGGGACTTTTATTTATTTATTGCCGAAGACGGCACTTTAGAAGAACTGCCACGAACGTCCGACGTAAAAAGACTATACGCCAGTCAATAAGGGGTTAAACAACATAAGCCATCATCAGCTAGTAATAACGCTACTAGCTTTGGCTGATTTAAAATAGCCAATTACTTTCCTGCTTCAATACCTTGCCTTAAATCTTTCTAGATAATATCAGATAGCAATTAGGATATTATTTTGTATCACTAGTCACCAACATTAAAGCTGGCTATACACATCAGATTTCTTTTTATTTTCACGCCACTTTCCTACAAACCCACCACAATCACTTTTCTAAACTTCGTGCACATGGAAGGGAGTTGATCTTTCTGGCCAATCAGGACTTAGCCCGCATTATTTCAGTTTGTTTCTGACAAGATTGCTGTGTCTGATTCTGATTAACTCTAAATGACTGGGGGTTGTTTTGTTGTTTTTTTTTATATAAATCAAACATTGTTTTATCTCAATATATTTGTGCATTGATACAAAACGTAATACAGTAACAGTTTTATCCCCCCTTCCTTGAATGACTGTTAACGGCATTGGCAAGAGGAAATGTATGTTTTCCATTGACACAAGGTTCCTTTAACTCCTTTAACTCTCCAGCCATGCATGTGTAAAAAATTAAAAGTGATGCAGGGGCTTCATAAATATGACAATCATCCTGAGCACCTTCATTTTCAATGTATTTAGTCAGTTTTCATGAGCTTTATTGATAATAACGTGGAGAATCCCTTATAAGACAATTAGTATTGCAATTAGTATTTAATGGGGATCTGCTGTGAGATGACACACGATCATTAGATTGTCAAGCACTGTTTGCAGCATCTGGAATTTGAAACAAATCTAATGCAATGTTTTAAATCTCTCTCACTATTTTTCAATTCACTTGAAAATTGCCAGTGCATAGAAACTACTCTTGAGTTCTTTAACCCCTTAATACTGAAGGTATTCTAAACCTTTTAAAAGTTTTTCCATCATCGCATTCAAAGCGCTATAACTTTTTTGTTTTTCAGTTGACATAGCTGTATAAGGACTTGTTTTTTTGTGGGCCAAATAATTTTTTTTTTTAATAGCATAATTTTGGGGTACTTATAATTTATTGATTAACTTTCATTAACTTTTTTGGTGGGGTAATAGGGAAAAAAACCTGAAATTTTGCCACTCTTTTTTGTGTCTTAAATTGACGCCATTTACCATGTGTTATAAATAACATAATAACTTTATTCAGCGGGTCGTTACAATTGCGGCAATACCAAATTGATCTCGTTTTTGTATGTTTTACTATTCTTCCACAGTAAAAACTATTTTTTTTCTATATTACTTGTTTTTCTGTTGCCATATTCTAAGGCTGGATTCACACGAGCATGTTCGGTCTGTAATGGACGGAACGTATTTTGGCCGCAAGTCCCGGAACGAACACAGTGCAGGGAGCCAGGTTCCTAGGATCATAGTTATGTACGATGCTAGGAGTCCCTGCCTCGCTGCGGGACAACTGTCCCGTACTGTAATCATGTTTTCAGTATGGGACAGTAGTTCCACGGAGAGCCAGGGACTCCTAGCGTCGTACATAACTATGATGCTAGGAGCCCGGCTCCCTGCTGTGTGTTCGGTCTGGGACTTGCCGCCGAAATACGTTCCGTCTATTACGGACCGAACATGCTCGTGTGAATCCAGCCTAAGAGCCATAACTTTATTTATTTTTCTGCTGACATAGCTGTATAAGGGCTTTTTTTTTTAAATCACTTTTTATCAAATTTATTTGAAGGCAGGATGAATAGAAAAAAGCAATTCTACCATTGTTTTTATTTATATTTATTATGGCATTCATTGTGCGGGTTAAATAATGTAATCGCTTTATAGTTGGGGTCGTTACTGACGTGGCGATACCAAATATGTGTAACTTTTCACTTTTTTCATAATAAAGTATTTTGTAAGGGGAAAAAGTGGGTTTGCTAATTTTTTTTACTTGAGACTTTTATTTATTTATTACAAACTTTATTAAACTTTTTTTAAGTTCTACTAGGGGACTTTACTATGTGATCTTTTGATCGCTTTTATAATACACTGCAATACTTCTGTTAGGCATGGCCTAACAGGCATTTACTAAAGGCAGACCTGGGGGCCTTTGTTAGGCCCCTGGTTGCCATAGAAATGATCGGCACCCGGCTATCGCATTGCGGGGTGCCGGTGCGGTGAGAAGGAGCCCCGTCCCCCTAAAACCAGCGAACGTCGCGATACCAAATATGTATAACTTTTCACTTTTTTTCATAATAAAGTTTTTTTCAAGGATTACATTTTTTTTTACTTGGGACTTTTATTTATTTATTGCCGAAGACGGCACTTTAGAAGAACTGCCACGAACGTCCGACGTAAAAAGACTATACGCCAGTCAATAAGGGGTTAAACAACATAAGCCATCATCAGCTAGTAATAACGCTACTAGCTTTGGCTGATTTAAAATAGCCAATTACTTTCCTGCTTCAATACCTTGCCTTAAATCTTTCTAGATAATATCAGATAGCAATTAGGATATTATTTTGTATCACTAGTCACCAACATTAAAGCTGGCTATACACATCAGATTTCTTTTTATTTTCACGCCACTTTCCTACAAACCCACCACAATCACTTTTCTAAACTTCGTGCACCTGGAAGGGAGTTGATCTTTCTGGTCAATCAGGACTTAGCCCGCATTATTTCAGTTTTTTTCTGACAAGATTGCTGTGTCTGATTCTGATTAACTCTAAATGACTGGGGGTTGTTTTGTTGTTTTTTTTTATATAAATCAAACATTGTTTTATCTCAATATATTTGTGCATTGATACAAAACGTAATACAGTAACAGTTTTATCCCCCCTTCCTTGAATGGCTGTTAACGGCATTGGCAAGAGGAAATGTATGTTTTCCATTGACACAAGGTTCCTTTAACTCCTTTAACTCCCAGCTATGCATGTGTAAAAAATTAAAAGTGACGCAGGGGCTTCATAAATATGACATTCATCCTGAGCACCTTCATTTTCAATGTATTTAGTCAGTTTTCATGAGCTTTATTGATAATAACGTGGAGAATCCCTTATAAGACAATTAGTATTGCAATTAGTATTTAATGGGGATCTACTGTGAGATGACACACGATCATAAGGGTATGTGCACACACACTAATTACGGACCTAATTCGGGCGTTTTTGCCCCGAATTACGTCCGAAAAATGCGCCTCAATAGCGTTGACAAACATCTGCCCATTGAAAGCAATGGGCAGACGTTTGTCTGTTCACACGAGGTGTATATTTACACGCCGCTGTCAAATGACGGCGCGTAAATAGACGCCCGCGTCAAAGAAGTGACCTGTCACTTCTTGGGGCGTAATTGGAGCCGTTATTCATTGACTCCAATGAATAACAGCGCCAATTACGTCCGTAATGGACGCAGCGTTCAAGCGCCTGCACATGCCGTTACGGCTGAAATTACGGGGATGTTTTCAGGAGGAAACATCCCTGTAATTTCAGCCGTTACGAACGCTGTCGTGTGAACATACCCTTAGATTGTCAAGCACTGTTTGCAACATCTGGAATTTGAAACAAATCTAATGCAATGTTTTAAATCACTCTCACTATTTTTCAATTCACTTGAAAATTGCCAGTGCATAGAAACTACTCTTGAGTTCTTTAACCCCTTAATACTCAAGATATTTTAAACCTTTTAAAAGTTTTTTCATTATCGCATTCAAAGAGCTATAACTTTATTGTTTTTCAGTTGACATAGCTGTATTACTACTTGTTTTTTGTGGGACTATTAGTTTTTTTTAATAGCATAATTTTGGGGTACTTATAATTTATTGATTAACTTTCATTAACTTTTTTGGTGGGGTAATAGGAAAAAAAACCTGAAATGTCGCCACTCTTTTTTGTGTCTTAAATTTACACCATTTACTGAGTATTATAAATAACATAATA
Organism: Rhinoderma darwinii; assembly: GCF_050947455.1. Classification (NCBI taxonomy): domain Eukaryota; kingdom Metazoa; phylum Chordata; class Amphibia; order Anura; family Rhinodermatidae; genus Rhinoderma; species Rhinoderma darwinii. The sequence goes on from NC_134699.1 coordinate 36,087,010, forward strand.
ACTTTATGCAGTGGGTCGTTAAAATTGCGGCAATACCAAATTGATCTAGTTTTTGTATGTTTTACTACTCTTAGGCTGGATTCACACGAGCGTGATGTACGGTCCGCATGTTTTCCACATGTTTTCAGTACGGGACAGTCTTCCCGCAGCGAGGCAGCGACTCCTAGCGTCATAGATAACGATGATGCTAGGAACCCAGCTCCCTGCAGTGTGTTCAGTCTGGAAAATGCAGCCGACCTGTGGACCGTATATCACAGACTGAACACGCTCGTGTGAATCCGGCCTTACACAGTAAAAACTATTTTTTTTCTACATTAGTTTTATTGTGTTGCCATATTCTAAAAGCCATAACCTTTTTATTTTTGTGCTGACATAGCTATATAACAGCTATTATATTGCTTTACGGCATTCATTGTGCTGGTTAACGCCTTCCCTCTTTGGCCACTTTTGACTTTCCTGACAGAGCCTCATTTTCAAATCTGACATGTTTCACTTTATGTGGTAATAACTTCGGAATGCTTTTACCTATCCAAGCGATTCTGAGATTATTTTCTCGTGACACATTGGACTTTATGTTACTGGAAAAATGTGCTTGATATTTTCAGTATTTAACTTTGAAAAACACCAAAATTTAGCGAAACAGTGCAAAAATTAGCATTTTTCTCAATTTAAATGTTTCTGCTTGTAAGACAGGCAGTTATAACCCGCAAAATTGTTGCTAATTTACATCCCCCATATGTCTACTTTAGATTGGCATAGTTTTTTTAACATCCTTTTATTTTTCTAGGACGTTACAAGGCTTTGAACTTTAGCAGCAATTTCTCACATTTTCAAGAACATTTCAAAAGGCTATTTTTACAGGGGCCAGTTCAATTGTGAAGTGGCATGTATATGCCAATTAGGGTATTTGTTGGATCATACCCAATTTAGTTTTGCCTGCTCCGGTCTGAGAGAGGTATTGTGGGTATTTGAGCCAAGAGAAACCACCATTATATTTGTACCTTTAGACATTTCACAGGAATTAAAACAAAGTAGAGGTGAAATTTATAAATGTACTATTTTTTTGCAGAAATTTTTAATCCAATTTTTTTTATAACACAGAAAGTTTTACCAGAGAAATGCAACTCAATATTTATTGTCCAGGTTCTGCAGTTTTAGAAAATATCCCACATGTGGCTCTAGTGTGCTTATGGACTGAAGAACCGGCCTCAGAAGCAAAGGAGCACCTAGTGGATTTTGGGGCCTTATTTTTATTAGAATATATTTTAGGCACCATGTCAGGTTTGAAGGGCTCTTGCTCTGCCAAAACAGTGGAAATTCCCCAAAAGTGACCCCATTTGGGAAACTACACACCTCAAGGAAATTATCTAGGGGTATAGGGTATAGTGAGCATTTTGACCGCACAGGTTTTTTACAGAAATTATTGGAAGTAGGCCGTGGAAATTAAAATCTACATTTTTTCAAAGAAAATGTAGGTTTAGCGATTTTTTTTTAACATTTCCACAAGGACTAAAGGTGAAAAACAAAATTTTGGAGAGCAATTTCTTCAGAGTAAAACAATACCCCACATGTGGTCATAAACGGCTGTTTGGACACACGGCAGGGCTTAGAAGGGAAAGAGCGCTATTTGGCTTTTGGAGCTCAAATTTAGCAGGAATGATTTAGAGAGGCCATGTAAAATTTGCAAAGCCACTGAGGGGATAAAACAGCGGAAACCCCCCACAAGTGACCCCATTTTGGAAACTACACCCTTTGAGGAAATTATCTAGGGGTATAGTGAGCGTTTTTACTCCACAGGTTTTTTGCAGAAATTATTGGAAATAGGCCCTGAAAATGACAATCTAAAATTTTCTAAGAAAATGTAGGTTTAGCTAATTTTTTCTCACTTCCACAAGGACTGAAAGAGAAAAAGCACCGCAAAATTTGCAAAGCAATTTCTCCCGAGTAAAACAATACCCCACATTTGGTAATAAACGGCTGTTTGGACACATGGTAGGGCTTAGAAGGGAAAGAGCGCTATTTGGCTTTTGGAGATCACATTTAGCAGGAATGATTTGCGGAGGCCATGTCGCATTTGCAAAGCCCCTGAGGGGACAAAACAATGAAAATGCCAAAAAATTGACTCAATTTAGGAAACTACACCCCTTGAGGAATTCATCTACCTGTGTAGTAAGCATTTTGACCCCACAGATGTTTCATAGAATTTAGGGATAAATAGACTCCAAGCATATATTGGTTACAGGCTAGGTAAAGTTTAAAAGGCCAACTTCCACCCATAATGTATCGGATAGACTGCTCCGTAATATAGAACCATACCGAAGAAAGAATAGAGCATATAGTCAGGAGTATATAAGAATATATCAGTTTTATTAATACAAAATAACATACATTTAAAAACACATCATTCGAAGACTCTAGTACTAGTACTATGGTACGACATTCAGTACAGAAAGATTTTATGTAACACAGACGAAATGGTGTATACCGCAAACCAGTATATACTACCCACAAAAGTGATTATAATATATTACATCCATGTGGATTGTATACTGATCATCCGCAGTGTCCTCTCAGTTATATAAGCATAAAGGATACTATTAAGTCAGGAGAGAGTCACACCGGGAGGATCAGTAATGAGAGTAGTGAGCAGTTATAACAGTGCAGTCTTACCCATTTCAAAGAAGAGTAAGGGCTATCGATGCACGTCCGTGCTGAGTCGCCCACAGAAAACCCCAACGCGCGTTTCGCTGTTCTTAATCGCTTCCTCAGGGGGTACATTCAACCCACAATGTGTGTGGTCCTTTTATAGTGTGTGCACATACCCCAGTGAATCCACATTATCGCCGAGATGGAGGTCGGCGCTTGTCCGATGACGCGACCGGAAGCAAGGCATGCCCCACATCCGGCCCCGCAAGCTGGAGCGCACATCCGGAGTCCCGACGCGTGACGGGAGTTCCGGACATGCGCAGTGCATGCATCGAAGCCGAAGGGGGCAGGCACCGCCGCAAGCCGCACCACCGAGCAAGCGCACGTCATCAAGGAGGTAAGTGGGTTCTAACTTGGAGTACTTAAAATTCCAGGAATAGAGCATAATAATGTTCATCATATTTAAGAAGTTCTGACAGCATAACAGTATAGCTGTAAGGCCAGTTTGGGTTATGGACATCATTATTAATAGCATATGTGAATATACAGAATAAAAAACTCGGGATGAATATTAAATAATAAATAAAAAATATAAAATAAAAAATAATAAAAAATAAATAATAAATAAATAAATAAAGAGTGTTATATACAGCAAATACATACATACTGTATAAAAGCAATGACGTGAAAACAATTTTGGAATTACATATAAATAAATGTGTATGATATGTCAACACACATACGGTAGTATTCTGTTGAACATAAATTAAATGTGAAGTATTAGGATACACCAAAGAGTGTATATAAAGTGGCATCGGAAAAACCGAATATTAAAAATTTACAGATATACCCTAGTACGATATCAAAACCATACCAAGAGATGTAGTGCTCTATACCAAGAAAACGTGCTATATTATAGGGAAGTAGCATCCGGCTATTTCCCAAAATAAATATACATATAGAAACAGAGGTAGATCCAGATATTCACTGCATTGACATAGCTGCTGGATAGATTCATCAACAGTCACATTACACATAGCCTTTTATCCCTGTTATGCTAAAATAAAGAAAATATCATACTAAACCACTCTATCCATTCAACAGAGGGCTCAAATTCACAAGGATGTTGTAGCACAGTAGCGCCATCTACGTATAGTACCACATAATTACATAGTAGTGGTTATATCCAGAAAAAACAGTAGATCTTTATTTTCTTAGTCTTAACTTCTCCTGGACATTCTGATGGATCGCATCATATTTGCACCATATAAGGAGACCAGACAAATGGGAAAAGTAGAAGGATATCTAAAAAATACAAATATAATACAAAAAACATAATTAATAACAAATAAACTCAGCAGTAGAAATTACAGGAAAGGAGCGAAGCTCAATGTTTCGTTCAGTCCATCAGGTTTCATGGATCCCAGTAGGACAATCCACCTGCACTCTTTCTGTGCAAGTATCTTCTTCACATTGCCCCCTCTGATGCCACAATGTACCTTCTCAATGTCCCGTATTAATAGTGTTTTGGGGTTGCAATTATGGTGTATTTTGAAGTGTAGCGGCAGTGTTTTTAATTGTGTGAGGTCATCGATTTCTCTTGCCCCCATAATGTCCCGTACGTGTTCCCTCGTGCGAATCCGCAATTCTCTGGAGGTGAGCCCCACGTAGACCTTGGGGCATCCACACGTCGCGTAGTACACCACATAAGTGGTACTGCACGTGATGTATTCCCTAATTTGGAACTCCCTTTTTCCATCAACCGTGGAGAAATGAGTAGCACGGCAGATGTTGGCACAGGATTTACAGTCTCCACATGGGAAGCACCCCTTTCGCGGTCCTCGCGAGCCAAATGGGCAGATTTGTTGGGGTATGTAGTGGCTACTGACAAGAAGATCCTTAAGATTTTTTGATCTTCTTGCTGTCATTAGGGGTCTTACTGATAAGCCCTGCGCCAACTGTGGTTCAGATCTTAAAATGGGCCAGTGTCTGGTTAGAATGGTTCTCATTGCATCCCATTGTCCATTAAAGGTTGATATAAACCGTACATTTGGATTGCCGGCGGCTCGTGATTTTGATTTAAAGAGATCAATACGAGGGGTAGATCTCGCTCTACTGTAGCCTTGTTTGATATTCCTGTTGCTGTATCCTCTTTCTCTACATCTCTCAGTAAGGTCAGCTGACTGCTGTTCAAACAGAGTATCTGAGGAGCAGATCCGCTTCATCCTGAGGAACTGGCCCACTGGGATGGCTTTAATAGTGGAAGGAGTGTGGGCTGATGAAGCATGCAGCAGGGCATTAACTGATGTGGTCTTGCGAAACACATCTGTATGTAGAAAACCCCGAATATCAGTAAATATTTGTATATCTAGGAATTCCACTTGATGCGGGTGATGTTTGTATGTTAGCTTAATATTGAGCGAATTGTCGTTCAAGTGCTGCATGAAATTCACCAGCCCAGACTCCAATCCTTGCCAGATAAAGAAAATGTCATCAATATAGCGTGTCCAAGAGAGCACATGGTCGGCGGCGCAGGCTCCATCCCCATGAAAAACCTGCCTCTCCCAGAGTCCGAGAAACAGGTTCACATAGGATGGAGCGCACGCCGCCCCCCATTGCAGTACCCTGTTTCTGTAAATAAAAAGAATCTTTAAACACAAAAAAATTATGGCTCAGAATAAATTGTAACAATTCCATAATCAAATCGCATAATTGTCCATCCCAGTTGCTGGTCCCCAGGAAGAAGCGGACCGCCCCCAGCCCGTCGTGATGTTTAATGTGCTGGTATATAGGGATTCTATGTCCACAGTCACGAGATACGTATCTTGTTCGATTTCAATCCCATCGTCGTATCCTTGACATATGAGGGTAACTCTGCGACCAAAGGTTTTAAATAATAATCGATAAACTTGCAGATCGGGTCACAGAGTCCATCAATGCCGGAGACGATCGGACGCCCCGGAGGATCGGTGGGATTCTTATGTATTTTAGGCAGGAAGTATAGGGTCTGTATTTTTGGATCAAGAGTCACCAACCCATCGTATATTTTTTTAGGGATAATAGGGATAATACCCTTTTCAAAGGCTATATTAAGGATCTTGAGGAGTTCCAGTGAGAAAGAGCTCAGTGGATTGTGAGATAATTTCATATATGTCTGCTTGTCCCGCAGCTGTCTATATGCCTCTTTCTCATATTTGGTTGTTGGCCAAATTACAACATTTCCCCCTTTGTCCGCAGGTTTAATGACAATATCGTCAAATGCTTGTAACTCTTTCAGTGCGGTCCTTTGTTGAAAGGTTAAGTTGTCATTGGTCTTATATACAGACAGCTTTTTAAAATCATCAATGACTAGCTTGGTGAAGATCTCCACCTGAGGACATAGGGACAAAGGGGGAAATCTGGTAGATTTTGGCACAACGGTAGTTGGGAACGTACCTGATACATCAGTACTTTGTTCCCGCAATAGATCTTCTAGTGCTAGGAGTGCTTCCCTCTCCATTGGGCTATTAAACTCCGCAGCTACATCTCCCCTACTGTGTAGCTTTTTGAGCACCAGTTTCCTTGCAAACAAATGTAGATCTTTTAAGGCTGTGAAGAAATTAAAAGAGTTTGTGGGTGAGAAAGTTAAACCTCTACCCAACACCTCACATTGGGCATCAGAAAGGGCATGTGAAGAAAGATTTGTTACCTCAAGATTGCGCCTGGGTTTCTTGTCCCACTGATCGTTAGATGGTTGCTTCCGTTTCACTTGTCTATCGAAAAATCTTCGTGAATTTTGAGGTCTGGGAGCGTTAGTTGGTTCTGAGGTATTGCCACTATCTCTTAGCCTGGAGGGTTCGTCCAATGATGTGTGAGACGACATGGAGGATGATCGAGATCTTATTTTAGATCTAGACCAACCTCTACTCATGCGCCATTTATATACCCTTTGTTGCTGATAGTCTAGGACATCTCGCTGGAATTTACCAGCTTTGACTGCACAGATATCCTTTTCCCATTTCTCTAGATCCTTATTCAAATCTTCAGATACTTTATCCAATGCTACACTGGAAAGTTCTGTTTTAAGTGTGGCTTGAATCTCCTCAATGTTTTTCTCAATCTCAGTTAGAGTGGACTTATTGGATGATACTAACAGCTCCATATATCCTCTTGAGCAATTGTCTGATAGTTTCTCCCATCTTTTTCTAAAATCTTCATTCTCTATATCGAATGATGGGAATACCTGGACTCTCAGACCACGAGGGATGAGTTTCCTAGTAAGGTATTTCTCTAGGAATGCCTTATTCCACCAGATTTTGGTTCTCTGGTGAAATAGATTCCTCAATCTACTGCTGAGTTCCCTACAATCCCTCCCACTAGTGTTTAAAAGCAAACTAGAGTCTTCTTTGCACATTTCATCTAAATGTGTGAGCCATGACTGGTCACGGACTCTGAAATCCATAGGGTGCTGAGAGCCAGCAGCTGTGAAAAACACAGAGATTATAATTATAGATAAATAGACTCCAAGCATATATTGGTTACAGGCTAGGTAAAGTATAAAAGGCCAACTTCCCCCCATAATGTATCGGATAGACTGCTCCGTAATATAGAACCATACCGAAGAAAGAATAGAGCATATAGTCAGGAGTATATAAGAATATATCAGTTTTATTAATACAAAATAACATACATTTAAAAACACATCATTCAAAGACTCTAGTACTATTACTATGGTACGACATTCAGTACAGAAAGATTTTATGTAACACAGACGAAATGGTGTATACCGCAAACCAGTATATACTACCCACAAAAGTGATTATAATATATTACATTCATGTGGATTGTATACTGATCATCCGCAGTGTCCTCTCAGTTATATAAGCATAAAGGATACTATTAAGTCAGGAGAGAGTCACACCGGGAGGATCAGTAATGAGAGTAGTGAGCAGTTATAACAGTGCAGTCTTACCCATTTCAAAGAAGAGTAAGGGATATCGATGCACGTCCGTGCTGAGTCGCCCACAGAAAACCCCAACGCTCGTTTCACTGTTCTTAATCGCTTCCTCAGGGGGTACATTCAACCCACAATGTGTGTGGTCCTTTTATAGTGTGTGCACATACCCCAGTGAATCCACATTATCGCCGAGATGGAGGTCGGCGCTTGTCCGATGACGCGACCGGAAGCAAGGCATGCCCCACATCCAGCCCCGCAAGCTGGAGCGCACATCCGGAGTCCCGACGCGTGACGGGAGTTCCGGACATGTGCAGTGCATGCATCGAAGCCGAAGGGGGCAGGCACCGCCGCAAGCCGCACCACCGAGCAAGCGCACGTCATCAAGGAGGTAAGTGGGTTCTAACTTGGAGTACTTAAAATTCCAGGAATAGAGCATAATAATGTTCATCATATGAACATTAGAAGGGAAAGAGCGCTATTTGGCTTTTGGAGCTCAAATTTAGCAGGAATGATTTAGAGAGGCCATGTAAAATTTGCAAAGCCACTGAGAGGATAAAACAGTGGAAACCCCCCACAAGTGACCCCATTTTGGAAACTACACCCTTTGAGGAAATTATCTAGGGGTATAGTGAGCGTTTTTACTCCACAGGTTTTTTGCAGAAATTATTGGAAATAGGCCCTGAAAATGACAATCTAAATTTTTTCTAAGAAAATGTAGGTTTAGCTAATTTTTTCTCACTTCCACAAGGACTGAAAGAGAAAAAGCACCGCAAAATTTGTAAAGCAATTTCTCCCGAGTAAAACAATACCCCACATGTGGTAATAAACGGCTGTTTGGACACATGGTAGGGCTTAGAAGGGAAAGAGCGCTATTTGGCTTTTGGCGATCACATTTAGCAGGAATGATTTGCGGAGGCCATGTCGCATTTGCAAAGCCCCTGAGGGGACAAAACAATGAAAATGCCAAAAAATTGACTCAATTTAGGAAACTACACCCCTTGAGGAATTCATCTACCTGTGTAGTAAGCATTTTGACCCCACAGATGTTTCATAGAATTTAGTAGAATTGGGCAGTGAAAATAAAAACAATCCTCTTTCTTCAATAAGACGTAGCTTTAGTGCAAAATGTTTCATTTTCTCAACAAATAATGGAAAAAAAGAACCCAACATTTGTAAAGCAATTTCTCCCGAGTACGGCAATACCCCTTATGTGGTCATAAACTGCTGTTTGGGCACACGGCAGGGCTCAGAAGGGAAGGAGCGCCATTTGGAGTGCAAATTTTACTAGATTGGTTTCTTGGCGCCTGTGGGACCAAAACAGTGGAAACCCCCCAGAAGTGACCACATTTTGGAAACTACACCCCTCAATGCATTTACCTAAGGGTGTAGTAAGCATGTTAACCCTGCAGGTGTTTTGTAGAAATTAGTGTGCACTCCATGTTGCAGAGTAAAATGTTTTTTTTTCCATAGATATGCCAATATGTGGTGTCCGGCTTGTGCCACCATAACAAGACAGCTCTCTAATTATTATGCGGTGTTTCCCGGTTTTAGAAACACCCTACATGTGGCCCTAATCTTTTGCCTGGACACTCGACCAGGCTCAGGAGTGAAAGCGTACCATGTAAAATTGAGGCCTAACTTGTCGATTTACAAAGTATTGGTTCACAATTGCAGAGGCTCAGATGTGAAATAATAAAAATAAACCCCAGAGAAGTGACCCCATTTGGAAACTACACCCCTCAGGGCATTTATTAAGGGGTGTAGTGAGGATTTTCACCCCACAGGTCTTTTCCATAAATGAATGCGCTGCGGATGGTGCAAATTAACCTGTTAGTGACCGCTCCATGGTGTTTCTACGTCGGTCACTAATGGGCCTTATTCTGATGCAATAGACTTTTTACGTCGCTGCATCGGTATAAGTAAACAGAGCAGGGAGCTGTCAAATCTCTCTGCTCTCAGCTGCCAGAGGTAGCTGAGGGCTAGGGGCATCCCTGCTCGTATGTGTGAGATCGATATTAGTATCGATCTCACCCGTTTAACCCTTCAGATGCGGTGCTCAATAGCGTGCACCGCATCTGAGTGGTTTTGGAGAGAGGGAGGGAGCTGCCTCTCATCTCACTGACAACAGGCGATAAGATCGCCGAGTGTCTGTGTCTCTGATGGCAGCCTGGGGCCTAATAAAGGCCCCCCAGGTCTGCCTGTAATGAATGCCTGCTAGATCTGGCATGACCTAGCAGATGCCTGTCCGTTTTACACGGACAGGCAGTAATACGCTGCAATACAGAAGTATTGCAGTGTATTATAAATGTGATCGTATAATCACATAGTAAAGTCCCCTAGTGGGACTAGTAAAAAAGTTTTAAAAAAAATTAAAAACCCACTTTTCCCCCTTACAAACTGCTTTATTATTAAAAAAAAAAGAAAGTAAAAAAGTTACACATATTTGGTATCGCCGCGTCTGTAACGACACCAACTATAAAATTATTACATCATTTAATCCGCACGGTGAACGTCGTAAAAAATAAAATAAAAAAACCTGCAAAAATCGCTGTTTTTTTTAAATCCAGCCTTAAAAAAAAATTGATAAAAAGTGATCAAAAAGTTGCATCTACTCCAAAATGGTACCGATAAAAACTACAAGTCGTCCCGCAAAATAAAAGCCCTCCTTGATAAGAGAAAAAGGGCGATTGTGTTTTATTTTATTACTTGAAACTTTTATTATGTTTTTAAACTTTTCTTTTTTTCACTTTTTCTCAAGTCCCACTAGGGGACTTGAAGGTCCAACTGCCAGATTAATTTTTTCTAATACATATATTTTTTTCTAATACATTGCACTACCTACGTAGTGCAATGTATTAGATCTGTCAGTTATTCACTGACAGCAAGCCGATTAGGCTTCGCCTCCCGGCGGGGCCTAATCGGCTTCCGTAACGGCAGAGCAGGAGGGCCATTGTGTCTCCTGTTGCCATAGCAGCAGTCGCCAGTCCTGATTGCTTGTAAGGGCTGGCGATCTGCTAGCAACCACTAAGATGCAGCGATCGCTGCATCGAAGGGGTTAATGGCAGGGATCGGAGCTAGTTCCATTTCCTGCCATTGCAGGTGGATGTCAGCTGTAACATACAGCTGACTTCCACCGCTGATAATGCCGGATCAGCTCCTGAGCCGGCGCCATCTTGCCGACGGCTACGGAAGCCGATCAGGCTCCGCCGTCGGGCGGATCTTGAAGGGCTTCCATGCTAGGCAGACCGGGAGGTCAGTATTAGGCCTCTGGTTGCCATTGCAGCCACCAGAACATGGGCAAACACCTTAAATGAGCTGCAAACACCTTAAATGTAGCGATCGCGTTTGAACGCTGCATTGAAGGGGTTAATGGCAGGGATCAAAGCTAATTTCGGTCCCCTCCATTACAGCCGGATGTCAGCTGTAAGATACCGCTGAGATCCGGTGCCGGTGCCAAGCATTTGGCGTATGGATACGGCAAATTGCGGGAAACACTAGCTTTCCATGGTGTACCCATACGGCAAATGTCGGGAAGGGATAAAATAATGCAATAGTTTTATAGTTGGGGTCGTTACTGATTCGGCATAATAAAGTATTTTGTAAGGGGAAAAAGTGGGGTATACATTTTTTTACTTGGGACTTTTATTTATTTATTACAAACTTTATTAAACTTTTTGTAACTTTTTTTTTAGTCCTACTAGGGGACTTTACTATGCGATCCTTTGATCGCTTTTATAATGCACTGCAATACTTCTGTTAGGCCTGGCCAAACAGGCATTTACTAAAGGCAGACCTGGGGGCCTTTGTTAGTATTTTTCAAGGATTACATTTTTTTTTACTTGGGACTTTTATTTATTTATTGCTGAAGACGGCACTTTAGAAGAACTGCCCCGAACGTCCGACGTAAAAAGACTATACGCCGGTCGTTAAGGGGTTAAACAACGTAATCAATCATCAGCTAGTAATAATGCATCAGATTTATTTTTTTTCATGCCACTTTTCTACAAACCCACCACAATCACTTTTCTGACCTTCATGCACCTGGAAGGGAATTGATCTTTCTGGCCAATCAGGATGTAGCCCACATTATTTAAGTTTGTTTCTGACAAGATTTCTGTGTTCGATTCTGCTTAACTCTAAATGACTGGGTGTTGTTTTGTTGCTTTTTGGAATAAATCAAACATAGTTTTATCTCAATATATTTGTGCAATGATGCATTGTGCATTGATTGTGTACTGGGAACCGGGAGAGCCGCTGTCCCCGACAGCTAGCACTCCCCAGTCACTGGCAATTGACCCGTAAAAGCGGTCCAATGCAGGCGATCTATGTGATCAGTAGATCTGTACAGATCCACCAATCACATTGTATCTAAGTCTAAAGTGTTAAAAACCGTTCCCGGAACTTGTTGTTAAGTCCGGGAACGGTAACTATGGCTCCCCCCCTGCCCCATTTTCCATGTGACCGGCAATGGACCAATAGCAGCGGTCCATTGCCAGTGACTGCTGTGATTGGTGGGTCTGTTTTTTTTCTCATCATAATTCACTAAAAATAATTACTATTTGGGGGGAGGGGTGTGGCCAGGTTCACAGCGGGAGCAGTCGCATGAGTCAATAGCTCCGCACTGAACCCATGTTTTGATCATCCTGCAGACCTCTTACCTGTACCAAACGTATTTTATAACGGTACCGAGGATAGTGGTGGTGCACAGAGGGTAGAATGGGACCTACCCACGGTCAATGAGCGGCTGAAAAGCTCCAAGAATATGCCAGAGGCGATGGACAAGATGGCGGCCGCTCCCCTATGTCAGAGCCAGTGGCGTAACTACCGCCGTAGCAGCCGTAGCGACTGCTACGGGGCCCGCGGCATGAGGGGGCCCGTGTCGCCCGCCGGCACGGGCCCCCACCATGGCCGCAGGCTCCGCTAGCAGCCGCTATGGCTGCTACAGCGGGACGCCACTGAACACTACAGCAGAGCAGGGAGTTATCTCCCCGCTTTGCCATTAAACAAAAGACATGTATCCCCTATCCACAGGATAGGGGATACATGTGTGATCGCTGGCAGTGATAGGGAGAACGGGGGACTGAAAGTCCCCTGAAGTTCTCCATCACAAACCTCGGACTTCCGGGGTCTGTGTCGGCAGCTCCGTAGAAATTAATGGAGCGCCGGTCGCGCTTGTGCGCATGCGTGACCAGCGCTCCTTTAATTTTTTTTGAGCTGCCGACACAGACGCCAGAAGTCAGAGGTTAGTCATGGAGAACTTGGGGGGACTTTCAGTCCCCCGTTCTCCCTATCGCTGCCAGCGATCACACATGTATCCCCTATCCTGTGGATAGGGGATGCATGTTATTTGTAGGACACACTATAGGTCGCATTTTTTTTGGGGGGGGGGGGGCGCTGTATGGCGTTCCCTGCAGGGGGGGGGCTGTATGGCGTTCCCTGCAGGGGGGCTTTATGGCGTTCCATTCATGGGGGGCGCTGTATGGCGTTCCCTGCAGGGAGGGCGCTGTATGGCGTTCCCTGAAGGGGGGCGCTGTATGGTGTTCCCTGCAGGGGGGGGGCGCTGTATGGCGTTCCCTGAAGGGGGGCGCTGTATGGTGTTCCCTGCAGGGGGGAGGCGCTGTATGGCATTCCCTGCATGGGGGGGCGCTGTATGGCATTCCCTGCAGGGGGGGCACTGTACGGCGTTCCATACAGGGGGGCGCTGTATGGCATTCCATACAGGGGGGCTGTATAGCGTTCCCTACAGGGGGGGCTGTATGGCGTTCTCTACAGGGGGGGCTGTATGGCGTTCTCTACAGGGGGGGCTGTATGGCGTTAGCGACATACAGCCCCCTCTGTAGATAACACCATACAGTCCCCCTGTAGATAATGCCATACAGTCCCCCTGTAGATAACTTCACACAGTCCCCCCTGTAGATAACGCCACACAGCCCCTTGTAGATAACGCCATACAGTCTACAGGGGGGGCTGTATGGCGTTATCTACAGGGGGGCTGTATGGCGTTATCTACAGGGGGGCGCTGTATGGCGTTATCTACAGGGGGGGTGGTAAAAAAGGCACTATCTACAAGGGGGGGGGGTTGTGTGACACCCAGGGGAGTGGGGGCCCCAGTCAAAAGTTTGCTATGGGGCCCAGTCTTTCCTAGTTACGCCCCTGGTCACAGCGTTCTCGTGGGTCTGATGGCGCATCTAAATCTGCAGCTGCTGGTGCTTCTGCTACAGGAGAGACTGCACCCACCCTGCAAGAGGTTTCTGAGAAACATCTACTGAACATATTGTCCTGCAATGCTTCTTTGACCGGTAAGCTGGAAGAGGTCAGAATATATATAGGCCTGCTTAGGCAGGACATGCATCATTTACGTGAAAGACTGACACATGCTGAGGAACGCATTTCAGGGGTGGAGGACAGGGTGGCCCCTGTTCTTGAAGCGATTGCAGCATTGGAGACTGTAACTGAATTTTGGAAGCAAAAATCGGATGATTTAGAAAACCGCCTGCGCCGGAACAATCTTAGAATACTAGGCCTCTCTGAAAAGGTGGAAGGCCTGAATCCGATAGATTTTATATTGAAATGGCTGCATGACCTGTTTCCTGACGCGGTTTTCTCAGAGTCCCGGCGCCTCCCAGACCTATGTTGGCACGCCTGTTAAACAGCAATGACCGTGATCTGATCCTGAGACTGGCTCGCAAGCTACCGTAAATTTGTTTTAATGGAGCGGCGATCTCCATTTTCCTGATTTTAGTGCTGACCTGCAGAAAAGAAGAGCTACCTTTATGTTGGTTAAAAGGAGACTGCGGGATCTGAACATCTCGTACTCTATGGCATATCTGGCAAGGCTTCGGATAGTGGATGGAGATCGCTCCCTGTTCTTCACAACGCCAAAGGTCGCCGACAACTTAGACTTACAAATCCCCGGCCACATCGCCCGGGATTTCACTTCAGGAGTCCCTGACGTCACTGTGTCCATATATGGACAGTAAAGGCAGGGACTTCTCATGGAGCGGAATCCCCGGCCACATCGCCGGGGATTTGGCTTCAGAAGTCCCTGAGGTCACTGTGTCCATATATGGACAGTGAAGGCAGGGACTTCTCCTGGAGCGGAATCCCCGGCCACATCGCCGGGGATTCCGCTTCAGAAGTCCCTGACATCACTGTGTCCTTATATGGACACAGTGAAGTCAGGGACTTCTCCTGGAGCGGAATCCCCAATCCTCGGTGACAGTGTTGCTGAAGCTGTGGCCGGGGATTGGGGATTCCACTCCTACAGGGAGCAAAAAAATACCCTCTTCCTCCTCACATGCACTTCGCACTGTGAGGAGGAGAAGGAGAGCGAGCAACGGAAGACACAGCCGTCACTTGGAGCACACTCTATTGGAGCCGGGCGGTGGGAGAACGGCCGAAAATAGGGCATGTCCCATTTTTTGACGCCCGGGTTTCCCAGGCCATCAAAAAATCGGTCGTGTGAATAGCCCCATTTGGGGTCTATTGTTCTTACTGCAGCCATGCGACAGCCATTTTTTGAAAGGCCGTCACATGGCCGGTAAATCCTGTCGTGTGCATAAGGGCTTAGGCTCTATTCACACGACAGGGTCCGAGTGTCGGCCGATAAAAACTGCAGTTTTGGTCTGTTTTTCTCGGCCGTTTTGCATCTGTTTTGCATCTGTTCCGTTTGCGTTCTGGGCCATGTTTCTGTTTTTAACAGCCGATTTTGACCCGTTTTGCGTCAGTTTTTTTCCCTGTCCATTTTAAAAACTGATGAATTTCATTTGTACATTTTTTGCCACACACTTTCCTCTGTAGATAATGCCACACACTGCCCTCTGTAGATACAGCCACAGCCCCCCTGTGGGTACTGCCACACAGCCCCCCTGTAGGTAGTGCCACACAGCCGCCTTGTAGCTAGTCCCACACAGCCCACTTGTAGGCAGTGCCACACAGCCCCCTTGTAGATACTGCCACACAGCCCTCCTGTAGGTAATGCCACACAGCCCCCTGTAGGTAATTCCACACAGCCCCCTGTAGGTAGTGCTCCACAGCCCCCTGTAGGTAGTGCTACACTGCCCCCTTTTACATAGTCCCCTATAGATGGCACCCCCTACCTTCCTGTAGATAGCGTCACTGTAGCTGACCGTTCCAGGAGAAGTCCCTAACTTCAATGTCCATATCTGGAGCAAGAAGTCAAGGACTTCTCCTCAATAGGAATCACCGGCCACAGCGCCGGGGATCCCGCTTCAGAATTCCCTAATGTCACGGTGTCCATATATGGACAGTGAAGTCAGGAACTTCTCCTGGATCGGAATCACCGGCCACAGCGCCGGGGATTCCGCTTCAGTAGTCCCTGACGTTACTGTCCATATATGGACAGTGAAGTCAGAGACTTCTCCTGGAGCAGAATCCCCGGCCACAGCTTCAACAACGCTGTGGCCCGGGTATTAGGGATTCTGCTCCTACAGGCAGCAAAAAAATACCCTCCTCCTCCTCACATGCACTTCGCACTGTGAGGAGGTGAAGAGAGCGAGCGGCAGAAAGCTCAGCCGTCACTCGGATCACATCTGAGTAACAGCCGTGCTTTACATGGTCCCATAAACTTCTATGGGAGCCGTGCGACCAGGAGAACGGCCGAAAATAGGGAAGGCTTCATTTTTTGACGGCTCGTTGATCAGGGGTACGACTTGTACTTGGACAACTGGTACACAAGTGAATTTAAATTCCTGTTCAAATGTCTTCTGGACAGAAAAACAGTTGCGTGTGAGACGATCTGAAAAAACCAAAGGCACCTTCCTAAGACCCTCATCGGTCAGTCACTGCAAATTGGCGAAAGCAGGGCATTGATGCAGGATGGGATCCTGTGTTTCAAATTTAGAGTAAAAAAAGACATCTGCATGTTGACATCATGTATGACACCAGCTGCACCCCTGCCCCACACATGGATTCACATTGTCCACGATGAAGCCTTTATGCATGCAGGCATATAATAATTTCATGGGGGTGGGTTGATCTGAATAATCAGGTTTTAACCCGTTCGTGCTCCTTGACGTACTATTCCGTCATGATAACCACATCGTTCGCGCTCCATGATGGAATAGTACGTTACGGGAGGATCAGCCATTTTGGCCGTCCTCCCGACACATACAGGAGCTGTTACAGCTGCTGTCCTGTACAGCAGTTGCCGCAGCTCCTACAGCGGAGACCGATGTCCCAGCTGATTAACCCCATAAAAACAGCGTTCAATAGCGATTGCGGCTTCTTAGGGGTTAAACCACCATCGACGGCCCGCTACATGATAGCGGGCGGTGATAGTTGCTATGGCAACTGGACGCCTAATAATGGCATCCAGCTATGCCATCTACGGAAACCTAGTGGGTCCTGACAAAGTCAGGACTCACTATGCTTGCTGTCAGCGAGTAGCTGACAGCTCTAATACACTGTACTACGCATGTAGTGCAGTGTATTAGAATAGCGATCAGGGCCTCCTGCCCTCAAGTCCCCTAGTGGGACCAAAGTATAAAAGTAAAAATAAGTTGTGTAAAAATAAGAAAATCAAAGTTTTAAAAGCAATAAAAGTAAAAATCCCCCTTTTTCCCTTATCAGTCCATTATTAATAATATAAAAATAAATAAACAAATAAACTATACATAATTGGTATCGCCGCGTCCGTAACATCCTGAACTACAAATTATTATTCGTTATCTATCCCGCGCGGTGAACGCCATAAAAGAAAATAATAATAAACCATACCACAATCAAAGTTTTTTGGTCACTTCACCTCCCAAAAAATGGAATAAAAAGTCAGATGTACCTAAAAATGGTACTGATCGAAACTACAGTTTGTTACGCAAAGAAAAAGTCCTCACACCGCTTTATTCATGGAAAAATAAAAAAGTTAAGGCTCTTAGAATATGGCAACACAAAAACTAAATGATTTTTTATAAAAAGTATTTTATTGTGCAAACCCCATAAGACATAAAAAAAACTATAAACATATGGTATCGCCGTAATCGTATCGCCCCACAGAATGAAGTGAATATGTAATTTATAGCGCACGATGAAAGCTGTAAAAAAATAGAATAAAAAACAATAGTAGAATTGCTGCTTTTTAGTCACCCCGCCTCTTAAATATAGAATAAAAACTAATCAAAAAGTCACATGCACCCCATGAAAACTACAATTAGTTCCTCCATGGGTCTAGTTTCCAAAATACGGTCACTTTTAAGGGGTTTCCCCTGTACTGGTACATCAAGCTCTGCAAATGCGACATGGCACCCAGAAACCAATCCAGCAAAATCTACATGCCAAATAGCACTCCTGCCATTCTGAGCTCTGCTGTTTGTCCACCCAGCAGTTTATGAGCACATATGGGGTATTGCCGTAATTGGGAGAAATTGCTTTACAAATTTTGCGGTGCTTTTTCTCCTTTATTCCTTGTCAAAATTCAAAATTCGTACCTTTTATCGGAAAAATGGGATTTTCAATTGCACAGCCTAATTCCAGAAAATGTAGCAAAAAAACAGTGGGATCTAAATGCCCATTATACCCCTCGATAAGTCCCTTGAGTGGTGTAGTTTGCCAAATAGGGTCACTTTTGGGAAGTTTCTACTGTTTTGGCACCACAAGACCTCTTCATACCGGACATGGTGCCTAATAAAAAGGAGGCCTCAAAATCCACTACATGCTCCTTTGCTTCTGAGGCCGGTGCTTCAGTCCGTTAGCACCCTAGGGCCACATGTGGGATATTTCTCAAAACGGAAGAATCTGGGCAATAAGTATTGAGTTGCGTTTCTCTGGTGAAACCTTCTGTTTTACAGAAAATAATGGAATAACAAGGATTTTCTGACAAAAAATGAATGGACACGCGATGTCTGGGGCTTCCCCAGAGCCTGAGTCCCGGGCAGAGGGCTAGCATAGGCTCTGCTCCGGGACTCTGTGGAAATCCCTGACATCACTGTCCACATATGGACAATTTTGTCAGGGTCTTCCCCAGAGCGGAGTCTCGGGCAGAGCGATAGCATAGGCTCTTCTCCGGGACTTTGTGGAATCCCCAGACATCGCTATCCACATATGGACAGCGATCTCTAGGGCTTCCCCAGAGCTGGACAGTGATGTCAGGAGCACAGCTGGAGTCGCAGTAGGAGCGCTAGTAGCGTTCTGCCCGGGACTCTAGCTCTGGGGTTGTCCCTGACATCTCTGTCTATATATGAAATAAGCAATTCGTAAAAAACGGGATCAAGTACGGCACTGCTACTCAATAATGGTACAGTTGCTGTAATTTAATGATTTTTTTTTTGATCAAGGCTACGCGTTTCAATACCGCATCGGCATCTTCCTCAGGCCATATGAATTGCAGTCTAAACAGAAATAATTTAAATACACCACGCGGAGAAAAAAACTGGCAATGTGATCAGGGTCAGAGTGCACTAATGACGTAATCAGTACAGGAAATTAGACATAGGAATACCCAGAAATACACATAAGTACATAATAATTGGCATCATTAATTAAAAAAAGGGAAGGAAAGTGGGGGAAATAACCATAAAATATCAAATAGTAACATTTTAAAAAGGAGGAACATTCGGAAACCTTTAATTATATAGTGACCGACAAATAGAGCACGAGTCCTAAACACAACACTCACTGGGAAGTGTAAACGTATTTCTACACATCCATTCCGATGTTTACCGTAATAAACATCCATTTGGATAATAACCAGAATGGAGAGAAGTAAAAACAAAAAGATTTTATATATATATAGGATGCTAAGCTGCCAATCATCCAAAAAAGAAACTCAGCCGGGTGTCAACAGACAACCATTATGATATCCATAATAATAATAGTAATAATCCATTTATGTGGTCATATATAGAAAAAGAGCAAAGAAAATTAATAATACCTATGACATCCATTTGGATGCAATATAATTTGAATGCGGCAATTCAAGCATCTGAATGAATCCCCGGGGGGGGGGGGGGACTTGGAACACACAGAAGGGGAAAGTATTAGGCATACAAATGGATGCAAACAACACAATGTAAAATACACAAAATATGAGATACAAGAAATTATATACTAGGATAATTGACGATAAAAAATTTTTTTTTATGTGAAATACCCAATTTAAAAGCACAAATTTGCAATTTACTGTAAAAATTATACAGTGAGTGACATTGCGTAAATATAAATTAGGAATGCAATATAAACTGTATACTACCTATCTTGTCACTAATGCAGAATAAAAGGGACCGCAGACACCGGCAGCGGACCCCCGGCGCCACCGCAGCCGCAGAGGACCCAGAGCCACGGAGCAAACCCAGGGAACAAGACGGAACAAACCAGTCCAAGTAAGTGTCTATATCAAACAAAAATAAATACATAGAAGAGCCCGATAGTATTTAAGCACATTCTAAAATATATTAAATATATAAAAAATATGTATTAAATTGTAAAATGTATTAAATTGTAAAAGATAGTGCTCACAGCAATAATTAAATCCTGAATCAGGCTAAAAAAATGTATATATAAATATGTATAAGATCTAGAGATAAATATTAATCAAGGGATGTTTCGGAAATGTCATTTAAACCGTTTGAATGCAGGGTCAATAGTTTGAAAATCCAAAAGTTTTCTCTCTGTTTAAGTTTCTGAAATCGGTTAGGAATGTCACAGGATATTTCTTCAATAGGGGTAATGGTAATTTTATTGAATTGCCAATTATGAGAAGAAGCACAGTGTCTTGAAACACTATGCTTTAAAAACCCTTTTGAAACATTGTGCCTGTGTTTATTAATTCAACTCCGCAGACATTGGATAGTCCTCTCAATGTACTGTAGTCGACACGAGCATTCAAGGAGGTAAATGACAAAACTGCTGCCACAATTGAGGAAGACCCTGATAGGGAATGTTTCATTAGTTATATTAGAACAAAAGGTATGTTTTTTGTGTGAAATGTTGTTACAACATAGGCAGCGCCTAGGTTCCTTTAAATGTGGCCAAGGGCGCTGCCTATGTTGTAACAACATTTCACACAAAAAACATACCTTTTGTTCTAATATAACTAATGAAACATTCCCTATCAGGGTCTTCCTCAATTGTGGCAGCAGTTTTGTCATTTACCTCCTTGAATGCTCGTGTCGACTACAGTACATTGAGAGGACTATCCAATGTCTGCGGAGTTGAATTAATAAACACAGGCACAATGTTTCAAAAGGGTTTTTAAAGCATAGTGTTTCAAGACACTGTGCTTCTTCTCATAATTGGCAATTCAATAAAATTACCATTACCCCTATTGAACAAATATCCTGTGACATTCCTAACCGATTTCAGAAACTTAAACAGAGAGAAAACTTTTGGATTTTCAAACTATTGACCCTGCATCCAAACGGTTTAAATGACATTTCCGAAACATCCCTTGATTAATATTTATCTCTAGATCCTATACATATTTATATACACATTTTTTTAGCCTTATTCAGGATTTAATTATTACTGTGAGCACTACCTTTTACAATTTAATACATTTTACAAAATATTTTAGAATGCGCTTAAATACTATCGGGCTCTTCTATGTATTTATTTTTGTTTGATATAGACACTTACTTGGACTGGTTTGTTCCGTCTTGTTCCCTGGGTTTGCTCCGTGGCTCTGGGTCCTCTGCGGCTGCGGTGGCGCCGGGGGTCCGCTGCCGGTGTCTGCGGTCCCTTTTATTCTGCATTAGTGACAAGATAGGTAGTATACAGTTTATATTGCATTCCTAATTTATATTTACGCAATGTCACTCATTGTGTAATTTTTACAGTAAATTGCAAATTTGTGCTTTTAAATTGGGTATTTCACATCCCAAATTTTTTTTTATCGTTAATTAACCTAGTATATAATTTCTTGTATCTCATATTTTGTGTATTTTACATTGTATTGTTTGCATCCATTTGTATGCCTAATACTTTCCCCTTCTGTGTCTTCCAAGCTCCCCCCCCCCCCCCCCCCCCGGGGATTCATTCGGATGCTTGAATTGCCGCATTCAAATTATATTGCATCCAAATGGATGTCATAGGTATTATTAATTTTCTTTGCTCTTTTTCTATATATGACCACATAAATGGATTATTACTATTATTGTTATGGATATCATAATGGTTGTCTGTTGACACCCGGCTGAGTTTCTTTTTTGGATGATTGGCAGCTTAGCATCCTATATATATAAAATCTTTTGTTTTTACTTCTCTCCATTCTGGTTATTATCCAAATGGATGTTTATTACGATAAACATCGAAATGGATGTGTAGAAATAAGTTTACACTTCCTAGTGAGCGTTGTGTTTAGGACTCGTGCTCTATTTGTCGGTCACTATATAATTGAAGGTTTCCGAATGTTCCTCCTTTTTAAAATGTTACTATTTGATATTTTATGGTTATTTTCCCCACTTTCCTTCCCTTTTTTTAATTAATGATGCCAATTATTATGTACTTATGTGTATTTCTGGGTATTCCTATGTCTAATTTCCTGTACTGATTACGTCATTAGTGCACTCTGACCCTGATCACATTGGCGGTTTTTTTCTCCGCGTGGTGTATTTAAATTATTTCTGTTTAGACTGCAATTCATATGGCCTGAGGAAGATGCCGGTGCGGCATTGAAACGCGTAGCCTTGATCAAATAAACATCATTAAATTACAGCAACTGTACCATTATTGAGTAGCAGCGCCGTACTTGATCCCGTTTTTCACGAATTGTTTATTACTTTGCACGGTGGCCAGCAGGCTTGACCGTTTGGGATTTCGGCAGCAGCACTCACTGCTATCCACCTATTCAACATGATTGATCTACCTTCCTGTGGTAAGAATCCACTTGTCAATTATTGACTGTTATTTCTGGGCTTACTCACACTATGTGGCGCCGTGTTTTTTCCTTATATTTATATACTGTCTATATATGGACAGTGATGTCAGGAGCAGAGCTGGAATCCCAGGCAGGCTGCTAGAAGCGGCTCTGCTCCGGTAATCCAGCTCTGGGCAAGCCCCAAACATCACTGTCCATATATGGACACTGATGTCAGTTGCTTCCCCAGAGTTCCGGAGCAGAGCCTATACTAGTGCTCCGCTCTGGGACACCGGCTCTGGGGTTGCCCCTGACATCACATTCCGGTCCAGGAGGATCCCATGACGTCACTGTGTATGAACAGTGACATTAGGGGCTCCTCCAGCAGAGGAATCCCTGGCCAAAGCGCCGGCAACGCTCTGGCTGGGGATTCCACTCCTAGAGGGAGCCCCAATGGAGCTATCTACTGGGGCTGTCTGTGGCACTATCCACAATAGGTGTGTTTTTGGCATTATCTACAGAGGGCACTGTGGCAGCATCTACAGAGGGCAATATGGCAGCATCTACAGAGGGCACTGTGGCAGCATCTACAGAGAGCACTGTGGCAGCATCTACAGAGGGCACTGTGGCAGCATCTACAGAGGGCACTGTGTCAGCATCTACAGAGTGCACTGTGGCAGCATCTACAGAGGACACTGTGGCAGCATCTACAGAGGGAACTGTTGCATTATCTACAGAGGGCACTGTGGCATTATCTACAGAGGGCACTGTGGCAGTATCTACAGAGGGCACTGTGGCAATATCTACAGAGGGCACTGTGGAATTATCTACAGAGGGCACTGTAGCAGTATCTACAGAGGGCACTATGGCATTATCTACAGAGTGCACTGTGACAGTATCTACAGAGGGCACTGTGGCAGTATCTACAGAGGGCACTGTGAAAGTATCTACAGAGGGCACTGTGGAAGCATCTATAGAGGGCTCTGTGGCACGATCTAAAAAGGGGATGCCTAATTTTGACATTTGTGTGTCTGCCAACTGAGCTTCCGGACTGTATTTAGTGACATTTAACCCCTTAATGACCGGGCCTGTTTGTACCTTAATGACCAAGCCAGATTTGTAAAATCTGGTATGTCTGACTTTATCAGAGAATAACTCTGTGAAAGTTTTGAATATCCAAGTAATTCTGACATTGTTTTTTCGTCACATGTTGTACTTTATTTTAGTGGTAAAAGTAGACTGATACAATTTGTGGAAATTAATAGAAAAATGGAAGAAATTTTGTAAAAATTAACATTTTTCACTATTTTTAACTGCAATATGTCACATATGTACACACATACTGTACAATTTTTTTAATTAAATATATATTTCCATCTCTTTACTCTATTTTGGCAGAACTTTTGAAAAAATAAAATAAATTTTCAGCAATTTAGAGGACTTACAAATTGAATAATAATTTTATTAATTTTTAAGTACATTTTGTTTTCCTGCACCAAGCCAGGTTTTCAGAGGCTCATAGGTCTCAGAGTGATAGAAACCCCCACAAATGACCCCATTTAGAAAACTAGACCCCTTAAGGTATTTATCTAGGGGTATAGTAAGTATTTTGACCCTACAGTTTTTTGCTAAATTTAATACATAGCAGGTGAAAAAAAAATAATTTAACTTTTTTCATAAAAGTATCAGTTTGAAGACCGATTTCTTTGTAAAGCGACCATGAGAATGAAGAAACACACCACAAAATCTATCACCCTGTTTCTCCTGTTTTCAAAAATACCCACATTGTGGCCCTAATGCGCTGCCTGGACACACGGCAGGGCCCTAAAAGGAAGGGAGCACCCGGAGGCTTTCAGGACTCATATTTTGCTTGAAAATGTTTTAGGCCCCACTGTACATTTGGAGAGGCTTTGAGCTGGCAGAACGATAGAAACTCCCCATAAACGACCCCATTTAGAAAACTAGACCTCATAACGTAATTATTTAGGTTTATAGTAAGTATTTTGACCCCACAGTTTTTTGCTAAATTTAATGCATAACAGGTGAAAAAAATAATAATTTCACTTTTTTCATAAAAGTATTAGTTTGAAGACCGATTTCTTTGTAAAGCGAACATAAAAATGAAGAAACACACCCCAAAATCTATCACCCTCTTTCTCCTGTTTTCAAAAATACCCAAATTGTGGCCCTAATGCGTTGTTTGGACACACGGCAGGGCCCCAAAGGAAGGGAGCACCCGGAGGCTTTCAGGACTCATATTTTGCTTGAAAATGTTTTAGGCCCCACTGTACATTTGGAGAAGCTTTGAGCTGCCAGAACGATAGAAACTCCCCATAAACGACCCAATTTCGAAAACTAGACCCCTTAAGATATTTATCTAGGGGTATAGTTAGCATTTTGACCACACAGGTTTTTCGCTAAATATATTGGAATTAGTCTGTAAAAATTAAAATGTACTTTTTTTTCTAAAACAACATAGAAATTTTTAATATTTACAAGGAATAACGAAGAAAATGCACCACAACATTTGTAAAGCGATGTCTCCCGATTACGACAATACCCCATATGTGGTAATAAACTGCTGTTGGGACCCACAGCAGGGCTCAGAAGGGAAGGAGTGCCATTTGGATTTCTGATTTTGCTGGAATGGTTTTCGGTGCCATGTCGCATTTGCAATGCACTGGAGGGACCAAAACAGTGGAAACCCACCAAAAGTGACCCCATTTTGGAAAAACCTTCAAGGAATTTTTCTAGGGGTATAGTGAGCATTTAGACCCCACGGGTCTTTTGCAGAGTTTATTAGAATTAGGGCACGAAAATTAATATCAAAATTTTTTCCACTAAAATGTTGCATTTTCTCATTTTCAGAAGGGATAAAGGAGGAAAAAAACAACCATTTTTTATAAAGCAATTTCTCCCGAGTACGGAAATACCCCATATGTGGTCATGCGTTTTTTTCATTAGATATGAATTAACCCTTTCAGGACTGATCCATTTTTTGCTTTCTTATTTTAGATTTTCACTTCCCGCTTTCCAAGAGCCATAACTTTTTTATTTTTTCATCAATAGAGTGGTGTGAGGGCTTATTTCTTGTGGGAGGAGCTGCAGTTTTTATTGGTACCATTATTTGGTACATAAAGAGTGATTAAAAAGTTGTATTACATTTTTTTTTAGAGCTAAGGTGACAAAAAAAAAACAAACTGCGATTTTGGCGGTTTCAATTATTACATTTTTTTAAGGTGTTCACTGTGCAAATTAAATAATGGTATATTGTAATAGTTCAGACTTTTACGGACGTAGCGATACCAATTTTGTTCATTTTTTTTACATTACTTTAGAAGAAAAATGGGAAAAGGTGTTTTTTTTTTTTACTTTAAAAAAAATAAAATTCTCACTACTAATAACTATTATTCTTCTATGCTTATTTTTAAATCAATTCCCTTAGGGGACTTGATCTAGCGATCATTGGATCACTGGTACAATACACTGCAATACTAATGTATTGCAGTATATTGTTATTCTTACAGGCTTCTGTAACAGAGCGATCGCTGTACCTGTCCGTTAGTCCCGGGTGTCAGCTGCAATACACAGCAGCGTATGGAGCGGGCACAGCACGTGAGCCGGCTCCATACATCAACCACCGCACCATGATGGGCAATTAAGTCATAGTGCGCAAAGGGGTTAGTGCACAGCGGATGGTTCAAAGTGAAAATTGCAATTTTCCAATGATATGCCATTTTAGTGCATAATATGTTGTGCCCAGTTTGTGCCACAAAAGACAAATACCTCATAAAACGTTAAGCGGGTTCTCCCAGGTATGGCGATGCCATATGTGTGGGCGCAAACTGCTGCTTGGGCACGCTGCAGAGCTCAGAAGGGAGGGAGCGCCATTTTGCTTTTGGAGCGCAGATTTTGCTTGGTAGTAGTTTTGTTTGGGGTTTTACTAGTATTTCAGTTTATAATGTGGGGTTATATGTTTGCTGTGCGGAGTACATCAGGGCATAATAAGAGGGCATAATAATGGGGTAAATAAATAATAGTCCGCAGATGTGTGGCCAGTGTCGCACTGATAAATGGCGCCCGATCTTATCCGCTTTTGGAACATTCTGCACATTTTGCATCGCCATATTCTGAGAGCCAGAACTTTTCACCACCGGAGCAATGTGAGGGCTTATTTTTTGCGGGACAATCTGCAGTTTTCATTGGTACCATTTTGGGGTACATGTGATTTTTTTTTGATCACTTTTTATTCTATTTTTTTGCAATCCTGACCAAAAAACAGGAATTCTGACACCGTTTTTTAGGTTTTCTTTTTGCGGCGCTCACCGTACGCTATAAATGACATTTTTACTTTATTCTGCGGGTTGGTACGATTACGGCAATACCAAATGTATATAGGTTTGGTCCTTTTTTTTTTGCGTTTGCACAATAAAATCACTTATTTATAAAAATAAAAAAAGTTCTGTGTCACCATATTCTGAGAGCCATAATTTTTTTATTTTTTAGTCAAAAAAGCTATGTAAGGGCTTGTTTTTTGCGAGACGGATTGAAGTTTTTATTGGTACTATTTTTGGGTACATGTGACTTTTTGATCACTTTTTATTCTTTATTTAGGGAGAGGTGGTGACCAAGAAAATTGCGATTCTGTAGTTGTTTTTTATTGATTTTTTTTGGGTGTTCATCGTGCGGGAAAAATAACATTACAATTTTATAGTTGGGGTCGTTACGAACGCGGTGATACCAAATATGTGTACTTTCTTAACGTGTTCATTTTTTTTCTATAATAAAAGTCTTATTATAGGAAGAAAAGCATTTTGTGTTTATATAACTTATAACTTTTATTTTTACACTTTTTTGAAAACATTTTTATTACTTTTTTTTACTTTTTTCACTTGTCCCACGAGGGGACATTTAGACTTGCAGCTTTGATCGCTGCTAGAGTACATTACACTACACACGTAGTGTAATGTGTTCTAACTGTCCTTGTGACGTAACAGTCACACTGACAGGAAGCCTCGGAGGAACGGCCGGAGGCTGTTCCTCCGAGGCTTCCGTACATGGCAACCCGGAGGTCATTGTCTGACCTCCGATTGCCACGACAAGGATCAGTAGCCCCCACGATCAATTCGTGGGGGCTGCCGATGTGCTTCAAACCACTTAAATGCGGCGACGGCAATCCGTCGCCACACTTAAGGGGTTAATTGCTGAAAGCAGCGGCGATGGTCCGCTGTCCGGCGAGACTGATGTGACAGCTGTCTAGGACAGCTGTCAGCGCGGGCCTGTCACTCTGTGTTTACACAGAGTGACAGTTTGAAATACTGACGAAAATTAACGTCCTGGAGCGGGAACTAGCAGCCGACCATGATGTTCATTTTCGTCATTGGTCGTGAAAGTGTTAAACTGTAAACCTGGATTGTTGAAATAAGCACGTGGAGAACTCTCGCAAATTTCCAGTAAGTTTAAACCTAGCACTATTATTATAGTAATGTAGTGTTATAGTAGTTCAAATAACTAATTAATTAACAATAATTTTGAAATGTATAAAATTTGAAAGTAATGCTGCCCGTCAACTTCACATTTTTTCTATATGTGGCCCACTTACCCGGCCAAGTTTGAGACCCCTGTTCTAAGCCGTGTAACGTCCTAGAAAAAAAAAATTATGTTCAAAAAATGATGCCAACATATAGTAGACATATGGGAAATGTGATGGGTGGAAAAAAAACCTCTGTCTTACAAACAGATGCATTTAAATTCAGAAAAATGCTATTTTTTCAAATTTTCTCTAAATTTTGCTATTTTTTACAAATAAACACTGAATATATCGACCAACTTTTACCACTAACATAAAGCCCTCACGAAAAAGCAATCTCAGAATCGCTTGGATAGGTTTAAGCAATCCGTAGTTATAACCACATAAAGTGAAATATGTCAAATTTGAAAATTGGGCTCTGAGCCTTAAAGGGGTTGTCCAGGAAAAAAAATAATCCAAAAAGTGTCCCCCCCAGTCTTGGTTTGCCTTCCATAATGCCCCCGGTTAAACTTCTAACCAGTTTCTGTTTGATCTCCATCGTCACTGCAGCTGTTTCCTGTCTTGTAACCCACCATACCCATGATCCCCTGCTGCATCTGAGGTGACAGCTTGCACCCGCCCCCCTTCCTCCAAAGCATCTCAGCTATTTGCATACTGCAACGCCTCTCTATGTTCACAGGATCATTTCCTGCTCTAATTCCAGGCAGCTCCTTCGCTGCACACTGTCTTACACACTAATAATCATAATTATCCTTTGTGCCTCCATCTATCCCTGATCTAAGTACAAGCCCCCATCTCCATCCCCCACCCCTTTCACAGCTTGATAAATGTAAGGCTATGTTCACACGATTAACAAAATACGTCTGAAAATACGGAGCTGTTTTCAAGGGAAAACAGCTCCTGATATTCAGACGTTTTTCGAGCAACTTGCGTTTTTCGCGGCATTTTTGCAGCGTTTTTGCAGCGTTTTTCACATCCGTTTTTGGAGCTGTTTTCAATAGAGTCTATGAGAAAACGGCTCCAAAAATGTCCCAAGAAGTGTCCTGCACTTCTTTTGACGAGCCGTCATTTTACGCGCCGTATTTTGACAGTGATGCGTAAAATGACAGCTCGTCTGCACAGAACATCATAAGACCCATTGCAAGCAATGGGCAGATGTATGCCGACGTATTGGAGCCGTCTTTTCAGGCGTAATTCAAGGCGTAAAACGCCTCCATTACGTCTGAAAAGAGGTCGTGTGCACATACCCTAAGTCTGCTCAGTCCACCTATGTCAGACATCTTGGTACACACAATCCAGTCAGCACATTTTTCTCACCT
The DNA here is from genome assembly GCF_050947455.1 of Rhinoderma darwinii. Taxonomy (NCBI): domain Eukaryota; kingdom Metazoa; phylum Chordata; class Amphibia; order Anura; family Rhinodermatidae; genus Rhinoderma; species Rhinoderma darwinii. The sequence continues at coordinate 36,116,250 of NC_134699.1, forward strand.
GCTGCTGGATCTGTTTCAATAGATCCTGTATTAGGCCCTGTCCACATTGAGTTTTTTGCTGGCAGAAAATTCTGCCTCAAAATTCTGTCTTGAACCGGTTTTACAGGTCGCAGGAAAAAAACGCCTCCGGCTCCCATTGAAATTAATAGGAGGCGTATTTGGCCGTTTTTTTTCGCGGTTTCCGCATCAAAACGTGAAAATAAACGTCCGAAAATGCCTCCCATTGATTTTAATGGGAGGCGGAGGCTTTTTTTCCTGCGAGCGGTAAAACCGGCTTGCGAGAAAAAGAAGCGACATGCCCTATCTTCCGACATTTACTCCTCTGACCTCCCACTGACATCAATAGGAGGCAGAGAAAGCATTTTTTTAATGCGTTTTTGTCCCAGGAGCTCAATGGCCCAGAAAAAAAACGCTATGAAGAACGTTGCAAACGGCGTGCAAAAAACTCAGAGTAAACAGGAGTACCACACAGCCCCTCTGTAGGTAGTGCCACACAGCCCCCCTGTAGGTAGTGCCACACAGCCCCCATAGGTAATACCACACAGCCCCCCTTTAAGCAATACCACACAGCCCCCCTGCAGATAATGCCACACAGCCCCCCTGTAGGTAGTGCCACACAGCTCCCCTGTAGTTAGTGCCACACAGCTCCCCTGTAATCAATGCCACACAGCCCCCTGTAGGTAAAGCCACACAGCCCCCCTGTAGGAAGTGCCACACAGCCCCCTGTAGGTAGTGCCACACAGCCCCCTGTAGGTAGTGCCACACAGCCCCTCTGTAGGTAGTGCCACACAGCCCCCCTGTAAGCAATGCCACAGAGCCCCCCTGTAGGTAATGCCACACAGCCCCCTTGTAGATAATGCCACACAGCCCCCCTGTAAGCAATGCCACACAGCCCCCCTGTAGGTAGTGCCACACTGCCCCCCTGTAGGTAGTGCCACACAGCCCCCCTGTAAGCAATGTCACACTGCCCCACTGTAGGTAATGCCACACAGCCCCCCTGTAGGTAGTGCCACACAGTCTCCCTGTAGGTAATGCCACACAGCCCCCTGTAAGCAATGCCACACAGCCACCCTGTAAGCAATGCCACACAGCCCCCCCATAGGTAATGCCACACAGCCCCCCTGTAGATAATGCCAGACAGCCCCCTATAATCAATGCCACATGGCCCCCCGTAAGCAATGCCGCACGGCCCCCTGTAGGTAATGTCACATGGCCCCCCTGTAGGTAATGCCACACGGCCCCCCTGTAGTTAATGCCACATAGCCCCCTTGTACATAATCACCCCCCTTCCTAAAGGGGACGGCTCTAGGAGAAGTTCCTTGCTTCACTGTCCATATATGGACAGTGAAGTAAGGGAATTCTCCTGGATCGGAATCCCCGGCCACAGCGGTGGGGATTCCGTTTCAGAAGTCCCTGACGTCACTGTGTCCATATATGGACAGTGAAGGCAGGGACTTCTCCTGGTGCGGAATCCCCGTCCACAGTGTCGGCTACTGTGGCCGGGGATTCCGCTTTAGGAACAGTCCCTGGCTTCACATATATGTATATTATAAAACCTAAATAAAAAGCACTTCGGGAATACTTGTTTGATTTGGTTTTCAAGAAATTATTATTTTTTATTTTTTATTCCAAAGAATAATAACATAGAATATATTCTTGTAGCAAGCGATGTATAGTAACGTTTCGGCCCAACCTAGGCCTTTCTCACAATCGCTGCAAAGAGACAAGACGAAATAAGAACATGGTATACATATATATATATATATATATATACATATATATACAAAAAACATTGGCAAAGGAAAATATTTATATTTACAAACAATGTAAGATATATAGAAGCTAGATTACAAGATATATATTTATTTATTTATTATGAATCCAGTGCGAAATATGAGACTAGTAAACCTAAACATATCTCACGTCTCAATCAGAAGAATACATGGTATAGAATTATTATATATGACATGCATGTACAGTAAATCATTAAAATGAAGACAAGTAACATATAATAGATAGTAAATGCATGTATGAAGGAGACTCCTAATCATGTATCTATCAAGAACTCTCAAGATATAAAGCATATACAATGTAAAATTACATTATAGATAGACAAGAAATTACATATAGAAACTATAGGAGAAGCATTAGCAAAATGCCTCTCAGGACCATACCATAAAGTACCGGTAATGAAATTGTGACCAGAATATATGGACAGTGAAGTCACGGACTTCTCCTGGAGAGGAATCTCCGGCCGCTGTGTCCGGGGATTCCATTTCAGGAGTAGGGGACCGCTCCAGGAAAAGTCCTCCAAGTCACTGTCCATATATGGACAGTGAAGTCAGGGACTTCTCCTGGAGCGTAAGCCCCGGCCACAGCTTCGGCAATGCTGTGGCCGGGGATTAGGGATTCCGCTCCTCATCCTCCTTCTCACATGCACTTCAGTGCGGGAGCTCCAAGAATGAAGAAGGAGGAGTAGGAGGCGTGTACGACGAGACATGAGGAGGAGGGGGCGTGTGCTATGATTGATGACACTCTGTGTCTTTGCTCAGCCATCACTTCCTGCGCGTGATCAACTAGGTCTACCAGCAGCGGGACCAGAGGAGGCGGAGCTCTGAAGAGCTCATGAAACATCCGCTGAGCAAAGACACGGTACGTCACAGGAAATAAAACATTTACCCTGGGTGCGCTCACATGACGGCAAATCAGAACAGGATAACGCTGGCACAGGTAAGCAGACACTATATTAGAAATGTTATTAAATATGTCTAATTAAGTTAAAATTGAAATAAAATGTATTCCTGGACAACCCCTTTAAGGCCCAAACTAGGCTGCGTCCTTAAGGGGTTAAAGCCCTATAGTGCCATAAGGAAAAGCAAAATCTGATACAATAAATTGGCAGTGTACCTTGTCCAGATGACACTATATAATTATTTTTTTAATTTTTTTGCTTGGAGACGAGGTGGGGAAACTTCTCGTGGTCCAAGTAGTATTTGCCGTGTATTTCCTGCGCAGCACTTTCCAAGTGAAGTGCCTCCCACCCCAAAAAAAACGCAGGACACATGAAAGGTGCTGCATCTGCGCAAAAATAGGTATCAGTGTAACTGCCTTTCACTACTTTGAGAGTTAAGGAAACAGCGCAGCTCAGTGAGCTACGCTGTTTTCTTCTTCATGGTCGGAAATCAGCCGGAACACAGAGAGGTAGAACGGGGTTTAGGGGGCCCCGTTCTACAGCTAGGTGTGGGTCCCTGAGGTGGGACCCGCATCTATCTGACATTTTTTACATATCCTGTGGATATGTCATAAATGTCCCGGATGGAAAAACCCATTTAAGTAAGTCGGAAAAACTTACTGCTGCGTGCACTTCTTTTCAAAACTTACCAAAGAGTTGACCGCTCCAGACTGACCGACGTAGTAGCAACATCATCAATACCAGCTAACATCACACGCCTCACCAAAGAGAAGCAGCTCCAGCCATCACATTGGGGGTGAGTTAATTAAATGTTTGACCATATAATTTTTACATTGATAATTTTGTATGGCCCGTCAATGATGTTATAAATATACAAATGGCCCTTGGCAGAAAAAGGGTTCCCCACACCTGTTCTAATATATAAGGCCCTCAAAATCACTTCAGAACTGAACTGGTCCCTGAAATAATAGCCTTTTGAAATTTTCTTGAAAATGTGAGAAATTGCTGCTAAAGTTCAAAGCCTTGTGACGTCCTAGAAAAATAAAAGGACGTTCAAAAAACGATGCAAACATAAAGTAGACATATGCGAAATGTTAGCTAATAACTGTAACGTCTAGGGCCGCGGATCGTTGTTCAGACTTACCTTCTGACGGCCCCGGCCATGCACGTCTGTGTTCTCGGCGGCATGGTCTCCAAGTGTTTGCCAGTTCCCAGTGTTACTCGTTCCTGCTGCCTGTACCCTGTATCCCATGCTACCGTGCCTCTATGCCATCTACAGGGAAAGTCAAGTCGTGTCTTCCGCTGCATCTACTGTGCCATCTACAGTGAAAGTCAAGTCGTGTCTTCTGCTGCATCTACTGTGCCATCTACAGTGAAAGTCAAGTTGTGTCACCGCTACTGTCTGATTTGCCTCAGGTACCCTTTCTGGACTATAGACATTGTTTTATACCTAGTTGGCTAGCTGCTATCCTGCTACGCGGCACGGCCCAGTGGGTCCACACCCCGCGCCGTGACAGTATGCTCAGGCCATGGACCCCGCTGGTCAATTCAAGGGCCTATCACCCTCCCAAGCCATGCAGGCGGACCTGCAGGATCTGCGAGCACGACAGGATCAACTTCTTGTGGCAGTAGACTGCATGGCACAGCAGCTAGGGGCGCTAGCTACATCCTTGTCTGCTCCTATTCAAGCTCCTTCGATCGACCCTCCTGCTACACCTCCTGGCAGCTCCGGTTCGGATCCTCGGTTCTCGCTGCCATTGCCACATCGGTTCCATGGAGACGCAAGTACGTGCAGGGGGTTTCTGAACCAATGCCACATCCACTTCACTCTGCACACCCGAGCATTTCCTTCAGACGGAGCCAGGATCGCTTTCATTATGTCTCTACTTGCCGGCAAGGCCCTGGCGTGGGCGAATCCAATCTGGGAACGACAGGAACCCGAAACATCCAGGGGTTCGTGCAGTTATTCCATATCGTATTCGAGGAGCCTGGATGAGTCTCGTCGGCAGCCACTGCTATCTTTCACCTTCGCCAGGAGGATGCCTCCGTGGGCGAATACACCATCCAGTTCCGGACCTTGGCATGACCTGCCTAAGTAGAGTCGTGTGTTAGTGAACCTTCACTTATCCCTTCCTATCCCTCCACCCCCACCTTTTAGGAAAGACACATGACACCGAGGTTGGATGTGAAATGGCCACAGCAGCCGTTTATTCATTTCACAGTTTTATAAAATACCATTTAAATGCGAAACATTCGGATAACTAATTAGGAATCCAACCAGAGAATTCCTTCTAATAATTCACATGACCCAACATGGGTCAGAATCATAAATAACAATTTAACGTTAACATTAATCCGAGCAGGGGAAGTCCTTGAAGCCATTTTAGATATTCCTTTTTAAACACCCCGAGTTAGCCATCTGCAACCACCACCAACCAATTACCTCCAGCCGTAAACCAGCTCGGAGGCACCGCTCACCTCTGCAGATGGCTCCAACCACCAGAAGACCACTTCAAAGGGATAACACCCGATGAAGTCTTCAACCACGTACCTAATTGGGGGACGCATACCCCCGATGCGATCCCCCCACCATTTTGTACTGACTGACCTCAAGGACTCCCCCCACCAGCTGCTATGACACCTGGACCTACTCCGAATGAAAATAAAAACAACATGTTAGATGAGCACACAGTAAAAGCAAAACACTCATAGACGGACTCACATAAAGACCACAAGGGATCAACAAACAAAGGGCGGGAGGGTGGGAGCTTATACTGGTGTGTGTGTTACTCCTCCCGCTGCTTCCGGCTCAATGCCAAAAGCAGCGGGAAGCCTGGTAACGGCCCCCTAACTTCTCCCTCCTCTCATCCTCCACCCCCTACCTCTCCCTCACAGTTAACCCTTTCCCTACTAGGTCCGTCATGGAGGCTTCCCTCCTAAGCCTTGCAGGCTGCGTCCAGCCTCTTCTTGACCTGCCTAAGTAGAGTCGTGTGTTAGTGAACCTTCACTTATCCCTTCCTATCCCTCCACCCCCACCTTTTAGGAAAGACACGTGACACCGAGGTTGGATGTGAAATGGCCACAGCAGCCGTTTATTAATTTCACAGTTTTATAAAATACCATTTAAATCCGAAACATTCGGATAACTAATTAGGAATCCAACCAGAGAATTCCTTCTAATAATTCACATGACCCAACATGGGTCAGAATCATAAATAACAATTTAACGTTAACATTAATCCGAGCAGGGGAAGTCCTTTAAGCCATTTTAGATATTCCTTTTTAAACACCCCGAGTTAGCCATCTGCAACCACCACCAACCAATTACCTCCAGCCGTAAACCAGATCGGAGGCACCGCTCACCTCTGCAGATGGCTCCAACCACTAGAAGACAACTTCAAAGGGATAACACCCGATGAAGTCTTCAACCATGTACCTTTTTGGGGGACGCATACCCCCGATGCGACCCCCCCCCACCATTTTGTACTGACTGACCTCAAGGTCTCCCCCCGCCACAGCGAAACAGGCCTTGACCACCTTAAGCCTGTGAGTTCCGCCACACCACCACCGCCCTTTCAATTCCCTCTGCTATTGCCAGGCTCCACAAATCGATCCCAACCTCGGTCAAATGAACCCCATCACTCCTCCAGTAGTTCCCCACTCCTGACTCCAAATCCCTGTGCCGCACGCAAATGCCCCCATTTTTGGCTACAAAACGGGACACCGCCCGATTAACTTTAATGCGAGCCTTATTGACTCTTTCCACTGACCTAGCCAGTCGCCAATGTTTCCTTGGGACAATGTCCGACCACACTATCACCAACCTGGGATAAGAAACCCACAAACACAACATATCATGTTTAATATCCCGCACCAACTCACGAAAGGGGCGGACCCCCAAATCATTCCCACCCACGTGCAAAACCAAGACCTCTGGAACCCTATCCAGCCGGGAATATGTCTGGAATTCCGCTAACACCCTGCTCCATGACATACCTCTAAATCCCAGCCAATGCAAAACCGCATCCTGCCGCGGAATGCGCAACTGGCGACCGTCCGGGCGGACGTCCGCCCTCAAAGCCCCCCAGTGCACGCAAGAGTGGCCCAAAAACCACACCAGACACGGAGGCAGATCTGAAACAGAAAAGAAAGTTAGATACCAACACACAAACATTTTTCAACCGCAACCAGCATGACTCATAACAGATGGGGGCGGACATAAGACCTAAATCTGTTGGACTCCCAACGACCGATGCACCGCACCCCTTCATCATCCAACCCCCAGCGCCCTGCTTCTGTTGCTGCGCCAATCCTGAAGGAATGCGATGAATATGGGCCCGCCGCGACACCAACCGCCGCCAAACATTTTTTAAATACCGCCCCAAATTGAAATCTGGACAAAAATGACCCATCCTCGTGACGTAGCAATGGCAACTCTGGGGACCCCCCTCGTGGCTCAAAACCACGCATGCAAGCGACCGGGCACATAGCCGAACCCGGGAGGGCGAACAAAACTATCAGCTTACCCTTTCCCACTTGGTCAGTTTTGACCGGCGCAACCATACCTCGAGCCGATCCGCATATAGGCTCACCTCCCCCAGTCTCAACCCCCCTGCCCGCTTGGTACTAGGCGACACCAGCTCGCCAATTCTAAATGCCCCAAAGAACGCCAAAGAAAATGCGAACCGAAACAACTCCATCTCGGCCAAAGAACGACAGACCGATGCTAACGATCCGCCCAAAGAGCTAAGCAGAGAAAACGACACAGGCCTTCTACGATCTGCCTCGACCCTACCTCGGCGCAGACCCTTCAAGGCCTGTCCCACTAAAAATTCCTTAGATATATCCCGAAAACCCCGCAACTTACAACCAAACGCTACCGCAGACATGAAACGATTATCCTTTGCCAATGAAAACCCCGCCTCCCAGGCGTCCCCTAACCAGTACAAAAGTGCCACCAACCTGTCTCTATCCGTGTTGACGTCACCCAACTCTCTTACCCACTCATCCCACTGCCTCCAACAAGCAGAATAAGCACTCCACGTTGTGCGCGCCAAAGACCTTTCCACCAATCGTTCTACGGGACCGAGACCAGATCCCAGAGATGTTCCGGACAAGCCAAACCGAGAGGGTCCGCTCCCAGTGCCAATTGCCGAAACCGGTCCCACTGCGAGCGAGAAAGAGCATCAGCGATACAATTCCGTACCCCCGGGACACATGAACCGCCACCACCCACGCGTTCAATGACAAGCACACCAACACTAAATGTCGCAACAACTGAACTACCGGCGGAGATGATGCCGTGATGTTATTAATGGCCAGCACCACCCCCATGTTGTCGCAGTAAAAACGAACCTTCTTATCCCTGAGCCTGTCCCCCCAAATGGTCGCCGCAACCACAATGGGGAACAGCTCGAGCAGGGCCAGATTCCGCGTGAGTACACTGGACAACCAGCTAGCCGGCCATTGACCTGCGCACCACGGACCTCCCCCGTATGCTCCAAAACCGCCCGCCCCAGCCGCATCCGTAAAAATATTTAAATCACTCGTATCCTGCGCCGGAGCCATCCATAGCGAGCGACCGTTATACTGGCCCAAGAAGTCATCCCATACCTGCAGATCAGCTCGATGCTCCTCCTTGAGCTGCACAAAATGATGTGGCGCACGCACCCCCGCCGTTGCCGCCGCCAAACGTCTACCAAATACCCTCCCCATTGGCATAATCCGGCAAGCGAAATTCAACTTTCCCAGCAACGACTGAAGCTCATGCAGCGTAATTTTCTTTAACCTACAAGCCCGGCGTACCTCCTGAATCAAAGCCCCCAACTTATCCGCAGGAAGACGACACTCCATTGCCACCGAGTCAATTTCAATCCCCAAAAAGCAAATAGTCGATACCGGGCCCTCAGTCTTTTCTGGCACCAAAGGGATCCCAAAATCCCCCGCCACCTTCTGCAGTGCATGAAGCAAATTACCGCAAACCGGCGAACCCACCGGGCCGACGCACAAGAAATCGTCCAAGTAATGTATCAAAGAGTCGACCCCAGCTACTCCCTTCGTCACCCACTCAACGAAGCTACTAAACACCTCGAAGTATGCGCAAGAAAGGGAACATCCCATCGGAAGGCACCTATCCACGTAAAAAGCCCCATTCCAAAAACAACCCAACAGCCGTTGGCTCTTTGGATGAACTGGCAACAACCTGAAAGCCGCCTCGATGTCGGTTTTTGCTAACAGCGCGCCGGGCCCCGCCGCCCGAACTAACCCCACCGCCTTATCGAATGAGGTATACACTTCGGAGCACAACTCGTGATCAATCCCGTCATTCACCGACGAACCCCTGGGAAACGATAAATGCTGAATCAAACGAAATTTCCGAGGCTCCCGCTTTGGAGCAATACCCAACGGGGACACCACTAAATCTTTTGTTGGCGGATCAACAAAAGGCCCCGCCATGCGACCCAACGAAACCTCTTTAAACAATTTTTCCGACACGACCTGAGCATGCAAATAGGCCGACTTAAGGTTCCTCCGCGTAACCGGGACCTCATAAGGAGGCGGGGGAATAATAAAACCAACACAAAACCCTTCGTAAAGTAACTTGGCCGCCGCTCTATCCGGATACTCATTTAGATAAGGGACCATCCTTTCCACCCTCACCGGTGACAACCCCTTGACTAACCGAGGAGGACTGGTTCCCTGACCTCTTCTTTCGCATACATTTTTCAGCCCCGTGGGATGCACCATTACACTCTGAACACACGTGCTTGAACTTGCACGTGGCCCCGAACTTACACTGGCCATCGTTGAATTGCCAGCAGAATCCCAGCTTTGCCCCGACGCCTTGCCCGACCTGACTGGACTGGCCTCCCTGGCCGCCGCTCCCGGGAAAGGACTGCCTAACCGGAGCCGTAACCCTTAACCAGAGAGCAATATCCTTCTGGTCCCACCGAATCGCCGGCCGAACCGCTTTCCGCTGACGGAATTGCTCGTCGTATCTTAGCCACGCCTGCCCCCCATACGCCCTATGAGCCTCCCCAATGGCATCAAAATAGCAAAACAACGCCGAACAATTTTCCAGCGCCTTTTCCCCTATCACACTGGCTAATATGGCGAACGCCTGCGACCAATTGACAAACGTCTGCGGGATAAGCCTATACCGCCGACGTTCCTCCTCATCCTTCTTACTCTCGTCCAGCTTGCTCTTATCCAAATTGAATTTAGCAAGCGGCAGGAGAGAAAAAATCTCGACATATTCGTCCTTCCATATCCGCTCACGCACCTCCTGCTTTAAATGCACCCCCAACGGACCTTCGAAGCAAACATACACGCACCCTATCGCCTTCCTTTTGGGCCCCGGTCTGTACTGACACCGCGACCGCCTCTTTCGCCGCCATCCCGGGCCGCGCCTGTAACGATCCCACTTCCCGGGGGCCTTCCCAAACGACCGCCGGGGACACCTCCGTAACTACTGGAGCCGCCGCCTTATCTAAACGCCCGACCAGCTCCCGCAAGCAACCCACTAAGTCCGCTAGACCAGCGCCGTCGCGCCCGACCGCGCCGCTACCGGCCGCCGACGCTACGCTAGCAGCCCCCCCGCCGACACCCGACATAAAAATCGCAGGATATGGCAAAGACGGAGTTATGCACTCACCGGGCTGCACAGGCGCTGTGTTCCCGTCAGCCGGACCATCCTGACCTCGCCGATAAACGTCCAGTTCACCTTCCTCTAGCTCCTCTCTCGCAGACGACTGGCCATCCCACCGACATCTCCTACACGGGGACGACGACGCGCTGACAGATGGGCCGGCAACCTGCCGCCCAACCGCTGGGACCCAGACTTCCGACCGGACCTGTTGCCTCGTCGTCGCTGCAGCTCTAGGCGTCCGTCTAGACTATCCAGATGAAGCCTGCCCCCTGGCCGGAGCATCACCAGGCGGGGCGGCCGTAGATTGTCCTCCAAATCTTGCATCTGATGGGGGAGGGGTGACAGGGAGCCCGGCCTGCGACTCCCTGATTACCGCCGGACCCCGTCGCGACTGGGGATTCCTGCCAGGACGCAGGGCCTGGAAGAGGCGGCCCCCCCAGCTGCCTGGCCTGCAGCGTCCTTTGTAGGGCTCCCTCTGCGACGCCATGTCTGCGGGACCACCTCAGGGCTGAGGCGTTCTGGAGGGCGGGAGCGACGGGTAGACCCGGCCTGAGTCACCGTCGCCCCAGGCAACGCTCTCTGCCTCCTCCGAGAGGGAGCGGGTGTTGCCGACTCCCCCCCCGCCGCCATATTACTGCTAGGAAGGGGGCCGGGGGAGGGGAGCCTGTCCCCTTCAACAACAGACCTCGGGTGCCGTGCCTGACGTGGCGACGATTCGGCATCCGGGATCGCGGTGAGTGCCGCCACCGTCTCCTCCAACCATCCGGGACCGTGGTGAACAGCTGCAGCACGCAGCCGCGCAAGTATGTCGGCCTCCGACATGGCACAGAGCGGGACAACGGAGGAGCTTATACTGGTGTGTGTGTTACTCCTCCCGCTGCTTCCGGCTCAATGCCGAAAGCAGCGGGAAGCCTGGTAACGGCCCCCTAACTCCTCCCTCCTCTCATCCTCCACCCCCTACCTCTCCCTCACAGTTAACCCTTTCCCTACTAGGTCTGTCATGGAGGCTTCCCTCCTAAGCCTTGCAGGCTGCGTCCAGCCTCTTCTGGAGAACTGTCCTGGAACAATGTGGCCTTTGTAGCATCCTTCTGGCATAGCCTATCGCCCGAGATCAAGGACGAACTTGCTGCTCGAGATCTACCAGCTGCCTTGGACGACCTGATTCTGCTTGCTACTCGAGTTTATACAAAAGAGGAGAAAAAGGAGCATGGAAGCCATATAGTAGAAATAAACAGCTTTATTATACACATAATTACATACACAAGAAGTGTTTAAAAAGGTACAAAAAAGGACAGGAGGACTCTATACAGTTCCAGTGTGAGCAAGAATGGCAGACTACCTATAGCATATAGGGAAAGTATCAGACAATCCAGGAGATGAATGTGAGGTGTGGGTGGTAAGCATATAATGAGCACTAGTTACCATGCCCTGACGTAATGCAAGTAGTACATAGAGATAAACAGAGATAGGATCGAGTGCTAATGACAAGTAACAATCAGTCCGAGGACTGATAAATCCACCCTTCCCCTCTACTTCTGGAGAGTCTTACCCATTTGAAGTTGGTAGAAAGTCTGACAAACGTGCAAAAGGACCCCAACGCGCGTTTCGCGGTATGCTTCCTCAAGGGGTATATAGTGTCTAATAAATGACAGCTTTAAATAAGGTGAGACACAGGTGAACTGACTGTTTGTTGATTCACGGAGATCACGGCGCACGTCTCCTGCCGAAACCGGAAGTGAGGCATGCCCCACTTCCAGCCCCCAGCGCCATAGCGCACATCCAGGATCCCCGACGCGTACAGGCATCCTGGACATGCGCAGTGCGCTATGGGGGGCGGGAATGGGGCCGGACACACACCGGCAACGTACAGAAGGAGTGCGCACCTCATTGGACAATAAACAAAGAGGGAGGGAGAAGTTAAGTATTGATACCTAAGTGTAAATTATAACCCCAAAATGTGTGCCGACAGCCGAAGTTATCCCCATGATTTTAAAGTCGATCTAAGAACAATTCAAAAATCAGAACATACAGTAATAACAAAAATAATTAGTGTCTAACATGAATATGTTAGTTAAAGGAAAATATATAAGAGCCATCAATGGCTCATTATAAGTGGTAAAATCAACAAATGGTATGTTAAGACTAATACCGCAGTACTATCACTGCAAAATTAGATATGAGGAAGAATTAATCTCCCATGAAAAACAAGGAAAAATTAGACACTACAGTGATATATTAAAAGAAAACGTGCACTAATGATAAAACCACATAGATAGTGATACAAGATATAAATATAATTATAAGAGTTACTGTGGGGCATGAGGTATACCACAACCCACGTCGAACAGTAAAAACAAAAAGTGATTAAAAATTATTTTAAAAATATAAATAGAGAGGAACATAATTGAAGGCTATCAACCCATAGGGATACATATTAACCCCTTCCCGCTCCTTGACGTACTATTACGTCATGGCAGCTGTATCGTTCGCGCTCCATGCCGTAATAGTACGTCTCGGGAGTAACGGCCGTTTCGGCCGTCCTCCCGACACATACAGGAGCTGTGACAGCTGCTGTCTTGTTCAGCAGCTGTCACAGCTCCTACAGCGGGGACCGATCGCTGTGTCCCCGCTGATTAACCCCTTAAAAGCCGCGTTCTATAGAGATCGCGGCTTTTTAGGGGTTAAGCTGCCATCGCCGGCCTGCTACGCGATAGCGGCCGGCGATGGTGACTATCGCAACCGGACACCAAACAATGGCGTCCGGCTATGCCATAGACGGAAGCCTAGTGGGTCCTGACAACGTCAGGACCCACTATGCTTGCTGTCAGTGAGTAGCTGACAGTTCTAATACACTGCACTACGCATGTAGTGCAGTGTATTAGAATAGCGATCAGGGCCTCCTGCCCTCATGTCCCCTAGTGGGACAAAGTAATAAAGTAAAAAAAAAGTTAAAAAAAGATGTGTAAAAATAAGAAAATAAAAGATTTAAAAGTATTAAAAGTAAAAATCCCCCTTTTTCCCTTATCAGTCCTTTATTATTAATAAAAATATATAAACAAACAAATAAACTATACATAATTGGTATCGCCGCGTCCGTAACGGCCTGAACTACAAAACTATTAAGTTATTTATCCCGCACGGTGAACGCCGTAAAATAAAATAATAATAAACCGTACCAAAATCACAATTGTTTGGTCACTTCACCTCCCAAAAAATGGAATAAAAAGAGATCAAAAAGTCGCATGTACCTAAAAATGGTATTGATGGAAACTACAGTTCGTTACGCAAAAAATAAGTCCTCGCACGGCTTTATTGATTGAAAAATAAAAACGTTCTGGCTCTTAGAATAAGGTAACACAAAAAGTGAATGATTGTTTACAAAACTTATTTTATTGTGCAAACGCCATAAGACATAAAAAAAAACTATAAACATCTGGTATTGCCGTAATCGTATCGCCCCGCAGAATAAAGTGAATATGTCATTTATAGCGCACGGTGAACGCTGTAAAAAAAAACGAAAAAAAAAACAATCGTACAATTGCTGTTTTTTAGTCACCACGCCACCTAAAAATAGAATAAAAACTGATCAAAAAGCTGCATGCACCCCAAAAAAACTACAATGGATTCCTCAAGGGGTCTAGTTTCCAAATTGGGGTCACTTTTGGGGGGTTCCCAATGTTTTGGCACCACAAGACCTCTTCAAACCGGACATGGTGCCTAATAAAAAAGAGGCTTCAAAATCCACTAAGTGCTCCTTTGCTTCGGAGGCCGGCGCTTCAGTCCATTACCGCCCGAGGGCCACATGTGGGATATTTCTCAAAACTGCAGAATCTGGGCAATACGTATTAAGTTGCGTTTCTCTGATAAATCCTTTTGTGTTATAAAAAAAATGGTATAAAGAGGATTTTCTGACAAAAAAAATGTAAATTTCACCTCTACTTTGCTCTAAATTTTTGTGAAACACCTAAAGGGTTCATAAACTTTCTAAATGCTGTTGTGAATACTTTGAGGGGTCTAGTTTCTAAAATGGGGTATTTGATAGGGGTTTCTAATATATGGGCCCCTCAAAGCAACTTCAGAACTGAACTGGAACCTAAAAAAATAAATAAATGAGGCAATACTTCGCTTCTTACATTATACTGATAATGAGCCGTGCCCACCCCGAGATGACCCCAGTTTTGACCATTTGTATAAACGGAGACCCCTATTAGACCGTTCCAGTGCCCGGTTTTCCCAAGCATACACCCCCGAGAAGTGTATTTCTATTGATGAGTCCCTGGTACATTTTAACGGGAGGGTTCAATTCCGCGAGTACCTGCTGGGTAAGAGGGCAAGGTATGGCGTGAAGATGTATAAGCTGTGAGAGTGCATCAGGGTATACCTACAGGTTTAGGATATATGAAGGAAAGGACACCCCCAAACCAGACTGCATCCTGGACTACAATAGGTACATGGGAGGGATGGACTTGTAAGATCAAGCCCTGAAGCCCTACAGCGCCATGCGGTGTGGTATAAGAAGCTGGCCGGGCACATCATACAGATGGCATTGTACAATGCGTACATGCTACGTCGATGTGCAGGCCAGACGGGAACTTTCCTGGAATTTCAAGAGGTGATTATCAAGAACCTAATCTTTAGGGACCAAGAAGGGGGGGCACCCAGTACTTCTGGAAGCGAGCCCACACGCATCGTACCAGGGCAACACTTTCCAGGAGAAGTTCCCCAAACTGGCAAGAAGGGAAAAAGTCAAAAGAGGTGCAAAGTCTGCTATAAGAGGGGGATAAGGGATGACACAATATATCAATGTGACACGTGTCCCGAATAACCAGAGCTCTGTATGAAAGTGTTTTAAAATTTATCATACATCCCTTGGTTTATAATTTACCCCAATTTTACTTACCCTGATGCACTCCACACAGCTTATCCCCCCTCGTCTTTCCCCTCTGGGCCCTGCTGTGTGTCCAGGCAGCTGATAACAGCCACATGTAGGGTATTGCCATACCCGGGAGAACCCACATTACAGTTTATGGGGTGTAGGTCTCCGGTCAAAATGCTCACTACACCTCTAGATGAATGCCTTAAGGGTGTAGTTTTTAAAACGGGATCACTTCTTGCGGGTTTCAACTGTACTGGTACCTCAGGGGCTTCTGCATACATGACTTCGCACTAGAAAATCCCCAGTAGGCCAAATGGTGGTCCTTTCCCTCTGAGCCCTCCCATGGGCCCAAACGGCAGTTTATCACAACAAATGGGGTATTGCGGCACTCAGAACAAATTGCGCAACAGAATGGGGTATTTTGTTTCTTGTGAAAATAAGAAATTTTCAGCCAAAACTACATATTATTTGAAAAAAATAATTTTGTTTTCATTCCCAGCCCAATTCAAATAAGTTCTGTGAAAAAACTATGGGGTCAAAATGGTCACAACACCCATAAATGAATTCCTTGAGGGGTGTAGTTTCCTAAATGGGGTCACTTCTGGTGGGTTTCCATTGCTTTGATACCTCTGGGGCTCTGCAAATGCGACATGGCACCCGAAAACTAATCCAGCAAAATCTGTACTCCAAAGAACACACAGCGCTCCTTTCCTTCTGAGCCCTCCCATGGGCCCAAACGGCAGTTTATCACCACAAATGGGGTATTGCCGCACTCAGGACAAATTGGGCAACAAAATGGAGTATTTTATTTCTTGTGAAAATAAGAATTTTTGAGCTAAAATGACATATTATTGGAAAAAATATATATTTTTTTAATTCCCAGCCCAATTCAAATAAGAACTGTGAAGAAACTATGGAGTCTAAATGGTCACATTACCCATAAATGAATTCCTTGAGGGGTGTAGTTTCCAAAATGGGGTCACTTCTGGTGGGTTTCTATTGCTTGGATACCTCTGGGGCTCTGCAAATGCGACATGGCACCCGAAAACCAAACCAGCAAAATCTGTACTCCAAAGAACACACAGCGCTCCTTCCCTTCTGAGGCCTCCCATTGGCCCAAACGGCAGTTTATTGCCACAAATGGGGTATTGATGCACTCAGGAGAAATTGGGCAACAAAATTGAGTATTTTGTTCCCTGTGAAAATAAGAAATTTTGGTAAAAAATTACATCTTATTGGAAAAAATGTCATTTTTTTAATGTCACAGCCCAATTGAAATAGGTGCTGTGAAAAAACTGTGTGGTCAAAATGCTAACAACAACCATAAATGAATTCCTTGAGGGGTGTAGTTTCCAAAATGGGGTCACTTTTGGTGGGTTTCCATTGCTTTGATACCTCTGAGGCTCTGCAAATGCGACATGGCACCCGAAAACCAATCCAACAAAATCTGGACTCCAACAAACATATAGCGCTCCTTTCCTTCTGAGCCCTCCCATGGGCCCAAACGGCAGTTTATCACCACAAATGGGGTATTGCCACACTAAGGACAAATTGGGCAACAAAATGGGGTATTTTGTTCCCTGTGAAAATAAGAAATTTTGATCACAAATGACATTTTATTGGAAAAAATGACATTTTTTTCATTTCAGAGCCCAATTCAAATACGTGCTGTGAAAAAACTGTGCGGTCAAAATGGTAACAACAACCCTAAATGAATTCCTTGAGGGGTGTAGTTTCCAAAATGGGGTCACTATTGGGGGATTCCTACTGTTTTGACACCTCAACACCTCTTCAAACCTGGCATGCTGCCTAAAATATATTCTAATAAAAAAGAGGACTCCAAATGCACTAGGTGCTTCTTTGCTTCTAGGGCTTGTGTTTTAGTCCACGAGCGCACTAGAGCCACATGTGGGACATTTCTAAAAACTGCAGAATCTGGACAATACATATTTAGTAGTGTTTCTCTGGTAAAACCTTCTATGTTACAGAAAAAAAAATGATTAAAATTGAAATTCAGCAAGAAAAATGAAATTTGCAAATTTCACCTCCACTTTGCTTTAATTCCTGTGAAATGCCTGAAGGGTTAAAAAACTTTCTAACTGCTGTTTTGAATACTTTGAGGGGTCTAGTTTTTAAAATGGGGTGTTTTATCAGGGTTTCTAATACATAGGCCCCTCAAAGCCACTTCATAACTCAAGAGGTACCTTAAAAAAAAGGCTTTTGAAATTTTCTTAAAAATATGAGAAATTGCTGTTTATGTTCTAAGCCTTGTAACGTCCAAGAAAAATAAAAGAATGTTCAAAAAACGATGCCAATCTAAAGTAGACATATGGGAAATGTGAAATAGTAACTATTTTAGGTGGTATAGCCGTCTGTTTTACAAGCAGATGCATTTAAATTCTGAAAAATGCAATTTTTTCAAAATTTTCTCTACATTTTGCAATTTTTCACCAATAAACACTGAATATATCGACCAAATTTTACCACGAACATGAAGCCCAATGTGTCACGAGAAAACAATCTCAGAATCGCTTGGGTAGGTTTAAGCATTCCGATGTTATTACCACATAAAGTGAAATATGTCAGATTTGAAAAATGGGCTCTGAGCCTTAAGGCCAAAACTAGGCTGCGTCCTTAAGGGGTTAAAAATATTACATAAACAACATTTGTGTATTCTCCATCTGTGTTTCGGAAACGGTCCAACTCAGAGTTTCATATTCTTATAAAAAAGAGACTGTCAGGACAGATGATACATCAAATACCTATTGTCACGACGCGGGGTGTGGACCCACTTGGCCGTACCGCGTAGCGGGGTAGCAACTGACCAACAAGGTACAAAACAATGTCTATAGATTAGAACGGGTATCTGAGGCAATGTAGACAGTGGCAGAAACACGACTTGGCTTTCACAGCAGGTGACGCCGCGGATGCAGCGGGAAGACACGACTTGGCTTTCACAGTAGGTGATGCCGCGGATGCGGCGGAAGACACGACTTGGCTTTCACAGCAGGTGATGATAGTACGGGATACAGGGTACAGGCAGCAGGAACGGGTAACACTTGGAACTGGAAAACACTGGGAGACCTTTAGCAAGATAGACTAGGGTATACAACAACGCTCAGGCAAGGAACCAGTGGGCAGAGCCCCTTTTTATAGTCCAGCAGCCATTTGGGCTGATAACTGATTTCTGACAGCTGGACGCATACTGGCCCTTTAAGGCCGTGCACGCGCGGGCGCGCTTGCCCTGCGGGGAACAGCACGAGGACCCGGAAGAGAGTGCCGGCGTCTGCCAGAAGCAGGAGGAGCCGATCGTCAGGGGGTGAGTTAGAACGGCGATCCCCGGCCATTCACGTAACAGTATCCCCCCTCTTACGCCCCCTCCACTTGGGACCTGAGCGGGAAAGAAATTTCTTCACGAGGACAAGGGCATCGATATTCTCCTCTGGCTCTCAAGACCTCTCCTCTGGACCAAATCCCCTCCAATCCACCAAGTAAAATGTCCTGCCTCCTACTTTCTTGGTGGCCAGGATCTCCCTCACTTCGAAAGTTCCGGATGAACTGACAGGAGCCACTGCGGAACTAGGAGTCCTGGAGTAGAGGTTTAGAACCACGGGTTTTAGCAAGGAGACGTGGAAGGAGTTAGGGATCTTGAGGGTAGGAGGCAGTCGAAGCTTGTACGACACAGGATTGATCTGTAGCAGAATCTCGAAGGCTCCAAGGAATCTGGGAGCAAACTTGCAAGATGGCACCCTCAGCCGGATATTCCTGGAAGACAGCCAGACCTTTGTACCTGGAAGAAACTGGGGAGGTTTTCGTCTTCTAGTGTCTGCCTTTCTCTTCATGCGGTCCACCGCCAGCAGAATAGAAGACCGTGTCTGCTGCCATATTTGCAGAAAGTTCCTGAAAGTAGAATCGGGACATAGTAAAGCCGGGCAGGGGTATTCGAGGATGTCGGCCATAGACTATGAAGAACGGACTGGAAGTGGTGGACTCACTGGTATGGTTATTATAAGAGAACTCCTCCCATGGGATCAGCTGCACCCAGTCATCATGTCTTCTGGAAACAAAGTGCCGTAGGTAGTACTCCATAATTTGATTAATCCTCTCAACTTGCCCATTGGACTGAGGGTGATAAGCTGAGGAGAAGTCCAACTTTACCCCGAGTAGGCCGCAGAGTGCTCTCCCGAACTTAGAAGTGAACTGGATCCCTCGATTCGAGACAATATGCAGAGGTAATCCATGCAGACGGAAGATGTGTTGCATGAAGAGGTCAGCCAGTCGAGCGGCAGAAGGCAGACCAGTCAGGGGAACAAAATTAGCCATCTTTGAAAAACGATCCACCACCACCCAGATCACACTGCATCCTACAGAGGGAGGCAGATCTGTAACAAAATCCATAGCAATATGCCACCAGGGGGCCTCGGGCAACGGCAGTGGTTGGAGCAGATCGGCTGGTCTGGAGTGGGCACCCTTGTTTGCTGCACACACCGTACAGGAAGAGACAAAGTCTATGACGTCTTTGGGCAACGTGGGCCACTAGAACTGACGGGCAATCAGGTCTCGGGTCTTACGGGCACCCGCATGTCCTGCCAGCTTGGAACAGTGACCCCAGCGAAGGATTCTTCCTCTGTCTGCCAGCCGTACAAAAGTTTTTCCTGGGGGAATGCCTCTAACATGCAGAGGGTTGACAGAGTAGATGCAGGAAGGATCGATCATATTCTGTGGGGACTCCACAGTGTCCTCTGTTTCAAAAGACCTGGACAAGGCATCGGCACTCACATTCTTGTCGGCAGGTCGGCAGGGGAGTTCGAATCGGAAACCGTGCAAAAAACAATGACCATCTAGCTTGACGAGGGTTCAGTCGTTGAGCCGTCTGTAGGTAGGTCAAGTTCTTGTGGTCCGTGAAGACCAGGATAGGATGAGCTGCGCCTTCCAGTAGGTGTTTCCATTCCTGCAGAGCTAGCTTGATGGCCAGTAACTCCCGGTCCCCAATTGAGTAGTTGCGCTCTGCAGAAGAAAACAGCTTGGAGTAGTAACCACATACCACCATCTTGCCTTTCGAACCCCTCTGGAACAATAGAGCCCCGGCACCAATAGAGGAGGCGTCCACCTCTAACGAAAACTGCAGGGACTCATCAGGATGGTGCAGAATGGAGGCAGACGTGAAGGCTTTCTTTAAGGTTTCAAATGCGATCTCCGCCTCTGGAGTCCATACTTTGGCATTCATACCCTTATTAGTGAGGGTGGAGTTGGGAGCTGTCAGAGAAGAGAAGTTGGGGATGAATAGTCTGTAGAAGTTTGCGAATATCAGGAAGCGTTGTATGGCCCTTAAGCCTTGGGGACGTGGCCACTCCAGGACAGCGTTGACCTTTTCAGGGTCCATCTTGAGACCCTGATCAGAGATAATGTAGCCCAGGAAGGGTAGAGACTTCTCTTGGAACACACACTTCTCCAACTTGGCGTAGAGATTATTCTCTCTTAATCTAAGAAACACCTGGCGGACATGGCCCTGATGAGTCACAAGATCTGGGGAAAAAATCAAGATATCATCGAGATACACCACAACAAAGACATAGAGGAGGTCACGAAATATGTCATTCACAAATTCTTGAAATACTGCGTTACACAGGCCGAAGGGCATGACCAAATATTCGTAGTGTCCATCACGTGTGTTAAAGGCAGTCTTCCACTCGTCTCCCTGACGGATCCGGATTAGATTGTAGGCCCCCCCGCAGGTCAAGCTTGGAAAAAAATGTTGCCGCCCCATATACGATCAAAGAGCTCAGAAATCTACGGCAAGGGGTACCTGTTCTTCACCGTGATCTGAGTGTGACCCCGGTAGTCAATGCAGGGTCGAAGGGATCCATCCTTCTTTTTGACAAAGAAAAAACCGGCTCCGGCCGGGGATGAAGACTTTCGTATAAAGCCCCTCTATAGATTCTCTTTAATGTAGGCCGACATAGACTGGGTCTCTGGCAAGGAAAGAGTGTATACTCTACCGCGAGGAGGAGAAGAGTCAGGAACCAAATCGATAGGACAGTCGTATTCTCGATGTGGTGGCAATATCTCTGCCTCCTTTTTGTCGAAGACATCAGCAAACTGAGAGTAACAAGGAGGTAGCCCTGTCAATGACTGAGGCAAAGAAGGCTGGGATGGATGGACATGGCCCAGACAGCGGTCTAGACACTTGGGACCCCACTGAAGAACCTCTCCAGAGTTCCAATTCAGGACTGGGGCATGAAGATGGAGCCAAGGCAAACCAAGCCGCACGGGGTTGACGGCCTTGGACAGGACATACAGAGAGATCAGCTCGGAATGAAGAGCTCCCAACTGGAGTCTCAACGGCTTGGTCACAGACAATACTGTGTCAGGCAAAGGCAGTCCATCTACCGAGGCAACGATCAATGGTCTCTCCAGCAAAACAGTGGGCAACTGAAGGAGATCCACAAGGTCTTGACAGATGAAATTGGCTGCGGAGCCAGAGTCCAGGTAGGCAGAGACTGGATGAGGTCTCCCACCAGCGATAATGGTCACAGGAATGAACAGCTTGGACGAGAATTATCAAGTGCTGTAGCGCCCAGGGTTGTCTCTCCAACCAATCCCAGACATTATGGTTTCTTAGGCCTCTGGGGACACAGACGCACGACATGGCCAGCAAGGCCGCAATATAGACAGAGTCCAGAGGTGTTTTTCCTGATCAGACAGTTTAAGCCGATCCACCTGCATCTGGACCTCGGATGCAGCAGAAGAACAGGGCAAGAGGGGTTGCTGGAAGTTGGGCGCCAGTCTAGGAAGCCGTCTCTCCTGAAGAATCTCTTGGGATCTCTCTCTGAGCCTTATGTCCACATGGGTAGCCAGTAGAATCAGATCATTCACGGCAGCAGGGAGATCTCGAGCAGCAAGTTCGTCTTTGATCTCAGGCGATAGGCCATGCCAGAAGGATGCTACCAAGGCCTCATTGTTCCAAGACAATTCTCCTGCCAGAGTCCGGAACTGGATGGTGTATTCGCCCACAGAGGCGTCCTCCTGACGCAGGTTAAAAATAGCAGTGGCTGCCGATGAGGCTCGTCCAGGCTCCTCAAATACGGAACGGAACAACCGCACAAACCCCAGGAAGTCTCTGGTCACGGGTCCCTGTCATTCCCAGATTGGATTCGCCCACGCCAGGGCTTTGCTGCCGGATTGCACACAACAGCTTGCGGGGTGTGGACATGCAGTCAGCACAAGAATAGAAGTGCCTAGCATGTAATGAACACCCCACACATTTACAGCTGCTAAATGTGCTAGCAAAATATTTGAATGGGTTTGCCTGCCACAGATATAAAAAGACCACTTCCCAACGCGTATCTGCACCAAGTAGGGGAGCGTCCTCAGGGGTATATCTTGTCTTATTAATCTTTATTGGTAAAGGGCCGGTCAGCATGTATTATGCTGTTTAAATTTCAGTTACGGCACGTATGAGACATCTGATGTCGGTCCCAGCCCGCGCCGGCAGAACACTGGGATCTTATGCACATAGAGCCCCCCCATCTCCTTTGCAAGGGGCGTGATCGAGCCGCACCAATCAAAACAGACGCCCATTCAATCAGCCGGCCCCCTGATAACCACTCAGCCAAAGGGATCGATGCAGACAGCATCGTTAGTAACGTGGGGGGAGCCAAAGGCGGCCGAACCCAGCAAGACGACATAGCACCAAAATGAACGCTGTGATACAGCAAGGGACATAAAGTCGGAAAATGACAGCCCGAAGGCCGTAAATAGATGCACGTGCACTATAGAATAGAGAGCCAGGACGACATAGACGCCGGCATCAGTCACCGATGCCCACGCAAAGGCACAAACATACCGTCAAGTACGCATATCAAGATCCAATTAAAAATGCAGCAAATACACCGCATAGTGACATAGCCGACAGATCAGACGAGTCACAGAGTGGAAGACACTCTACCGGCGCGTGCTGGGACCGACATCAGATGTCTCATACGTGCCGTAACTGAAATTTAAACAGCATAATACATGCTGACCGGCCCTTTACCAATGAAGATTAATAAGACAAGATATACCCCTGAGGACGCTCCCCTACTTGGTGCAAAAACGCGTTGGGAAGTGGTCTTTTTATATCTGTGGCAGGCAAACCCATTCAAATATTTTGCTAACACACTTAGCAGCTGTGAATGTGTGGGGGGTTCATTACATGCTAGGCACTTCTATTCTTGTGCTGACTGCATGTCCACACCCCGCAAGCTGTTGTGTGCAATCCGGATTTGCTTGCCAACGCCTGTAGCTGATTTCTTTGGCAACTTTTGCCCTACATGTTTTAATAATGAATTATGTTTAATAAAATTTGTTTTAAAACGTTTACACAGGCAGTTCTAAATATAAGTCAATACAAGTAAACGTATACCTGCTACACCCATACTTTTGTGAATTCAAATCTGGATTTAAGTTCATCTGACTGTTGTTCAAACAGTCTGTCAGTGGAGCAGATCCGCTTCATCCTAAGGAACTGCCCAACCGGGATGGCTTTGACAGTTGAACGTGTATGGAAAGACGTAGCATGCAGCAGTGAATTTACTGATGTGGATTTGCGAAAGACAAGAGTCTGAAGAAATCCATCATAATCAGTGAAAATTTGTATGTCCACGAAATCTATTTTTTGTCTGTGTGACTTATAAATTAACTTAATGTTAAGAGAATTCAGATTCAACCGCTGCATGAATTCCGCCAGTTCACACTCAGACCCCTGCCAAATGAAAAGAACATCATCAATATACCGAAGCCAGCACTGCACATGTTCAGCGGCCCAAGCGCCATCCCCAAGGAAAACCTGCCTCTCCCAGAGTCCGAGAAACAGGTTTGCATAGGATGGCGCGCAGGCGGGGGGGGTCTGTAGGTAGAAATGGTCCTTAAACACAAAAAAGTTGTGAGTCAAAATATATTGCAACAATTCCAAAATTAGATCACACGTTTCACCATCTCGGTTGCTGGTCCCCAGGAAGAAGCGGACCGCCTC
This sequence comes from Rhinoderma darwinii, assembly GCF_050947455.1. NCBI lineage: Eukaryota > Metazoa > Chordata > Amphibia > Anura > Rhinodermatidae > Rhinoderma > Rhinoderma darwinii. Next base: position 36,140,479 of record NC_134699.1, read on the forward strand.
CAGACCATCACAGTGTCGTATACATGTGTACAACGACTCTACGTCTGCCGTAACCAGTAGCATGTCTGACTCAATTTGGATTCCATCTAACATACCCAGGACGTCCGTCGTGTCTTTGACGTATGAGGGTAGCTCAGTGGTTTTAAATAGTATTCAACAAATTTGCAAATTGGGTCACAAAGACCACCCATACCTGACACGATTGGACGTCCTGGGGGGTCCACCAGACTCTTATGCACCTTAGGTAAAAAGTAGATCGTGGGCATCTTAGGCTCATCAATCAGAAGTCCCTCATGTATTTTCTTTGGAATAAGTCCCTTATCCAAGGGTTTGTTGAGAATTTTAGCTAATTCTGAGGAAAAAGTAGACAAAGGGCTGTGTGCTAATTTGACGTAGGTCTGTTTGTCACGTAGTTGTCTTAGAGCTTCTTTTTCGTATTTAGCTGTTGGCCAGACCACGATGTTCCCCCCCTTGTCTGCTGGTCTAATTACGACATCATCCAACAATTGCAATTCACTCAACGCTTTCCTCTGAGTAATAGTCAGATTGTCACCTCCTCTCATGGTACCTCCTCTTCTTTAAATTCCCTACCACCATATGTTTTTAACCCCTTCCCGACATCCGCCGTATATATACGGCGCTGTCGGGAGGTGCTTCCCGCAAAGCGCCGTATATATACGGCGCAGTGATGGTGCGGGCTCAGGAGCAGAGCCGGCACCATCACCGCGGGGTGACAGCTGTATTATACAGCTGGCACCCTCCTGTAACTGCCAGGACCGGAGCTATTCTCCGATCCGGCAGATTAACCCCTTAGATGCTGCGCTCAATAGAGCAACCCAGTGGCAACCCAGTGACAACCCAGTGATGCAATCGCTGCGGCGTGTCCTCATAGGCTTGCTGTCAGTGAATAACTGACAGCGCTAATACACTGCACTACATATGTAGTGCAGTGTATTAGAGTAGCGATCGGGGCATCAGGCCCTCATGTCCCCTAGTGGGACAAGCCAGAAAAGTAAAAAAAAGTTAATAAAAATGTGGTAAAACAATAAAAACACACACATTTCAAATAAAAATAAAGCTAAACTGACTTTTTTCCCATAGTAAGTCTTTTATTATGGGAAAAACCGTAAAAATCAAAAAAACTATACATAATTGTAATCGCCGCGTCCGTAACAACCCAAACTACAAAACTATTATGTAATTTATCCCGCACGGTGAACGCGGTAAAAAAAAAACATGAAAAACAGCGCCAGAATCTTTGTTTTTAGGTCACGTCTCCTTCCAAAAAATGCTATAAAAAGTGATCAAAAAGTCACATTTACTCCAAAATAGTACTAATAAAAAATGACAATCCGTCCCGCAAAAAATAATCCCTGACACCGTTTCGTGCACGCAAAAATAAAAATGTTCTGGGTCTTAGAATATGGCGAGACAGTAAACAAATGATTTTATAAAAAAAGTGATTTTATTGTGCAAAAGCCGCAATACATAAAAAAAACTATATAAATTTGGTATCGCCGCGTACGTAACGACCCAAACTACAAAACAATTATGTAATTTATCCCGCATGGTGAACGCCGTAAAAAAAAAACATGAAAAACAACGCCAGAATCTTTGTTTTTAGGTCACATCTCCTTCCAAAAAATGCTATAAAAAGTGATCAAAAAGTCACATTTACTCCAAAATAGTACTAATAAAAAACGACAATCCGTCCCACAAAAAATAATCCCTGACACCGCTTTGTGCACGCAAAAATAATAAAGTTATGGGTCTTAGAATGTCGACACAGAAAACAAATGATTTTATAAAAAAAAGTGATTTTATTGTGCAAAAGCTGCAATACATAAAAAAAACTATATAAATTTGGTATTGCCGTAATCGTATCGACCCGCAGAATAAAGCGAACATGTAATTTAGGGCGCACTGTGGATGCCGATAAAAAAAACAATAAAAAACTATTCCAGAATTGCTTGTTTTTGGTAATTTCCTTTACCAAAAAATGAAATAAAAAGTGATCAAAAAGTCGTATGTGTTCTAAAATGGTACCAATAAAATCTACAGCCCGTCTCGCAAAAAACAAGCCCGCACACCGCCCAATCAACTGAAAAATAAAAAAGTTATGGCACTAGTAATGCGGTTATGAAAAACATCTCAATGCGCAGGCCGGAGGGGAACATTCCTTCAGTTTCAGGGCCCTAGTATTTAGGAACTAGGAAAGGGAAGGGACATCCGCTGGAAGCGAGGGTGCCCGTATTATACCAGTGCAAAACTTTCCCAGTAATATTTCCCAAACTACGAAGGAGAAAAAGTCCCCAAAAGGTGCAGTGTAAAGAGTGTTACAAAAGGGGGATAAGAAAGAAAACCGTTTATCAGTGTGACACCGGCCTGCGCATAACGGATCGCTTCACATCGTAACACACCTATGGATAATTGTATTATTTACCCCATTATTATACCCTCTTATTATGCCCTGATGTACTCCGCACAGATTACATATACCCCTGATATACTCCGCACAGATTACATATACCCCTGATATACTCTACACAGATTACATATGCCACCACATTATAAACGGAAATACCAGCAAAACCCCAAACAGGACTATTACCAAGCAAAATCCATGCTCAAAATGGCGGTCTTTCCCTTCTTAGCCCTACAGTGTGCCCAAACAGCAATTTATGGCCACAAGTAAGGCATTACCATACCCGGGAGAACCCGCTTAACAATTTATGGGGTAAGATTCTCTAGGGGCACAACATCTTGTGCGGTGAATGGGCAGATCAGTGGAGAAATTGCAATTTTCACTTTGCACAATCCACTGCGTATTCATTTCTGAAAAACACCTGTGGAGTCTAAATTCTCACTACACCCCTTGATAAATGCCTTTAGGGGTGTAGTTTCTAAAACGGGGTCACTTTTGTTTGGTACATCAGGGGTTTTGCAAATGCAACATGGCGTCCGCAAACCATTCCAGCAAAATCTACGCTCCAAAAGATAAATACCGCTCCTTTTCTTCTGAATGCTCCCATATACGTAAACAGCCGATTATAACCACATATGGGGCGTTACTGTACTCGGGAGAAATTACTTTACAAATGTTGGGGTGCTTTTTCTTCTCTATTCCTTGCAAAAATGAAAAATGTGTATCTAAAACGACATCTTGTTGGAAAAAAAAATATTTTTCATTTTCATGGCTTAATTCTAATTAATTCAGCAAAAAACCTTTGGGATCAAAATTTTCACTATACCCCTAGATGATTCCTCAGGGGGTGCAGTTTCCCAAATGGAGTCACTTTTGGGGTGTTTCCACTGTACTAGTACTACAGGGGCTCAGCAAATATGACATGACACCCAGAAACCATTCCAAAATCCAAATGGTGCTCCTTCCATTCTGAGCCCTACCGTATGTCCAAACAGATGTTTGTGACCACATGTGGGGTATTGTTTTACTCGGGAGAAGTTGCTTTACAAATGTTGCGGTGCTTTTTCTCCTTCAGTCCTTGTGGAAATGAAAAAAAAATACCTAAACCTACATTTTCTTTGAAAAAATGTAGATTTTCATTTTTACGGCCTACTTACAATAAGTTCTGTAAAAAAACTGGCTGGTCAAAATGCTTGCTACACCCCTAGATAATTTCCTCATGGGGTGTAGTTTCCAAAATGGGGTCACTTGTTGGGGGTTTCCACTGTTTTGTCCCCTCAGGAGCTTTGCAAATGCGACATGGCCTCCGCAAACCATTCCTGCTAAATTTGAGTTCCAAAAGCCAAATGGTGCTCTTTCCCTTCTCAGCCTCGCTGTGTGTCCAAACAGCCGTTTATTACCACATGTGGGGTATTGTTTTACTCGGAAGAAATTTCTTTACAAATTTTATGATGCTTTTTCTCCTTTAGTCCTTGTGGAAATGAAAAAGAATTAGCTAAACCTACATTTTATTTGAAAAAATTTAGATTTTCATTTTCACAGCCTACTTGCAATAATTTCTTCAAAAAACCTGTGGGGTCAAAATGCTCACTATACCCCTAGATAATTTCCTCAAGGGGTATAGTTTCCAAAATGGGGTCACTTGTTGGGAGTTTCCACTGTTTTGTCCCCTCAGGGGCTTTGCAAATGTGACATGGCCTCCGCAAACCATTCCTGCTAAATTTGAGCTCCAAGAGCCAAATGGCGCTCTTTCCCTTCTAAGCCCTGCCGTGTGTCCAAACAGCCGTTTATTACAACATGTGGGGTATTGTTTTAGTCGGGAGAAATTGCTCTACAAATGTTGTTGTGCTTTTTCTACTTTAGTTCTCTTGGAAATGAAAAAAAATTAGCTAAACCTACATTTTATTTGAAAAAATTTAGATTTTCATTTTCATGGCCTAGTTCCAAAAATTTTTGCAAAAAAACTGGCCGGTCAAAATGCTTGCTACACCCCTAGATAAATTCCTCGAGGGGTGTAGTTTCCAAAATGGAGTCACTTTTGGGGGGTTTCCACTGTTTTAGTTCCACTAGACCTGTTCAAAGCGGATATGGTGCCTAAAATATATTCTAATAAAAAGGAGGCCCAAAATCCACTAGGTGTTCCTTTGCTTCGGAGGCCGGTGCTTCAGTCCATTAGCGCACTAGGGCCATATGTGGGATATTTCCTAAAACTGCAGAACCTGGGCAATAAATATTGAGTTGCATTTCTTGGGTAAAACATTCCGTGGTACAAAAAAAATGGATTCAAAATGAATTTCTGGAAAAAAATAATGAACTTTGTAAATTTCACCTCTACTTTGCCTTAATTCCTGCGCAACGTCTAAAGGGTTAAGAAACTTTCTAAATGCTGTTTTAAATACTTTGATGGGTGCAGTTTTTAAAATGGGGTGACTTATTGGGGGTTTCTAATATCTAAGGACCTTAAAGCCACTTCACAACTAAACTGGCCCCTGTAAAAATAGCCTTTTGAAATTTTCTTGAAAATGTGAGAAATTGCTGCTAAAGTTCTAAGCCTTGTAACGTCCTAGAAAAATAAAATGATGATCAAAATACGATGCCAATATAAAGTAGACATATGGGGGATGTTAGTTAGCAATATTTTTGTGTGGTATAACTGCCTGTCTTACAAGCAGATACATTTAAATTGAGAAAAATGCTAATTTTTGCAATTTTTCGCTAAATTTTGGTGTTTTTCACAATTAAATACTGAATGTATCGGGCAAATTTTGCCAGTAACATAAAGTCCAATGTGTCACGAGAAAACAATCTCAGAATCGCTTGGATAGGTAAAAGCATTCCGGAGTTATTCCCACATAAAGTGAAACATGTCAGATTTGAAAAATGAGGCTCTGTCAGGAAGGTCAAAAGTGGCCAAAGAGGGAAGGGTTTAATTGTATTTTAACTTTGTGTCTTTTATTATGGTACATAAGTATTTGATGCATCATCTGTCCTGACAGCCTCTTTTTGATAAGAATATGAAACTCTGAGTTGGACCGTTTCCGAAATACAGATGGAGAATACACAAATGTTGTTTATGTATTATTTTTAATATGTATCCCAATGGGTTGATAGCCTCCAATTATGTTCCTCTCTATTTATATTTTTAAAATAATTTTTAATCACTTTTTGTTTTTACTGTTGGACGTGGGTTGTGGTATACCCCATGCCCCACAGTAACTCTTATAATTATATTTATATCTTGTATCACTATCTATGTGGTTTTATCATTAGTGCACGTTTTCTTTTAATATATCACTGTAGTGTCTAATTTTTCCTTGTTTTTCATGGGAGATTAATTCTTCCTCGTATCTAATTTTGCAGTGATAGTACTGCGGTATTAGTCTTAACACACCATTTGTTGATTTTACCACTTATAATGAGCCATTGATGACTCTTATATATTTTCCTTTAACTAACATATTCATGTTAGACACTAATTATTTTTGTTATTACTGTATGTATTGATTTTTGAATTGTTCTTAGATCGATTTTAAAATCATGGGGATAACTTCGGCTGTCGGCACACATTTTGGGGTTATAATTTACGCTTAGGTATCAATACTTACCTTCTGCCTCCCTCTTTGTTTCTTGTCAAATGAGGTGTGCACTCCTTCTGTACATTGCCGGTGTGTGGCCGGCCCCATTCCCGCCCCCCATAGCGCACTGCGCATGTCCGGGATCTCCGTACACGTCGGGGATCCTGGATGTGCGCTATGGCGCTGGGGGCTGGAAGTGGAGCATGCCTCACTTCCGGTTTCGGCAGGAGACGTGCGCCGTGATCTCCGTGAATCAACAAACAGTCAGTTCACCTGTGTCTCACCTTATTTAAAGCTGTCATTTATTAGACACTATATACCCCTTGAGGAAGCATACCGCGAAACGCGCGTTGGGGTCCTTTTGCACGTTTGTCAGACTTTTTACCATCTTCAAATGGGTAAGACTCTCCAGAAGTAGAGGGGAAGGGTGGATTTATCAGTCCTCGGACTGATTGTTACTTGTCATTAGCACTCGATCCTATCTCTGTTTATCTCTATGTACTACTTGCATTACGTCAGGGCATGGTAACTAGTGCTCATTATATGCTTACCACCCACACCTCACATTCATCTCCTTCATTGTCTGATACTTTCCCTATATGCTATAGGTAGTCTGCCATTCTAGCTGTTTATTTTTACTATATGGCTTCCATGCTCCTTTTTCTCCTCTATTGTATAAATGTATGTACAGGAGTTGCCTATTTTTCTACTTAGGGAGTATGCTTTACTTCAATAGCATCTAGCCCCTTATTGAATTTGCTATAGGAGTTATTTTGTATATATAATATTGTTACTCGAGTTGACTTAAGGCTCAGAGAGAGATCTCAAGAGGTTTCGACAGGAGAGACGGCTTCCTAAACTGGCGCCCAACTTCCAGCAACCCCTCCTGCCTTCTTCTTCTGCTCCACCCAAGTTTCCGATGCAGGTGGATCAGCTTAAACTGTCCGTTCAAGAGAAACAGCGCAGGCGCACCTCTGGACTCTGTTTATATTGCGGCCTCGCTGGCCAGGTCGTGAGTCTGTGTCCCCAGACGCCAAAAAACCCCAACGCCTATTATTGGTTGGAGGACAACCCTGGGTGATACTGCATTTTATAGAAAACTCTCCTCCAAACTGTTCATTCTTGTGACCATCGTCGCTGGCGAGAGGTCCCATCCAGTCTCTGCCTACCTGGACTCTGCAGCCAATTTAATCTGCCAAGACCTTGTGGATCTTCTTCAGTTGCCCACTGTTCTGCTGGAAAGGCCGTTGATCGTTGCCTCGGTATATGGACTGCCTTTGCCTGACCCAGTTTTGCCTGTGACCAAGCCGTTAAGACTCCAAGTGGGAGTTCTTCACTCTGAACTCATCTCCCTGTTTGTCCTGCCCAAGGCCGTCAACCCCGTGCTGCTGGGTTTGCCTTGGCTCCGTCTACATGCCCCTGTCCTGGATTGGAACTCTGGTGAAGTTCTTCAGTGGGGTCCCAAGTGTCTCGATCGCTGTCTGGTGCATGTCCATCCGCCTCAGTCTCCTCTGCATCAGTCACTGGCAGGGTTGCCTCCTTGTTACTCTCTGTTCTCAGATGTCTTCAACAAGAGGGAAGCAGAGACATTGTCCCCACATCGAGCATATGATTGCCCTATCGAATTGGTTCCTGATTCATCTCCTCCTCGGGGTACAGTATTCCCTCTCTCCTTGCCTGAAACCCAGTCTATGTCAGCCTACATTAAGAAGAATATGGAGAGGGGGTTTCATACGTAAATCCTCATCCCCAGCCGGAGCCGGGTTTTTCTTTGTCAAGAAGAAAGATGGATCCCTCCGACCCTGCATTGACTACTGGGGCCTCAACCAGATCAACAGGTACCCATTTCCTTTGATTTCGGAACTATTTGATCGCATACGGGAGGCAAACAATTTTTCTAAGCTAGACCTGCGGGGGGCTTACAATCTAATCCAGATTCGTCAGGGTAACGAATGGAAGACTGCATTTAATACACGTGATGGACACTACGAATATCTGGTCATGCCCTTCGGCCTGTGTAATGCCCCCGCGGTATTTCAAGAATTTGTCAATGACATTTTTCGTGATCTCCTCTATGTCTATGTTGTGATGTATCTCGATGACATTTAGATTTTTTTCCCCAGATCTTGTGACTCATCAGGTGTTGCTTCGATTAAGGGACAATCATCTTTATACCTAGCTGCAAAACTGTGTGTTTGAAAAGAAGTCTCTACCCTTCCTGGGCTACATCATCTCCGATCAGGGTCTCAAAATGGACCCTGAAAAGGTAAAGGCTGTCCTGGAATGGCCACGCCCACAAGTCTGAAGGGCCATACAACGCTTCCTGGGATTCGCCAACTTATACCGGCTGTTCATTCCCAACTTCTCTTCATTGATTGCTCCCATCTCTACCCTCACCAAAAAATGGCATGAATGCCTAGGTGGGCACTCCAGAAGCAGAAGTCGCATTTGAAACCCTAAAAAAGGCCTTCACGTCAGCCTCTATTCTTCATCACCCTGATGTATCCCTACAGTTTTCATTAGAGGTGGACACTTCCTCTGTTGGTGCCGGTGCGCTTTTGTTCCAGAGAGGTTCGAAAGGCAAGACTGTGGTATGTGGCTACTATTCTAAGCTGTTTTCTCCCGCAGAGCGCAACTACTCGATTGGGGATCAGGAGTTGCTGGCCATCTAGCTGGCCGTGCAGGAGTGGAGACACCTACTGGAAGGCGCAGCTCATCCTATCCTGGTCTTCACGGACCACAAGAACCTGACCTATCTACAGACGGCTCAACGGCTGAATCCTCATCAAGCCAGATGGTCGTTGTTCTTTGCTCGGTTCCGGTTCGAACTCCACTACCGACCTGCTGATAAGAATGTGAGGGCCGATGCCTTGTCTAGGTCATTTGAAACAAAGGACACTGTGGAGTCCCCACAGAATATTATTGATCCTTCCTGCATCTTCTCTGTCAACCCTATGCAATTTAGAGACATTCCTCCGGGAAGGATTTTTGTATGTCTGGCAGACAGAGGAAGAATCCTTCGCTGGGGTCACAGTTCCAAGCTGGCAGGTCACGCGGGTGCCCGTAAGACCTGAGACCTAATTGCCCGTCAGTTCTGGTGGCCCACACTGCCCAAAGACGTCATGGACTTTGTCTCCTTCTGTACGGTGTGCGCAGCAAACAAAGTTGCCCACTCCAGACCAGCCGGTCTGCTCCAACTACTGCCTGTGCCTGATGCCCCCTGGCAGCATGTTGCTATGGACTTTGTCACAGATCTGCCTCTTCCTGCGGGATGCAGTGTGATCTCGGTGGTGGTGGATCGATTTTCTAAAATGGCTCATTTTGTTCCCCTGACTGGCCTGCCTTCTGCTGCTCGACTGGCCGACCTCTTCGTTCAACACATCTTCCGTCTGCACTGCTTGCCTCTGCATATTGTCTCGGATTGAGGGATCCAGTTCACCTCGAAGTTCTGGAGAGCACTCTGCGGCCTCCTCGGTGTAAAGTTGGACTTCTCCTCGGCTTATCATCCTCAGTCCAATGAACAAGTCGAAAGGGTTAACCAGATTATGGAGAACTATCTGCGGCACTTTGTCTCCAGACGGCATGATGACTGGGTGCAACTTGTCCCGTGGGCTGAGTTCTCCTATAATAACCAAACTAGTGAGTGCACCACCTCCAGTCCGTTCTTCATCGTCTACGGCCAACATCCTCGTATACCTCTTCCTGTCTCTACTATGTCCCAGGTGCCTGCAGCTGACTCTGCCTTCAGGGACCTTCTACAGATATGGCAACAGACACAAGCTTTTATTCTGCTGGCGGTGGACCGCATGTAGAGAAAGGCAGACTCTAGAAGACGAGAACCCCCCCCCCCACCAGTTTCTTCCAGGTACGAAGGTCTGGCTGTCTTCCAGGAATATCCCCCTGAGGTTGCCGTCTTGCAAGTTTGCTCCCAGGTTCCTCTGACCATTCAATATTCTGCTACAAATCAATCCTGTGTCTTACAAGCTTCGGCTGCCTCCTACCCTCAAAATTCCTAACTCCTTCCATATCTCCTTGCTGAAGCCCGTGGTCCTGAACCGCTACTCCAGGACTCCTAGTTCCGCAGTGGCTCCTGGCGGCTCATCAGGGACTTTCGAAGTGAGGGAGATAATGGCCAACAAGAAAGTGGGAGGAAGGACGTTTTATTTGGTGGATTGGAGGCGATTTGGTCCAGAGGAGAGGTCTTGGGAGCCAGAGGAGAACATTGATGCCCCTGTCCTTGTGAAGAGATTTCTCTCCCGCTCAACAAGTGGGGGCGTAAGAGGGGGGATACTGTAACGTCTATGGCCACGGACCATCGTTCAGACTTACCCTCTGACGGCCCCGGCCATAAACGTCTGGGTTCTCGGCAGCATCTCCCTCCAGGGAGACGCCGGCACTCACTTCCGGGTACTGAGACTGATTCCCGCAGGGTGCGCACGCTCACGCGTACACGGCCTTAAAGGGTCAGTACGCGTCCAGTTGCTAATAATCAGTAATTAGCCCAGAATGCTGCTGGCCTATAAAAAGGGCTCTGCCCATTTGATCCTTGCATGAGCGTTGTTGTATACCTAAAGTTTGTTTTGCTAATGGTCTCCCATTCCTGCTGCCTATACACTGTATCCCATGCTACCGTGCCTCTGTGCCATCTACAGTGAAAGTCAAGTCGTGTCTTCCGCTGCATCTACTGTGCCATCTACAGTGAAAATCTAGTCGTGTTTTCCGCTGCATCTACTGTGCCATCTACGGTGAAAGTCAAGTCGTGTCTTCCGCTGCATCTACTTTGCCATCTACAGTGAAAGTCAAGTTGTGTCACCGCTACTGTCTGCATTGCCTCAGGTACCCTTTCTGGACTATAGACTTTGTTTTGTACCTAGTTGGGCAGCTGCTATCCAGCTACGCGTTACGATCCAGTAGGTCCACACCCCGCGCCATGACAATAACTATTTTGTGTAGTATTATTATCTGTTTTACAAGCAGATACATTTAAATTTAGAAATATGCTAAATTTTGCACATTTTCTCTGAATTTTGGTGTTTTGCACAAATAAATATTGAATTTATCGACCACTTTTTTTCACTAAGATAAAGTACAATATGTCACGAGGAAACAATCTCAGAAATACTCGGATAGGTAAAAGCATTCCAAAGATATTACCACATAAAGTAAAACATGTTAGATTTGAAAAATCGGCTGTGTCCACAAGGCCAAAACAAGCTGTGTCCTGAAGGGGTTAAGTGAATTGTGTGATATACTAGTTTTTTTTACTCTCCATATCTCTGGGACTTACACAAAGATGTGGGTTACATTGCTATAGAAAACCTTGACACTACATATAGGCTATCAATTCTTCTAACACTAGCATACAAGTTCAGACAAAATTGTAAACATTTTCGACCAATTATATTAGCATCATCAATATGTATACTTTTTGAAAAAGCAAAAAGCACAACCAAGGTATCCAACAATAAGTCACTCTTTAAAATTCATGAAGATCCATGGAGTAAATTACAGTACATTTTTTAAAACTGCTTAAAGTAACCTAAAACAAATGGATGAATTAGGTTTTGTTCACATCAGCGTTGAACTTCTGTTTGCATTTCCATTCAAATGTTCCGACAAACGGAAAGTTTCCATTTGCATCACCATTGATTTGAATTGTATTTTTGTTTCAGCTTGCCTACGTTCTGCTAGGTTTCTGTTTTTTCATGGAAGCAATAGTTCAGCACACTACGCTATTGTTTCTGTGGAAAAAAAAATCGGAAACCTAGCAGAATAGAAGCAAACTTAAACAAAAATACGGAAATGATGAACGGAAATTCAAACGGAATTTCAACAAGGACGTGAACAAGCCCTATATGTATAATCAGCAAGGATTATCAGCACATTATGTTTGATACTATCAGTCAAAATGAGGCTTGTTAATTTTTTGACAAGAAGACTAAACTCTGTATATATAAAAAAAACAAACATATATTACCTTATCACCAGGGAAATCCACTGGTGTGCAGATGCAGGGTTATACAAACATTCCAATTTCCCTACTTTTGACCCAAATCCATCTGTCCCTCTTTGCTCCTTAAATGTCCCTCTTTTTGATCTGGGAAATTTGCATTAATAAACTTGCTTCTCTATATGTTCATAAAGCATATGTTTAGGGTAAAAAATATGAGGCGGATTTCAAAAGAAAAATGCAGCTGAATCCAGGCGTTTTTGATTTCAAAAGCTTTTTTGATTTTTGCAAGCGCTCTTCGAAGCATATTTCAAGCCGCATTTAAGGAAGCATTTTTTGAAGTGTCTATAGCAAATGGGAAAATGTTAGCTTGTAAAACGCTTCAATAAGTAACATGTCACAAGTGACATTAGTGACATTATTTTTAAAAGCCATTTTAATACTTCAGCAGAGCAAAAATACGCCTCACATGAACTACTTGATTGAAATCAATAGGAAGTTATTTGCAGGAATTTTTTAAGTGCATTTCTCAGTGTAATACGGGTGTTTTACTCTCCGAAATATGCTTAAAACTAAGCCTTGTGAAGATGGGCTAAACATATATTAGACTCCAGCTTGTGCTAAATCTCTTCCTACCGCTTTAGTCCTCGATCCCAGGCTGAATTCCTCAACCAATAGGAGAATTTAGGTAATCCACTGCTTCCCTGCCTGTGAAAAGTACATAGCAGAGAGCTAGATTGGCCCTGCTGGCTGTTGCCTATGACTTGCAGATAGTGTGCAAGTATGCAAGACAGCAGTGGGGAAGGTTAGAAGCTGGATGTGGCTGTATAGTTGCCTGGAGAGCAATTATTCTGTCAGCTTAAAGGGGTTGTCCAGGCCTAAAAAATGTGTGTTCCATTATCAGCATAGACCATCAATATCTTATAGTTTGTGGTCCAACTTCCACCACCCTCGCCGGTCAACAATTCTGAAGGGGTTGCAACGCTCGTACAAAAAAAAAATTCTGATCGCAAGCATTTAACCCATCATAGGCCGGTGTCAGATGTGACCACCAGCATCTGAGGGGTTTTTACTGCCTCTTTTGCTTCGGGGCCAGTCACCGACTCCCGCACAGCGAGATCGCTCCCATGCCTGCGATAGGAAGATTGCCTGTGGCAGGTCTCAATAGCAATGCACTGATTTTGCTATAAACTGCAATATTGTGATATTACAGTCTATGGCATAAGCTATCTAATGATCACAGGTTCAAACCCCCTTGGGGGGCTAACTAAAAGTTAAAAAAAAGTTTTAATAAAAATATAAAAATTCAAATCATCCCTCTTTCGCTAGATCACATATAAAAATTAAATAAACAATAATAAACATAAACACATTAGGTATCCCCGCATCCGAAAATGCCCGAACTGTAAAAATATAAAATATTTATCCAATAGCGGAAAAAAAAGGTCAAAATGACACTTGAACACCCAAAAAAATTTAATAAAAAGTGATCGAAATGCTCGACATTCCCCAAAATGGTATTAATAAAAACTACATCTTTCCACGTACAAAATACGTCTTACACAGCTCTGTACACAGAAATATAAAAAAAGTTGCAGGGGTCACAATATGGTGATGCAAAAATGTTTCAGTTTCTTTCAAACATTTACATGTTTTTAAACGTACTAAAACATATAGTACTGTGGGTATAGTATTTTTGGACATTGCAAAGGCATTTGACACTGTCCCTCATATATGTCTAATGGGTAAATTAAGGACTATAGGTTTAGAAAGTATAGCTTGTAATTGGATGGAGAATTGGCTCAAGGACCGTATCCAGAAAGTTGCGGTCAATGATTCCTACTATGAATGGTTATAAGTGGTGTACCCCAGGGTTCAGTGCTGGGACCACTATTACTCAACTTATTTATTAATGATATAGAGGATGGGATTAATAGCACTATGTCTATTTTTGCAGATGACACCAAGCTATGTAGTAATGTTCAGTCTATGGAAAACGTTCTTAAATTGCAAGCTGATTTGAACACACTAAGGGTATGTTCACACAACCTATTTTCGGCCGTTTTTTGGGCCGTAAACGCCTGAAAAATGGCCCAAAAATCAGAAGCAGAACACCTACAAACATCTGTTCATTGATTTCAATGGGAAAAACGGCTTTATGTTGTGAAGGGCCGTTTTTTTATGCAGCCGTTTTTCATAGACTCTACTGAAAACTGCTCCAAAAACGGCCGTAAAAAACGCAGCGAAAATCGCGAGTGGCTTAGAAAACTTCTGAAAATCAGGAGCTGTTTTCCCTTGAAAACAGCTCCGTATTTTCAGACGTTTTTGACTCAGCGTGTGAACATACCCTAAGTGTTTGGGCATCCACTTGGCAAATTAAGTTTAATATAGATAAATGTAAAGTTATGCATCTGGGTGCCAACAATCTGCATGCATCATATGTCCTAGGGGGAGCTATACTGGGAGAGTCACTTGTTGAGAAGGATCAGGGTGTACTTGTAGATCATAAACTAAATAACAGCATGCAATGTCAATCAGCTGCTTCAAAGGCCAGCAGGATATTGTCGTGTATTAAAAGAGGAATGGACTCGCAGGACAGGGATGTAATATTACCACTTTACAAAGCATAAGTGAGGCCTCACTATATGCAGTTCAGTTCTTGGCTCCAGTTCATAGAAAGGATGCCCTGGAGTTGGAAAAAAATACAAATAAGAGCAACGAAGCTAATAAGGGGCATGGAGAATCTAAGTTATGAGGAAAGATTAAAATAATTAAACCTATTTAGCCTTGAAAAGAGACGACTAAGGACATGATTAACTTATATAAATATATTAATGGCACATACAAAAAATATGGTGAAATCCTGTTCCATGTAAAACCACCTCAAAAAACAAGGAGGCACTCCCTCCGTCTGGAGAAAAAAAGGTGTGAGACCTGTGAATCTATGGAATAGTCTACTGCAGGTGTTGGTCACAGCAGGGACAGAAGATGGCTTTAAAAAAGGCTTAGATAATTTCTAGAACAAAAAAATATCAGCCCCTATGTGTAGAAATTTCTCCATTCCCTTTTCCCAGCCCTAGGTTGAACTTGATGGACATGTGTCTTTTTTCAACTGTACTAACTATGTACCTATGTAACTATAACAAAAACTATATAAACTTGGTATCACCGTGATCGTACTGACCCACAGAATAAAGATAACGTGTCATTTTAACTGTACATTAAACACCGTAAAAAAGGAAACCCATAAGAAAATGGCGGAACTGCTGTTTTTTCAATTCCACCCCATTCTGAATTTTTTCCAGCTTCCATTGCAGATAACATTAAATAGTACCATTAGAAAGTACAACTTATCCCATAAAAATTAAGCCCGCATATGGCTGTGCTAATGAAAAAATAAAAGAGTTATGACTTTTTGAAGGCGGGGAGGAAAAAACAAAAGAATAAAACCGAAAATTTGTCTAGTCCTGAAAGGGTTAATATCCAACCCTATGTAAGGGTAATATGTGGAGGACCACCAATCACACAATGAAATGAAAGATAGATCACAATGGTGTATACCACCTGAATATTATATATGTTAAATGGAGGGAAAAGAAGAAAGAATGTGATCTACTAATATATAACTTTTATTGATATGCTTTAAAATTGACAATAAAGATAAAAATCCAATGGTGCAAACAGGTATGTGCGAGTGACCCCCAAGCTTACATACCCGTTGGCCATATAGCCAATATAGCAATATATGTTGTTGTGAGATTCACATTAGAATGTGTGCTGCCAGCTTAGGTAACTATGGAAATTACAGGGTGGGCCATTTATATGGATACACCTAAATAAAATGGGAATGGTTGGTGATATTAACTTCCTGTTTGTGGCACATTAGTATATGGGAGGGGGAAACTTTTCAAGCTGGGTGTTGACCATGGCGGCCATTTTGAAGTCGGCCATTTTGTATCCAACTTTAGTTTTTTCAATGGGAAGAGGGTCATGTGACACATCAAACTTATCGAGAATTTCACAAGAAAAACAATGGTGTGCTTGGTTTTAACGTTACTTTATTCTTTCATGAGTTATTTACAAGTTTATGACCACTTATAAAATGTGTTCAAAGTGCTGCCCATTGTGTTGGATTGTCAATGCAACCCTCTTCTCCCACTCTTCACACACTGATAGCAACACCGCAGAAGAAATGCTAGCACAGGTTTCCAGTATCCGTAGTTTCAGATGTTGCACATCTCGTATCTTCACAGCATAGACAATTGCCTTCAGATGACCCCAAAGATAAAAGTCTAAGGGGGTCAGATCGGGAGGCATTTCTTCTGCGGTGTTGCTATCAGTGTGTGAAGAGTGGGAGAAGAGGGTTGCATTGACAATCCAACACAATGGGCAGCACTTTGAACACATTTATAAGTGGTCACAAACTTGTAAATAACTCATGAAAGAATAAAGTAACATTAAAACCAAGTACACCATTGTTTTTCTTGTGAAATTCTCGATAAGTTTGATGTGTCACATGACCCTCTTCCCATTGAAAGTTGGATACAAAATGGCCGACTTCAAAATGGCCACCATGGTCAACACCCAGCTTGAAAAGTTTCCCCCCTCCCATATACTAATGTGCCACAAACAGGAAGTTAATATCACCAACCATTCCCATTTTATTTAGGTGTATCCATATAAATGGCCCACCCTGTACATTGGGTCCTGTGCTGCCAAAAATTGGCAAGCAGCACAGTATGAGTAGGTTCCAGCTGCCGGTTATACAATGAGTGTTGTATGACAGAAAGCGAGATGTACTCGCAATTGAGGCCGGCCGAGACCAACTGTTTGACAATCAGCTGTAACAGGACCCCACGAGGCTGATCAGTGAGTATCACAAATTCGACCTTAGATTATGTGCTGTCAAGTAGTATTACTGTTGAATTCATATAAATGTATAAGTGTGCTGCCATGCTGTTAACAATGTGAACAGGTACCAGCAAACTGATCTCTCACGATAGTGCTCCAGAGGCCGGAGCAGCAGCTTGGTAGATAGTTGTGGCTGGTGTGATGCAACAGCACCCAGCTGTCAGCTGGAGCAGCGGTATGAGTGAGTCATCTAAATGTCAGACTCATTACGGGTAATGCAGGACCCGGCATATACGATGTGCCTGGGAGCGGGGCGGCAAGACACTACTCCCGCAGATGGACAGAGCAACAGTGTAAGGGAGACTGTACGTTGGCTTGACCGACGACGGTCAACAGTTATTGCAGCAGGTAAGTAATGGATCACACCCAGCTGCTGACATGAAGCACAGCGGGGTGTGTTACGAGCTGCACTGTTGTGCCCGTGAGACAACTGTCAGCTGTTAGTTGGTCCGATTGTGGGATAGTATTATGCTGGCAACCGATTGATTATTGCTGTACAGCAAAGGCCATGTATTGCACCATGGATTGTAAAAAAGTGCTAAGCACCCGACGTGCATTTCACCAGCATTCTGGCTTCTTCTAGGGGTGGGGGACCGCCATTAAACTGCCCTATAAATAGGGCAAAAATTGATTGACAGCCAGGCCAGCCAATCTAAGGCCTTGAATAAAAATCAATACAAAGGTCATATTAGAATAATGGATGACCAATCAGATCAAAGATTATTGAATTGTGGATACCCATGGCTAGATAAATGGCCAATAATGGCATATTAATGTTAAAAAATTAATGTTTTTTTTATACTAGAAAAAGTAGAAAAATTACACAAAGAGATGTATGCAAATAAGAAATGCTATAAGAATATTACAATCCTACCCGTAGGACTTTTGTCCTACGTGCACTTAAATTTATTCTCAAACACAATTACTTTCTTTTTGATGGACGGTTCTTATTACAAACACGCGGAATGGCGATGGGGGCGGCGGTAACACCAACTTTTGTGAATCTTTATCTTGGTTGGTGGGAAGAAAGATTTGTTTTTTGCTCTTCAATGGATAATTTCCCAGCCAAGATCACTATTTGGCGTCGTTACATTGACGATATTCTGTTCATTTGGAATGGTTCTTCTGATGAAAGATTTCATAAGAATTTTGAACACTAATGTTTTTAACCTAAGACTGACCTTAACGTATGACCAACATTCAATACCTTTTCTTGATGTAAAGTTCTTCACAAATGAACACGGCATAATCGAGACTGATCTGTTTCGTAAAGATACAGCTACAAATAGCCTCCTAGATGCCACCAGTGCACAACTCAGTTAATACTATCAAAGGGATCCCCAAAGGGGAATTTCTGCGTCTTAGACGAAACTGTTCCACCTTCCAGCTATTCAAAATGAGGGCAGCAAAATTAAAGAACAGACTGTCAATGAGGAATTATTCCAAAAAGAGCATCAAAAAGGCATATAACTGGGCGCTGAGAAGGGAACGTGAGACATTGTTAACCCCGAAGGTGAAAATTGACAAGGGACGAGAACAACCACGATTTATTACGGATTTCCATGAGAATTGGGATGAAATGAACAACATCCTCAATTGTCATTGGAAAATCCTGCTCAGTGACCCAATACTTAGGAACATCTTAGGAAATAGAGTATCCTTAGGATATAGAAAGGGCAAGACAATTTCAAACTGGTACGAAGCCATTTCTCAAGAGAGAACAGAACCAAGGCAACTCTGAATCCTGGTTTCTATCCCTGCAAAATGGGCAGGGCTTGTAGAATTCTGGAAGAAAAAAGAGAGTTCGTAGACGCCTATGGAATCAACCACCACATCAGAGACCACATCAGATGTACCACACCTGGGGTGGTTTACTGTCTTGAATGTCCGTGTGGCCTCAAATATATTGGCAAAACAGTGAGAGAACTACGTATTAGCATCAGAGAATACATCAACTCCATCATTAATTCTGACAAAAATCTAAGTAAGTGTCAGTCAAAAAATAAACCATTCTGCCCGACCCCAATAGCTAGACACTTCAAAGTCAAGCACAATTTGAATTGGACTACTCTCAAAGGCTGGGCTCTGTGTCAAATACGCCTGGGCATTAGAAGGGGAGATTTAGACTTGGCACTCCTTAAAAAAGAGAGTGAGGGGATATTTAATTTTAATTCAGTCAATCCATTTGGACTCAATGAGAACTTTGGATTTAGCTGTTTTCTCTAATACTAGATATTGAGGTTAAAGTTTCAACTATATGTCAATTTCACCATAAAACACAATTCTATATTTTCATTCCATCTGTACATACAATTCCCCTTGCTCTATTTCATAATTCTATTTTCTTATTAATCTCTTTTCTTATTTGCATACATCTCTTTGTGTAATTTTTCTAGTTTTTCTAGTATCAAAAAAACATTCATTTTTTTAACATTAATATGCCATTATTGACCATTTATCCAGCCATGGGTATCCACAATTCAATAATCTTTGATCTGATTGGTCATCCATTATTCTAATATGACCTTTGTATTGATTTTTATTCCAAGCCTTAGATTGTCTGGACTGGCTGTCAATCAATTTTTGCCCTATTTATAGGGCAGTTTAATGGCGGTCCCCCACCCCTAGAAGACACTAGAATGCTGGCGAAATGCACGTTGGGTGCTTAGCACTTTTTTACAATCCATGGTGCAGTACATGGCCTTTGCTGTACAGCAATAATCAATCGGTTACCAGCATAATACTATCCCACAATCGGACCAACTGACAGCTGACAGTTGTCACACGAGCACAACAGTGCAGCTCGTAACACACCCCGCTGTGCTCCATGTCAGCAGCTGGGTGTGATCCATTACTTACCTCCTGCAATAACTGCTGACCGTCGTCGGTCAATCCACCGTACGGTCTCCCTTACACTGTTGCTCTGTCCATCTGCGGGAGTAGTGTCTTGCCGCTCTGCTCCCAGGCACATCGTATATGCCGGGTCCTGCATTACCCGGAAAGAGTCTGACATTTAGATGACTCACTCATACCGCTGCTCCAGCTGACAGCTGGGCGCTGTTGCATCACACCAGCCACAGCTGTCTACCACGCTGCTGCTGCGGCCTCTGGAGCACTATCGTGAGAGATCAGTTGGCTGGTACCTGTTCACATTGTGCCGCTTGCTAACAGCATGGCAGCACACTTGGTCTCGGCCGGCCTCAATTGCGAGTACATCTCGCTTTCTGTCATACAACGCTCACTGTATTGCCGGCAGCTGGAACCTACTCATACTGTGCTGCTTGCCAATTTTTGGCAGCACAGGACTCAATGTAATTTCCATAGTTACCTAAGCTGGCAGCACACATTCTAATGTGAATCTCACAACAACATATATTGCTATACTGGCTATATGGCCAGAGGCGTAGCTAGGTTCTCCTGCACCCGGGGCAAAGATTCAGTTTGGCGCCCCCCCCCCCCAACTTATTTCCCGACATCTCCTTCCCCCTCGTCATGTTTTCTTTCCCTACCAATCAACGAGGTGTAATTTTTTTTCACTATTTTTTTAATGTAAGGCGAGTATAAAAGCATCTCTACATTTTACAAGCGATATAGTTATATAATGTAATTAACATAAAAATAAATTAAAAGAAAATAAATTAAAGAGGCCACACACAGCCCCCCTTGTAGATAGCGCGACACACAGCCCGCTTCCCCCCTAGTAGATAGAGCCACACTCCCACCCCTTGTACTTAGCGCCACACTGTGAACAGACCAGTGAGCGGTAGCCTACCGCTACCACTCTCCGCTCTGCCTGGTGTGACTTACCGGAGAAGCCGAGGAGGTCATGCGGCGCAGGCAGCGGCGGAGTTCCTTCTGACTAGGGTTGGTGACAGCCAGGGCCGGCCTTCGCTTGGATGGCGCCCTGTGCGGGACTCTCTATTGCCGCCCCCTACACAAACCAAAAACTAACCACATATATGGACACGCTGGAACATATATACTGTACATACATAAAGACAGATATTTAGACATACAGGCAAATATACATACACACATCAGGAATATATAAAAACAGGTAAATAGACGTACAAACACATATATACACACACACACACACACACACACACACACAGATAAATACACAGACAGGAACATATACAAATACATAAAAGGCACAAATATACAAGCACAAAGACACATTCACAAACAGACACATATATACCCACACAGGCACATATGTACACAGCACAGATAATGTAGTAGATGTTACCTGCAGTCCTATGTAACACCACAGATAACACAGTGATAACTCTCTGAGTACTGATAATGTAGTTGTGTCCCCTGCAGTCCTATGTAACACCACAGATAACACATTGTGCTAAATTACAATCTCAGCTCTGCTACAGAGATGTTACCTGCGGTCCTATGTAACACTACAGATAGCACCAGGGGCGTAACTAGGAAAGACTGGGCCCCATAGCAAACTTTTGACTGGGGCCCCCCTCCCCTGGGTGTCACACAACCCCCCCCCCCTTGTAGATAGTGCCTTTTTTACAGCCCCCCCCAGTAGATATCTACAAAGGGGGCTGTATGGCGTTATCTACAGAGGGGGCTGTATGGCGTTATCTACAGAGGGGGCTGCATGGCGTTATCTACAGGGGGGCTGTATGGCGTTATCTACAGGGGGACTGTATGGCGTTATCTACAGGGGGCTGTATGGCGTTATCTACAGGGGAGCTGTATGGCGTTCTCTACAGGGGGGCTGTATGGCGTTCCCTGCAGGGGGGAGGCTGTATGGCGTTCTGTACAGGGAGGGCTGTATGGCGTTCCCTACAAGGGGGGGGGCAGTATGGCGTTCCCTGCAGGGCGGGCTGTATGGTGTTCCGTACAGGGGAGGGCTGTATGGCGTTCTCTACAGGGGGGGCTGTATGGTGTTCCCTGCAGGGGGGGGCTGTATGGCGTTATCTACAGGGGGCTGTATGGCGTTATCTACAGAGGGGGATGTATGGCGCTAACGCCACACAGCCCCCCTTGTAGAGAACGCCATACAGCCCCCCTGTAGAGAACGCCATACTGCCCCCCCCCCTGTAGGGAACGCCATACAGCTTCCCCCCTCCCAAAAAAATCTGACCTACAGTGTGTCCTACAAAAGACATGTATCCCCTCTCCACAGGATAGGGGATACATGTGTGATCGCTGGATTGATAGGGAGAACGGGGGACTGAAAGTCCCCTGAAGTTCTCCATGACTAACCTCTGACTTCCGGCGTCTGTGTCGGCAGCTCAATAAAAATGAAAGGAGCGCTGGTCACGCATGCGCACAAGCGCGACCGGCGCTCCATTCATTTCTACGGAGAAGCCGACACAGACCCCGGAAGTCCGAGGTTTGTGATGGAGAACTTCAGGGGACTTTCAGTGGATAGGGGATACATGTCTTTTGTTTAATGGCAGAGCGGGGAGATACCTCCCTGCTCTGCAGTAGTGTTCAGTGGTGTCGCGCTGTAGCAGCCATAGCGGCAGCTAGCGGAGCCTCCGGCCATGGGGGGGGCCGTGCCGGCGGGCAACACGGGCCCCCTCATGCCGCAGGCACCGTAGCAGCCGCTACGGCGGTAGTTACGCCACTGGATAGCACAATGATAACTCTCTGAGTACTGATAATGTAGTTGTGTCCCCTGCAGTCCTATGTAAAATCACAGATAACACATTGTGCTAAATTACAATCTCAGCTCTGCTACACAGTACAGATAATGTAGTAGATATAATTGACAAACACATGCAGAGACACAGACAGACAGAGACAGAGACACACACACACACACACACACACACACACACACACACAGACAGACAGACAGACACAGACACTCACCATGTCTCCTTGCTGACAGGTGAGTACGGGCTGTGGGCGGAGCTTCCTCTCTGCTTCTCGGCAGAGCACAGATCACAGAGTGGAGGCAGATGCAGCTAGGCTGCAGCACGGGAGTGGACCTGTCCCCTGACCTGAGTTCATCTGACCTCATGTCACTGACGTGAGGTCAGGTGACAGGTCAGGTGACTGGACTGGTCCACTCCATGGCTGTCACAGACCCCAGTCAGAACGCCCTATATTTCCTGGCTCTTCCTAAGCTGCTGCAGGTGTCCGACATACGGGGCGCCTGCCAGCAGCGATCAGCTGCTCTTCGGTGCCCCCTCTTCCCTTGCGCCCGAGGCAAATGCCCCGCTTGCCCCCCCCTAGCTACACCCCTGATATGGCCAAGGGGTATGTAAGCTTGGGGGTCACTCGCACGTACCCGTTTGCACTATTGGATTTTTCTCTATTGTCAATTTTAAAGCATATCATTTTTTTTTTTTTTTTTTGTAAACTGCCTGAAGAAGGAGCCTCTGTGCTCTGAAAGCCGCATATAGAACTTTTATGGTTAGCCAATAAAGGTATCATACCTATTATACTTTTGTCTTTTTTGACACAAAAGTATTTAACATTTCATAAAGCATATCAATAAAAGTTTTATATTAATAGATCACATTCTTTCCTCTTTTCCCTCCCTTTAACATATACAACCCTATGTAAGGGCAGCATATTACAGCCACAGCTCCGAACTCCTGGTAGCCACAGGTTTTTTTCGTTTGGCTGATAGGATCGCTTAAAGAATATAGCAGACTCATATTCTCTGTATACTTTCAGCGATCCTACTATCGATGCGGCACAAAATTGTGCACAATCAAAATGATAATCTCCAAAGTTTATTCTTTGGAAAATATTTCTCACCCAATATCTGTTTAGGCCTCATGCACACGGCCGTGCCCGTAATCACAGCCCGCGATTGCGGGCACGGCTGGCCGCCGATGCCCGTGGGCCATGCGCCGCATTTTCGTACCGTGCTCCTATACAAAGTATGGAAGCACGGCCCGTAAAATCCGAAAAGTAGGGCATGCTCCATATTTCCCGTCACTGTTCTACTGCATGGACACCCTTTCGTAGAGCTACGGAAAAGTGTCTGCGGCCAATAGAACCGGGCGGGTCCGTAATTGCGGACTGTATTGTGGTCTGCAACTACAGAGTTTTTTTACGGTCGTGTGCATGGGGTCTTAAAGTATATTCAACCTGAGCAATATGGTCCTCCTTTAAATAGTTCCCCAGGTCTCCCCGGTTATTTTTATCAGATATTATAAATTGGAATTCAAACCTTCAACGAGGTGCTATTGATACATAAACCCCCTCCTTTTTATAGTTCGTGAATGTGAAGCCGTAGGACGTTTTTTCCATTTTCCACTATTTTGACTCCAAAAACAGAATGTAATGCTAAATGACCCAATGGAAATGTGAGATGTTACATGTGGCCTAGTTGGCTATTATTTAGGCTTGAATTCTGCGGTATTTAACAACTCTATGGCAGCATGAAAACATGTGGAGCACAGACATTTTTTAACTACCTTGACTAACATCATAGCATCATAGGCCAAATAAGAACGGCCTGCAATCTATCTGGAATTACATTATTGTTATGCTTGTAATTCCACCCAGGGCCGCCATCAGGCATTTCAGGGCCCCATACAGCTAAATTGTCTGGGCCCCCCTACCGTGGCACCGCCCGTTAACAATACTCCGTCCAGCACCATATCACACTCTTTAAGTGATACATAACTAATAACTTTTTATTTGGCCGAAAGATTTTGAAGCCTGCCACCACAACAAGGTAGACTCTTTTGGCAGGGCCCTACTCTAATCTAACTTAAAAGTAAATAGACTTTATTCCTTTTTCTGCAAATGTAATGAACATAATACTTAAAAGGGGTTTCCCAGTCCCTAAAAATTGATGGCCTATCCTCAGGATAGGCCATCAATAGCTGATGGGTCGGGGTCCAACTACCTGTTATGAAAGGTGTGCAGCGCTCGCACGAGCGCTGCTTCCCCTTATTTCTACTTGCTCACTGTGAATCGTCGACACAGATGTAGCGCAATTCAGAGTATTGCAGCCTTCTCACATTCACTTCAATGGGAGAAGGCTGCAATACTGTGAATTTCCGCTACATCCATGTCAACGATTCACAGTGAGCAAGCAGAAATGAAGGGGAAGCAGCACTCACTTCAAAATAGTTGATCGGTGGGAGTCTTGATAGTTGGACCCGGAGGATAGGCCATACATTTTTAGGGACTGAAAAAACACTTTAAAAAGGAACTTTTTAGCACACTGATGTTGCCCTAACAATGGACACAAGCCAGTGCTAAAGCTATGATTTCTCTAAAGTGACGCAGCACTTTAGAGTAACACATAGTTTAGTTTAATCAGTACACCTGACACTATATCATACTGCCCGCAGTTAGGGCAACATTAATAGGCCGACAGTTTCACATAACAAAATAGAAGATATAGGATTTGGTTCGGTACAATCTTAAAACCCCATCTATGATCAAAAATAGATGCATAAGAGCAAAGGGGAAAAAGGTTGTTAAAACAGTGGCATAACAATTGTGGTCACAGGGGGGCGGGTCGACCTGGAATGGGCGAGCCCCACTTAAAACTGGATCCATGTATTTAACCCCTTCCCGCGCCTTGACGTAAATGAACGCCCAGGTGAGCAGTAACTTCGCGCACCTGGGCGTGCAGTTACGTCTGCGCTTTAACAGTTAACCGCCACGCGGCACTACACCGCAGCGGCGGTTAACTGGTGTCTGCCCTGCTCTCCCCGTCGCCGTTCAGCGGCCTGTCGCCGCTGAAATCAGCAATTAACCCCTCCGATGCGGTGGTCGATTGCGATCACCACATTGAAGAGGTTTACAGCGGATCGGCAGCCCCCCACATGCATTTGCGGGGGCTAGCGATCCTTATCACGGCAACCAGAGGCCAGAAAATGGCCTCCGGGCTGCCATGTACGGAAGCCTCGGAGGAGCAGCCTCAGGCCGGTCCTCAGAGGCTTCCTGTCAGTGTGACTGTTACGTCACAATGACAGTTGGAATGCATTACACTACGTAAAAAAATAAACACGAAAAAAATAAACGAAAAACAATGCCCTAATCACAATTTTTTGGTTACCAACCCTCCCAAAATATGCAATAAAAAGTGATCAAAAAGTCGCATGTACGCCAAAATGGTACCAATACAAACTACAACCCGTCCCGCAAAAAACAAGCCCTTACACCGCCTTTTTGACTGAAAAATAAAAAAGTTATCGCTCTCAGATTATGGTGACACAGAAAATAACTTCTTTTATAAATAAGTGATTTTATTGCACAAACGCTGCAAAACATAAAGAAATTATATACATATGGTATCGCCGTAATCGTACCAACCCGCAGAATAAAGTAAAATGGTCATTTATAGACAAGGGTGAAGGCCATAAAAAAAAAAAAAAAAAACATTGTCAGAATTGATGGTTTTTGGTCACCTTGCTTGCCCAAAAATTAAATAAAACGTGATCAAAAAAATTTCTGGTACCCCAAAATGTTACCAATGAAAACTACAGATTGTCCCGCAAAGAATAAACCCTCACACAGCTCCGGTAGAGAAAAAATAAAAAGTTGTGCAGAGTGTCCAAAAGCGGATAAGATTGGGCGCCATTTATCAGTGCCACATATCTATGAATTATTATTTATTTACTGCATTATTATACCCTCTTATTATACCCTGATGTACCCCGCACAGCTAACATATGCCCCCACATTATAAACTCAAACACCAGTAAAACCCCAAACAGAACAACTACCAAGCTATATCTGCGCCCCAAAAGTCAAATGGCGCTCCCTCCCTTCTGAGCCCTGCAGTGTGCCTAAACACCAGTTTACGTCCACAGATATGGCATCACCATACCCGGGAGAACCCGGTTAATATTTTATGAGGTATTTGTCTTCAGTGGCACAAACTGGGCATAACATATAGTGCACTAAAATGGCATATGAGTGGAAAATTTTAATTTTCACTCTGCACCATCCGCTGCACATTAACCCCTTTGCGCACCACGACATAGCATGTGGGGGGTGATGTATGGAGCATCTCACGCGAAAAATAAAGAGTTTAAAATGGCAAAATCGCTGTTTTTTTGGTCACCTTGGCTCTACCTAAAAATTTAATAAAAAGTGCTCAAAAAGGTGTATGTACCAAAAAATGGTACCAATAAAAACGACCGCTCGTCCCTCAATAAATAAGCCCTCATACCGCTCTATTGACTGAAAAATAAAAAAATTATGGCTCTTGGAACGCGGGGAGGAAAAAACTAAAAAGGAAAAGAAAAAAATGTATCAGTCCAGAAAGGGTTAATTACTTTCTAATGAAAAACCATTTATGACCACATGTGGGGTATTGCTGTACTTGGGAGAAATTGCTTTACAAATATTGGGCAGCTTTTACCCCCTTTATTCTTTGTGAAATTGAAAAAATGCAACATTTTAGTGGAAGAAATATTGATATTCATTTTCACGGCCTAATTCTAATAAATCCTGCAAAAGACTTGTGGGGTCTAAATGCTTTCTATATCCCTAGATAGATTCTTTAAGTGGTGCAATTTCCACTTTTGGGGGGTTTCCACTGTTTTGGCCTCTCAGGGGCTTTGCAAATGCGACATGGCACCCAAAAAACATTTCAGCTAAATTTGAGCTCCAAAAGCCAAATAGCGCTCCTTCCCTTCTAAACCCTGCTGTGGGTCCAAACAGCAGTTTATTACCACATATAGCATATTTCCGTAATCGGGAGAAATTGTTTTACAAATGTTGGGGTGCTTTTTCTCCTTTATTCCTTTTAAAAATTAAAAATGACTACCCTTTTTCAGATAAAAAGTAGATTTTTACCTTTACAGAATAATTGCAATGAATTCAGAAAAACAACTGTGGGGTCAAAATGCTAACTTTACCCCTAGAAAAATTCCTTGATGAGTGTAGTTTCTAAAATGGGGTCACTTTCTGGGGGTTTCCACTATTTTGTTCCCTCCAGTGCATTTCAAACGCGACACGGCACTGAAAACTATTCCATCAAAATCAGAATTTCAAAATCCAAATGGTGCTCCTTCCAAACAGCAGTTTATTACCACATATGGGGTATTGCTATAATCAGGAGAAATTGCTTTACATATGTTGGGGTGTTTTTTCTCTTTTATTCCTTGAAAATTTTTTACATTTCTACGTTTTTTCAGAAAAAAAGTAGATTTTCATCTTCACATACTAATTCAAATTAATTTAGCAAAAAAACTGTGGGTTCAAAATGCTAACTATACCCCTACATAAATTCCCTGAGGGGTGTAGTTTCCAAAATGAGGTCACTTTTGGGGGTCTTTATTGTTTTGGCCCCACAAGACCTCTTCAAACCTGACATGGTACCTAAAATATATGCTAAAAAAAAAAAGGAGGCCCCAAAATCCACTAGGTGCTCTTTTGCTTCTGAGGCCTGTATTTCAGTAAATTACCACACTAGGGCCACATGTGGGATATTTCTAAAAACTGCAGAATCTGGGCAATAAATATTGAGTTACATTTCTCGGGTAAAACTTTCTGTGGTATAGAAAAAAAATTATTACAAATGAATTTTGTAAAAAAAAATTGGAAATTTATAACTTTCACCTCTACTTTGCTTTAATTCCTGTGAAACGCCTAAAGGGTTAAAACACTTTCTGAATGCTGTTTTGAATACTATGAGGGGTGCAGTTTTCAAAATGGGGTGATTTATGGGGACTTTCTAATATATAACACCCTCAAAGCCACTTCAGAACTGAACTGGTCCCTGAAAAAATAGGCTTTTGAAATTTTCTTGAAAATATGAGAAATCGCTGCTAAAGTTCTAAGTCTTGTAACGTTCTAGAAAAATAAAAGAATGTTCAAAAAACTATGCCAAACTAAAGTAGACATAAGGGAAATGTTAGCTAGTAACTATTTTGTGTGGTATTACTATCTGTTTTACAAGCAGATACATTTACATTTAGAAAAATGCAAATTTTTGCAAATTTTCTCAAAATCTTGGTGTTTTTTACAAATAAATATTGAATTTATCAACCAAATTTTTTCACTAACATAAAGTACAATATGTCACGAGAAAACAATCTCAGAATCGCTTGGATAGGTATAAGCATTCCGGAGTTATTACCACATATAGTGACAAATCGGCTTCATCCTGAAGGCCAAAACAGGCTCAGTCCTGAAGGGGTTAACGAAGCGTTAGGACGGTGTATGCTGCGTCGAATATAATTTCCTGACGCTGCCCGGCCTGATGTGGCAGTAGGCCTTGTGTACCAGGCCATGAAAGCAAGAGGAGCGAGTAGTGGGGAGTAATTTTTTTTGTCGGCTCTGGGGTCCATGCTTAAGAGGGACAAGGCTATTCAAAAGTGTGGCATGGGGCCCAGCATAATGTAGTTACACCCCTGTGTGTAAATATCATTCTAATTCTCTATGTAACCCATTTAGTCATTTTACACTTACCTTTGCAGTCTTGAGGCATCAAGCTCACAAGTGTTCACCACACACTGAAGCTGAGCCGCTCCCACTGCCCTATGCAGACACAGCAGTTGGTGTCACTGGTATTGCCCTTCAGTGCTTTGGACCTTTAGCAATAATACAAATTAAAAAATAAATTTTATAATGAGCTTCATCATTAGTTCTACAGAATTTTAAACTTTACGGTTAACGCTTATGACGTTGTGAGCCTGATGTCAAGATGTGCTAGATTGCAGCATGAGACTGCTGAGCAACTTAAATACATCCCAGCTAGACGCACATTGGAGCTGCTGCTTATTGGTTAAAAAGCAACCATTAACCTACCTGCTGGCCTCACTTGCTTGCTTCTGGCTCTGCTTCCTCATTCTGGTCCCTGTTTTCCGGAATCCAAGATGGCTGATGCTGTCTCAGACTTGCATATAGAAAGCATTGCCTGCAAGTCTGAGACATGCCCCCACATCCTTCACTGCTCTAAGAAGGACAAGCACCGATGATGTCAGCGATGTGTCCATCTCTTCTGACACTTCTCCTGCTGGGTTCTTAACAGGGGTTCCGGCTGCAGCAACATCCTCACTGACAGCGCATTAGTGGAAGACGGAGGAAGACAGTGCCAGGGTTGTCATGAATCAACTTCTGTATGTAAGTATATCACATTGTATGCTTGTAAAGGTCTAATATGTTTAAGGCCTGATTCACACGAACGTGTTAAACGTCCGTGGGACAGCCGTTGAAACACGTCCCACGGACTTATGTAATTCAATGTGGCCGATCACACAGCCGTTGTTTCAACGGACCGTGTGAAGGATCCGTGGGAAAATAGGACATGTCGAATCTTTTCACGCATCACGCATCCCTCCAGAGACTCCCATCTATAGGGGATGCGTGACATCGCGTCCCGCAGCACTGAGCACGGATGCACCTCGGACGTGAAAAACTGCAGTTTTTCAAGTCCGAGATGCGCAGCGCTTGTATGAATCAGGCCTTATTGTCTGTATTTTGCTTAAAGTTTTCCGTGTCTTGGACTATGTTGGATTGTCGGGGGATCAAATTTTCACCAATAAAATGGTCAAAGCGGGCTGTAGGGGGGGGCAGTTTATTTGAAAAAAGTGTTTTTTATATATTTTTTTCAACTGTGTAACAGCGCTAGTAATCGAGGTGTCTGACTGACACCTCTCCATTACAATCGCTAGGGCTTAGCGTCAGCCAGAGGTGTGCTGTGTCCAACTTTGGCTGACACAAACCACTCCAATTAGCTCAGTACCCAACGCACCAGGGGTACAAGGAAGAGGCGAGAACCATCAGGAGCGGCCCAACCAACGTAATTGGCGGCCGCTGGCTGGTGTTTTCCCATCCTGAGAATTTCAGACTGCGGTTGTTGGTTTTTCTTGGCTGGATAGAGAAATATGAGGACCCCACATGTTTTTGTTTTTTTTAATCATTTACTTATTTTTTTTAAGAAATGCATTACACTATGCATAAATAAAACAATATATATATAATTTAAAAAAACGTGGAGAAAATCAATAGCTGCAGTCTGATTATCCGGATGGGAAGGTCCATGGCTATTGGTTCCTTCCCATCCTAAAAACACCAGGCTGCGGCCATCCCAGGGGCCACCCATCACATTAGATGGGCCGCCCCTGATAGTCCTCGGCTCTTCCCAGTATCCCTGGTGCGTTGGGTATTGGGGTAATAGATTGGAGGGGTTGGTGTCAGTCAAAAGTGGACATAGCACACCTCTGGCTGACGCCAAGCTCTAGTGATTGTAATGGAGAGGTGTCAGACACCTCGATTACTAGTTCTGTTATACAGTGAAAAAATGTATAAAAAACATTTTATTGAAACATACTGCCCCCTACTACCCGCTTTGACCATTTTATTGGTAAAAATTCGATCCTACAACGATCTGACGTAGTCCAAGATACTGAAACCTGTAAAAAAAAAAACACAGACAATAAAACATATAAGACCATTACAAGCATACAATGATATACTTAAATACAGAAGATGATTCATGACAACCCTGGCGCTGTCTTCCTCCGTCCTCCACTGACGCGCTGTCAGTGAGGATGTTGCTGCAGCTGGAGCCCCTGTAAAGGACCCAGCAGGAGAAGTGTCAGAAGAGATGGACACAGCACTGACATCATCGGTGCTTGTCCTTCTTAGAGCAGTGAAGGAGGTGGGGGCATTTCTCAGACTTGCAGACAACGCTCTCCACATGCAAGTCTGAGACGGTAGCAGTCATCTTGGATCTCGGACAACTGGGACCAGAATGAGGGATCGAGAGGGAAGCAAGAAAGTGAGGTAAGTTAACAATAATTTTACAGTTTTTGATTCTTTATTTTTTTTTTGTGATTATAAGAACGAGGGTCCCAAACCCCCAGATCCTCCTCACTGCACTCCCCCCCCCCCCCCCGCAGTAAGGGTGACATTGAATTGAGCGTATTGGTGAAGCGTGCACACTTCCATTTCATTCAAAGTGTATGGCAATGACGGAAACAGCAGAGTACATGATTGACCGCCACTCCGTACAAGCTCCGCCTGCATGGGAGTGCAAGTTTTATTTTACTGAAAATGCCCAAAATGTAGGGCTGGGTTCACACCTGCGTTCAGCTTTCCATTACTCTACTCTGTCAGAGGAGCAGAACGGAAAAATAAGAAGCGTCTGTTCCGTTGCACAACGGACAACACCTGCCGCCAACTAAACCCATTGACTTTAATGGGTTTTCTTGGATTTCCGTTGGGGTGGCCGTGGTTTTAACGAAAACAATAGGGCAGCATGCTGCACTATTGAATCTGGTATTCTTGGTCAGATCTGCAACGGAGCCTCCAACGCAGATATGAACAAGGCCTGACACAAAAGTTTTGTATTTTTTGGTTCACAAAGAAAAAAATATTACAAATTCTACTGGACCAACTGCCTATTTAGAGATATCCAGCATCTTCAGGAGCGCATCATAAGGCGAGGAACACACTAGGCTGATACGCTGAGTATAACTACACAGCTTATCCGCCCTGGTAGCCGCAGGGAATTCCGCCAGCAAAACCGCACCAAATAGTGGTGCAGATTTCGTGAGGCATGTCCGCTGCAGAAATCCTGCAGGGAAAAAAAAGTTTAGACTTACCCCGGCCGTAGTCTAGGCGTCTCTCTTCTGAACGTAGCCCAGCCTCCTGGGATGACGCTGTAGACCATGTGACCGCTGCAGCAGTCACATTGGATGTAACGTCATGACAGGAGGCCGGGCTGCGCTAATAGAGGATTGCGTCGCCTAGACTACGGCCGGCGGTAAGTTAAAAATTTTTTATAAATTTAAAATAAAAAAAATACCTTTTATTTCTCAATTGTGATTTTTGCGGCAGAACTGCATCAGAGGAGCAGTGATTCCGCAGCATAAATTGACATACATTTTTTTTTGCTTGTTCAAATCTCATACACTCTGCTGCTACTGTTATACGCTGCAGATTTTCTGCAATGAAATTTGTTGCATAAAAGTGTTCACGCCTAGTGTGTTCCTACCCTAATAATAAGGCCCAGTTCACACAGAGTTTTTTGGCCTTGATTTTGACAAGGACACTACATCGGAATCAGCGCCAAAAAGCTTGGAAAACCGCCTCCCATTGATTTCATCTGAAATCAATGGGAGCCAGTCGCGGAAAAAATAAAAAGCAGCATGACCTTTCTTGCCGCGGTTCCGCCTCTGACCTCCCATCGAAATCAATGGGAGGCAGAAAAAGCATTTTTTGCTGTGTTTTTTGTCTGCGGTCCTCAATCGCCGCGGGCAAAAAACGCAGCAAAAAACGCGGCAAGAAGGTGTGGGCAGGTCAAAATCGGAAGGAATTCTTGAAGGAATTTTAAGGTGGATTTATTCTGCCTGCAAAATACCCCGTGTGAACAGGGCCATACTTAATCAGCACTTTCAGACACTTTGCTTACTGTGTCAGAAGAGCTGCTAGCTCCCACTCTAGTCCTCGTTGTCAGGCGATGATTTCTCCACAGGCCTTCCAGGTCCAGTCTTCCAGGTCCAGTCCTCCCTCTCCAGGCTCCAGAAAATGGTGGGGATCGGAGAACACACGCCACCGCGCTACAACTTGACTCCTCCCCCTCTCCTTACGCAGCTACGCTCTGAAGGAGGAGGAGGAGGCCCAAGTGAGTATAATAGAGGGGGGATGTACTCTGAAATCATCCAGCCTGGTGTGGTTGTGTGCGCGGGTGTGCGCGGTAGCTCGCGTGTGCGCGCGGTGGGCGGTGTTTGATGGCCAGACCCCCATGACGAGAGGCACAGACAAACTCAGGGTGGAGAAAGGTACAGACAAACTCAGAGTGGAGGGGGGCCCGCAGCTCACGACTTTACTTTGGTGAAAAGAATGGGCCCCATTGAAGGGGCCTGTTTTTTTCTACCAAAGGCAAGTGGCGGCAGTTGCCAGGCCCCCTTTCAGTTACGTTTGGCTGGGTCCTTTACAGCAGTACCCCTAGTACTGCCCTGATGGCGGCCATGATTCCACCTGTCCAGCAGCATTGCTGAATCGTAGGTTGTGGAAGCTCATCTGTTAGATTTGTGTTATGTGATATTCCCAAACAAAGTACTTTGCTCACTGACATACTTTGCTGTTTTGATATACCTGGTGTCTAAGTTCTATTGGAAACTGCAATAATTTATTCCTTCTACTTAAAGCTCAAACAAGTAACAATTGGTAAATCAAACTGTTTTTTAACTTTGCTTTCTACAACTACAGTCTTAGGATAGATGGCGCCTCGTGCAAAATTATCTTTCGGCTATACAGCCCCCTGCCTCCCCCATGTAGCCAGTGCCATAGAGCCCCCATCTCCCCCTTGTAGACAATGCCCCCAAACAAAATTTTTTTTACTCACCTAGGCCCCATTCCCACGATGAACTGAGCTGCTCCGCAACCCAGATGACGGGATCCTTGCGTAAACCTTTTCGGATTCGATGCACCCTAAAACAAAAAAATCAGCCCCCACTCGCAGTAAAATGACCATCAGCCCGCCACTCACAGTAAAATGACCATCAGCCCGCCACTCTCACTAAAATGATCATCAGCCCGCCACTCACAGATGCCCCCTGTAGATAGTGCCACACAGGCCTCTTGTAGGTAGTGCCACACAGCCCCCTTGTAGGTAGTGCCACACAAACCCCTTGTAGGTAGTGCCACACAGTCCCCTTGCAGGTAGTGCCACACAGCCCCCTTGCAGGTAGCACCCCCCCCCCCTTCCTGTAGATAGCGCCACTGTAGCTCCCTGAAGGAGCAGGATCCCCCTGAGGCCGGGGATGCTGCTACTGGACAGAGCGCTTGTTGTCTCTATCCATATAAGGACAGTGACATCAGGAGCAAGTCCTGAAGCGGAATCCCTGTCCACAGCGTTAAAGCGGAATCCCCGTCCACAGCGTTGCTGACGCTGTGACCAGGGATTCTTCATGTCTCTTTCCATTTATGGACAGTGACGTCAGGTGCTTCTCCTGGAGTGGAATCCCCGGTCACAGCGTTGGGGATTCCACTTCAGGAGAAGCTCCTGAGGTCTCTGTCCATTTATGGACATTGACGTCAGGGACTTCTCCTAGAGTGCAAGCCCCGGTCACGGGGATGGGAATTCCACTTCAGGAGTTGCCCCTGATGTCACTGTCCATATATGGACAGAGACATCAAGCGCTCCATCCAGGAGCGGAATCCCCGGCCACACCGCTCCTTCAGGGAGCTACAGTGGCGCTAGTAGATAGCAGAGCAGGGAGATACCTCCATGCTCCTCTCTAGCGTTCAATAGTATTTGCGTCATAAGGACGCAGATACTATTGAATATGGCGTCGCCAGCCATGGAAGGGCCCGTCCCGATGGGCGCACAGGCGCCCTC
Organism: Rhinoderma darwinii; assembly: GCF_050947455.1. Lineage (NCBI taxonomy): Eukaryota > Metazoa > Chordata > Amphibia > Anura > Rhinodermatidae > Rhinoderma > Rhinoderma darwinii. The sequence goes on from NC_134699.1 coordinate 36,175,599, forward strand.
ATGCCCGGTGTCGCCGCTAGCAGCCGCCATGGATGCAACAATGGTACCGACGCCACTGAGAGAAGAAGTCCCCGGGCAGAAAGTAGGCCGCTGATCCGCCGGGCCCGGGCGCTTCTGAAACACAAGCAGAGGGAGGGAGTCAGCGCAGCGCCCCCTTCCACCTGCTGGAATGATGCGCCCTTTGCAATGACACAGGTCGAACACCCCTAAGGCCGACCCTGTGTGCCCACAGCGTTTCTTGCCAAGCAGAAAAAAATCTGCCTTAAAACTCCCTATCGGATTTTTGTGGCAGATTTTGAAATGCAAGCGTTTGACACATATTCTGTGGCTGTTATTTACGGTTTGGTTTTTTTTGGGCGTTTTTTTTATTTTTATTAAGCCATGGCAAAAAATCCTCAGGGGTGGATTTTGGTCAAAAACCTCGTTTAAAAAAACGCTCCGACGCTTCTTTTTTTCTGCAGAAACTGCTCCAAGAAAGGGTATGGTGCTTTTTTTTTTTCCTGGGAATGGACAGCAAATGACCACTGGAAAAAACACCTCTACCTCCGATTGATATCAATGAAGGGGGATTTGGGGTGACGTGACAAAATTAGCATAAAAAATTTATGTGAACTGGGCCTTAGAATATCCATGGTTTACCAGTTACATGGGTCAACTTCAAGTTTACAAAAGATGGAATATTTTATATAGAACAGATATTTCCATTTATATTATAGGTTGGCAGACTCTCAAGTGTGCATTATGTTGTTTTGCAGCATATGGCACAAATATCTATATGATGCACACTGTAGCTGCTGATTAACCCCTTTTTGTCAAAAAAGTAACCACTTCATGTGCTGATGGGTAGTCTGATGTAATCTACAGTAGTTTCAAATGTCATTATAAGATTATAAATTAAGCATAAAATTATTTTATGCCAGTGCAAGACACATGGAATAAATCCACTCAGACATGATATTTTCTGGGATGCATTATGTTATGTTATAGAACTCAATTATATATAAGATCATACACTTCTTGTAATTTTGTATCAGGCTATCAAGATTTATTGTGCTTGCTGAAATTGATAATTATTACCAATTATATTGCAGAAAAAAGATCGCCTTAAAAAGAAAGCATGGACGTCGCCTCCGAACTGTGTGCCTCTTAAATCCAGTTGTAAGCCCCCTGCACCACCCTGCTGTGAACCATGCGCCTTCTGTAACTGCCATTTCTTCCGAACTGTCTGCATCTATAAGATGAGTTATCCACGTTGCTGAAAAAAAACTTCCTATAGAAGCAATAGAAATTAATGGCTTAGGAAATATTTTAACGCTGTATTTGTACTTAGTTTATGGCATACTCTTTTCTGCTATGAAAATATATGCTGGGATGTTTAAGCTGTACCTATTGTTAAATGTAATGAATGTGCCACTTTCACTATTTTCAAAACTTGTCATCCCCAACATTGTAACTAAAAATTTAAAATGAGTGACAGGAAGGCATGTCTATCTTTAACATATAAATCACTCATACTGTAGCCAGCGCATGTGATGTGTGCTAGGAATCACATCAAATTATACCCGTCTTATGAACACACAGAGTGACTTAAAGGCTTGATTCACACGAGCATGTTTGGTCCGTAAAGGACGGAACATATTTCGGCCGCAAGTCCCGGACCGAACACACTTCAGGGAGCTGGGCTCCTAGCATCATAGTTATGTACGATGCTAGGAGTCCCTGCCTCGCTGCGGGACAACTGTCCCATACTGTAATCATGTTTTCAGTACGGGACATTAGTTCCACGGAGAGGCAGGGACTCCTAGCGTCGTACATAACTATGATGCTAGGAGCCCGGCTCCCTGCAGTGTGTTCTGTCCGGGACTTGCGGCCGAAATACATTCCGTCCTTTACGGACCGAACATGCTCGTGTGAATCCAGCCAAAGGGAACCTGTCACCAGCATTTCACCTGTTAAACCAGCAATATCAGGTGGTAATGCGTGACAAATCATTTCTATATAACCTATAATTGTCTTCTTAGTCGGCTCTGTAGCTTTAGTGTTCAGTTTTTTAGTGTTCCCACACCGTATGCAAATGAGCATAAAAGAGTCATATCTTAGTTTGAAAAGAGTCATATTTCTGTTCAGCAGGCTTGTGGATCCGCACGAACTTCAGTTCTATTGGAGCTAATCCGTATTTTTTCAACATGGAAACCGTAAAAAAAAGTGAACATGCTCTAGATTTCAAAATTAGCGACGCTTTTATAAATCTGCACTAATTTTTTTCCAGAGCATTAGAATGGGGCATAAAATAGCACAATTACATGCAAACCCAAAGGCTGGGTTCACACGACCTATTTTCAGGCGTAAACGAGGCGTATTATGCCTCGATTTACGCCTGAAAATATGGCTGCAATACGTCGGCAAACATCTGCCCATTCATTTGAATGGGTTTGCCGACGTACTGTGCCAACGACCAGTAATTTACGCGTCGTCGTTTGACAGCTGTAAAATGACTGCCTTGTCAAAAGAAGTGCAGGACACTTATTTGCAACATAATTTGAGCCGTTTTTCATTGAAGTCAATGAAGTACAGCTCAAGATTACGGGCGTCACAGACCTGGAGGTGCTTTTACGTCTGAAACGACGCAGCTGTTTTCTCCTGAAAACAGTCTTTCTTTTCAGACGTAAAAGGAAGCTAGCGTGTGCACATATCCAAAGGGAAATTACAATACATAACAAAGTAAAGCTATATATTTAGATTTAAACTCCATAAGTAGCAAAAGAATCTAAAACACACAGACATTTAACATTACATAAGACACTAAATGACCCGAAATACTGGTATTCAATTTAGTAGAATAGGATTGAGAACATCAAGATACATTATGTCCATGAAAACAGCTAAACTGAGATGGTTCTTCATAAGCAGATATGATAAAAAGTGCATAAAAAAATGACAAAGGTTTATTTATTTAAATCCTGTCTAATAAAGTTAATTTCTAACGTACTCATCGTTACAACTTGTTTGCGTAAATGAGTAGCATATAAGGAAGGAGGATGAGGAGCATGAGGGGATTCAGCTGCAGCTTCTCACTTAGGGGGGAATTTCTCAACGGCTATACGCCAGTATTGAAAAGTCACAAGTTATGGCGCACACCATATACATGCAATAATTTGCTATTCTTTGCCATTTTACTCTGCCTTTGCTATTTTTACAAAAGCAAGTGTGGCTCAGTGCAAGGGATGGGACCGGACAGATTCTCTATAATTAACGCCATGAAACTGGCGTAAACTATAGCGCAAATCTAGGGCAAGGATGGCCAAAGGTGTGCCTAATTTATAAGGAGATGTGCGCCTTTTAATAAATTAGGGGCATTATACTTCAGCGAACTTTAGATTAGGACTGGTGTATGAAATGCTAATCTTAATAAATTCCCCCTTATAGTTTTAGAAAAAGACGTTGAGATTGAGCAGCAGGAGAGCATCTAATTGGTTCAGTACAGACAAAACATCCCTTACATGGCACCACGGAGAGGTCATGGAGAGAGAAAATGTGCATTGTTACAGAGGAAAAAAAATCCCAAAACTTGGAGGTTAGACGCAAATATTTCTGGCTGGGCAACATCTAATACACTACAGAGACCTAAGAAGTTATTGCGATTTTTTTTTTTTTTTGTAACTATAGGTATTATTTAAAGCATATTTAGCCCCTTTAGAGAACATATTAAATAATTAGAATAGTCATATAGGTTATTATTGTAATTGATTGTTAAGCCCAGTAGTGGGGAATTTCATATACCTCATGCTTTCCATAAAAATCCGTCAGGAGACAAAGGCTGTTAATGTGTGCATTTTTAATGGAATCATTCCTCAGCCTAAAGGGAGCCATTACAATAATAACATTATGTTACTGAGTTGCTTTTATACCAGGGAATATACCAGACGTGAAATTTATGGTAGACCACCAGATGGTGATGTGTTGAATATTCCCACAGTTCACTGCTCCTGTACTGAACCATGTGATAATAAATTTTGCCTGTGGTGGCGCTGCAGGAGAACTGAACACTCTCTGCCAGGTTCCCTCATAGATTACAGCCAATCGTTAGAGGTCCCAGCAGCGGGACAACAGTTAGTCACTCTATTGTTGGGGAACATTTAACAAAAACAGATTGTCCAAAGTGGACAATCCCATAAACTCAAACAAAGATTAGGAAAATGAATGAATACGAACCAGTCATTATAAAATTGTATTGCTATAAATGTATGGTAAAGTAATGCTATTGATCTGCTGCATATATCTATCTATTAAGCACTGAGGTCATTCGGATTTCTAGGTATTGTAAGTGAGGTGATATGTAATGTAATGTAATGTTCTCATTTAAAGACACATAGACAGAATGTTCATAATATTTTCTCATGCGTGTTGAATTATCAATATTATTTTCCCATGATATGCAAACTGCAATAAATAAAATGACTAGTCAATTGTGTTTTGCTAATGGATCTTCTAGGAAATATGAAAGTGTGGTTTATTTCAGCTCATCTAAAAGGAAAATCCAGAAATTATCTCAGAATTGACACAGATACTTATTTAGTGTGTGCTTACATACAGTGCCAGGGGCAGGATAACACAAGCTTTAACCCCTTGCTGCACCAGGACGCACCGGTACGTCCTGTATTGCAGTGCTTTAAGGCACCGGGATGTACTGGTGCGTCCTGGTTAACAACTACCGTATCACCCTGTCAAAACACAGGGTGACAGAACTGTGCCATCAAATGTTTATGACAGTTGATTGGCACAGTAAGATGGCAGGGGACCAATCACAGCGGTCCCCTGCCGGCGATCACTATGATTGGTCAGTGACAGCAGACTGACCAAACAGATGTCCTTGAGAACGTGTATGTGATGGAGCTGGCTCAGCAGCCCAATAGGCTTGTTGTCAGTGAATAGCTGACAGCTCTAATACACTGCACTATGTAGGTAGTGCAGTGTATTAGAAAAGCGATCAGGGCTTCATGCCTTCAAGTCCCCAAGTGGGACAAAAAAAAGTTAATAAAAATGTAAATAAGAAAAAAAATAAGTTTCACGTTTAAAAAAACAATAACCGCCCTTTTTCCCATAATATGTCTTTTATTGTAGGACAAAAACGGAAAGCATAAAAAAACAAAGTGCACATATGTGGTATCACTGCGTCCATAATGACCCAAACTATAAAAGTATCATGCTATTTTACCCACACAGTGAACACCATAAAAAAAAATAAAAAAAAACAACAATTCCAGAATCGCTGTTTTTTAGTCATCACCCTTCCCAAAACAGAATAAAAAAAGTAATCAAAAAGTTGCATGTACCCCAAAATTATACCATTAAAAACTACAGCCCGTTCTGCAAAAAACAAGCCCTCCCACAGCTTTTTTGACGGAAAAATAAAAAAGTTATGGCTCTGAGAATATGGTGACACAAAAAATACATTACTTGAAACAAAAGTGATTTTATTGTCCATACCCGGGAGAACCCAGTTTGAAGTATTTGTATTCAGTGGCACGAACTGGGCACAACATATTGTGCACTAAAATGGCACATACCTGTGGAAAATTGCAATTTTCACTTTGCACCATCCACTGAGCGTTCATTTCTAATAAAAAAAAAACTGTGGGATCAAAATGCCCACTACACCCCCTAAAAAAAGCCTTGAGGGGTGCAGTTTCTAAAATGGGGTTCACTACTTGAGAGTTTGTTTTACTATTTAACCCCAGAGCCCTGCCATTGTGGGCCAATGCTTCGAAAATCATCCAAATAGGCCTCACATGCGCATTTGCTCTTTCACGCCTAAGCCCTCTCATATGTCAAAGCAAATTATAAATGCCTTGAGGGGTGTAGTTTACAAAATGGTTTCACTTCTCTGGGTTTTCCACTCTACTCTGGTACCTAAGGGAGCTCTGCAAATACGACAATGCGCCTGTACACCAGTCCAGCAAAATCTGCGATCTAAAAGCCAAATGGCGCTCCTTCCATTTTGTTCTCTGCCATGTACCCAAACAGCAGTTTAGGGTCACACATGGGGTATTGCCATACTCGGGAGAAATTGGGTAACATATTGTGTGGTGTTGCTTCTTTTATTACCCCTTGTGAAAATAAAAAAATTGGGAGCAAAACTACATATTTTTTGAAAAAACAATATTTTTTCATATTCACTGCCTAATTCTAATACGATTTATGAAACATGTGTGGGATCAAAATGATCACTACACCCCTAGATGATTACCCTGAGGGGTATAGTTTCCAAAATGGAGTCACTTCTCAGGGGTTTCTACTGTACTGGTATCTCAGGGGCTCTGCAAATTAGACATGGTGCCCAAAAACCAATCAAGCAAAATCTGCATGCCAAGTACCGTATTTTTCGGACTATAAGATGCACACAGGTTTTAGACAACAGAAAATAGTAAAAAAATTATTTCTTAAAAAATAATTTATTCTGTTTCACCACATTCTGAGAGCCAAAACTTTTTTTATATTGCATTCATCGATTTAGCAGTGTTAGGGCTTATTTTTTGCGGGACGAGCTGTAGTTTTATTGGTAGCATTTTTTGGTACATACGATTTTTTGGATCACTTTTTTTTTTATTTCATTTTTTAAGCGCTAAGGTGATCAAAAAACGATTTTGAGGTTTTAAATTTTTAAACTCACCATGCGAGTTAAATAATTGTATATTGTAATAGATGGGACTTTTATGGACGCAGCAATACCAAATAATTTTATTTTTTACATTGTGCTTAGGGAAAAATGGGGAAAGGTTGTTTTTTTTTCCCAACTTTTAATATATTATTATTATTTTTTACACATTTTATTAGTTCCCCTAGGGGACTTGAACCAGCAGCCACTTGGTTACAAGTGGAGCTACTGAAACAGTGTAAATAGTAGTGAATGGCAGTTACGGAAGCAGCGTAGCATGCGAGATACGATGTTTGCGTAACTACCGTTCAATTCTATGGGAGTCACGGAAACGTTACGATTATGTACTCTCACTGAGTCAGACTGCAGGAGATGGTTTTCTTGGACACAACAGATATCACATTTTTGCTTTTGAATCTCTTTCCATAGCAGTGAGCGTTTAAAGGGACTGTTAAGTCCCCTAACGTTCAAGGAGGATATTTTAAACACCATTTATACATACATAGAGTAGTTGATTTAAGCCTTAGGTATAGATGGGAAGATAAAGAGCACAAAAGAGCATCTGGATTAATGAATTTTGACCATCTTATCACTTTGAATGAAAAGAAAAATGAAAAAAATACATGTAAAACACTAATTCAAAACATAATAAAATAAACAAAGCACTATACAATATAGCAGAAAATTGCAGTCCAAGTTAAAAATGAACCGTTGGGAAGCCACAGACGAGGCAACCCAAAATGGAGGGTGGTTCCAAATAGTAGGTAGAGCAAAATTTACCAAATAGAGGCAGAAGGAGCTCCGGTGCCGTCAATCAGAGCAATGAAGCAAAAGGTAGTTTACTTATTTTGTGCATGTAAGAAAGGGATGTGACATGAGGAGGAAATCAAACATATGCTGTAAATGACAACTGTAAGATTCAAAGCAACGGAAAGAAAGTTATCCATAAGAATAGGTGGTACCTGAGAGGCCTTAGTCCTGTATTCAAGTAGCGTCACGAGAGTGTCTGCCATCCTTTGATTTTATCCATTCCTGAGCAAGAGTTGGAGGAGGTTTTTTCTTAGGAGGGGATCTGTCGCCATCTTGTGGCTGGTAGAGAGACCAATTTGCATCTTTTGGATCGAGAACAATATGAGTAGTGCCATTGTGCATGATGATCAGTTTAACGGGGTATCCCAACTTATAGGAGATGCTGTGGTCTCTCAAAATTTTCGTGAATGCTGCAAATTCTCTTCTCCTGGATAGAATGGCATGGGAGAGGTCTGCAAATAAGGAGATTTGTTGGAAGCGTTCTGGAAGATCATTTTTATGGATTGCCGCTTTCATTATCGCCTCCTTAAAATAATAGAAGTGGAGGCGTGCAAGAACGTCCCTTGACACACTGGAGGGAAGGTTCTTTGGTTTAGGAACTCTATGAGCTCTGTCAATGAGGAGATCTCTTTCTTTAGCTGTAGGAATGAGAGCTACAAATAAATCGGAGTGGAATTCTTGTAGTTGTGTGTCTGAGACAGATTCAATGTTCCTGAACCTAATATTGTTTCTCCTGGAGCAGTCTTCCAGATCAGCTAACTTGAGCTTTATAATGGAAATATCATCCTCCATGTCATTGTGGGTGTCAACCAGATAATTGTGAGCATTAACAAATGCCTCCATTGTTTCTTCTAAATGAGCTGCTCTCTCCCCCACCTCTGTGATATTAGCATGCATAATGGAGATTGCTGACTGAATGTCATTGTGCAGAGCTTCTTTGAACTCTTGGAAAAGGAGTCTCATTTCAGCTGAGGAGACTGGTAGATCAGATGGAGGCAGCGCTACTGCTACAAAATTCCCCTCTTGAGAGAGGAATGGAGGAAAGGGTAATTTCTCCGGAGAGAGGCTGGGTGGTCAGCTCGTCTGGAGGTTTATCACAACCGGAGATATGTTAGGGCTGGCAGAAGGGGATGTGTTCACCTCCGTAGCTGCTAGTAGCGTTCCGGCGCCATCTTGGGAGACCAACTGGAAAAAAGCTGCTAGTTTCGGCGGACCCTGACCTTTCCTCTTACTCATCGTCATTATTGCAGAACACTCCAGGATGAAGGGAGGTAAGCAGGCACAAGGAGCGTGTGTCCTGGTTAATTTTCGCTGCTGTTTGAGCCACTAATGGCGAAAGTAGCGCAAATCTCCTGCCTCACACATCCTCTTCACTCGGCATCCGGACACGCCTCCATGTTACATTTTAATAATGCAAGTGTAGCGTCCACGGCCGCGAACTGTCGGGATTACTCCCCCCTCCCCCACGGCAACAGCCATAGATCTGTGAGCGCTGGCCCGCATCTCCTCCCCAGGAGATGCCAGCGCTCACTTCCGCTCCGCTCTGCTGTGTCCCGTAGGGTGTGCAAGCACGCTCGTGCCCGTCCTTAAAGGGCCAATGCACGCACATGAAAATAATCATCAATTTACCCATGATCACCCTGGACTATAAAAAGGGCTCTGCCCTTTCACTCATTGCCTGAGCGTTGTTGTGTTTACCCGTGTTAGTCTTGCAAATGTTATCCAGCTCCCAGTGTTCCAGTACCTGCTACCTGTATTCTGTCCTACCATTGTTCCTGTGCCTTAGGAAGTTGGAGTCGTGTTGTGCCATCGGTCATGCCTGCTGTGTTATACCACGCCTGGTGTTTGCTGCCAAGGAGCCATCTGAGCCTAGCCGTTACTACTGTCTGAACTGTTACAGATACCCTTGTGCTTGGACTATATAGACATTGACTTGGTATACCGTTTTACCAGCTGCTATCCCGCTACGGTGGTACGACCCAGTGGGTCCACATACCCATGGATTGTGACAGTATGCTCAGGCCATGGACCCTGCTAATCAACCCAGGACCATGACGACGTCACAAGCCATGCAGACAGACCTGCGAGACCTTCAGACCAACTCCTCCTGGCAGTGAACTCCATTGCGACTGGATGTGCAAGCTGCAGCCATCATGGCACCTGTTCCTGTTGATCCGGCTGTTCCTCCTACTACACCTCCTGTCAGTACCGGTGCCGACTCCCGATTTTTGCTGCCACTACCTCCTCGCTGCGATGGAGAAGCAAGCACCTGCAGGGTATTTCTGAACCAGTGCCAGATCCACTTCAGTCTATATGCCAGAGCATTTCCTTCCGATGGCGCAAGGATCGCGTTCATCATCTCTCTCCTTACTGGCAAGGCCCTAGCATGGGCGAATCCTATCTGTGAGCATCAGGGACCAGAGACCCGTGACTTCCAGTGTTTCCTACAAACTTCTCGTACGGTATTTGAGGAACCTGGACGAGTCTCGTCAGCAGCTGCATCTGTGCTGACATTTCCGTAGGCGAGTACGCCATTCAGTTTCGTACCCTGGCGGCAGAGCTGTCCTGGAACAACGAGGCCTTGGTGGCTACATTCTGGCAGAGATTAAAGACGAACTTGCCGTTTGTGATCTGCCATCTACCCTGGATGACCTCATTCTTCTTGCCACCCGGATTGACTTGAGTATCCAGGAGCGATCCCAAGAGATTCGTGGGGAGAGAAGATTCCCCAGTCTGGCTCCTACTTTCCAGCAATCCCTGCTGCCCTCACCAGTTGTTCCACCAGAGGAGTCTATGCAGGTGGACCGGCTCAAATTGTCAGCCCAGGAGAAACAACGCAGACGCACTTCAGGACTTTGTCTGTATTGCGGCCTCGTAGGCCATGTTGTGCGTTTGTGTCCTCAGAAGCCAAAAGGACTTAAATGCCTAGGATTAGTTGAAGAGACAACCCTCCGGGGAGGACTTTTGTGCTGTTGGCAGACAGGAGGAGAATCCTTCGCTGGGAGGCACAGCTCCAAACTGGCTGGGCACACGGGTGCTCGTAAGACCTGAGATCTGATTGCCTGTAATTTCTGGTGGCCCACGCTGCCCAAAGATATTGTGGACTTTGTCTTGTCCTGCACTGTGTGTGCTTCCAACAAAGTTGCTTACGTCAAGCCTGATGGTCTGCTCCAACATCTGCCTGTGCCCAATGCTCCTTGACAGCATATAGCAATGGATTTTGTCACTGACCTTCCTTCCTCTGCAGGATGCAATACGGTCTGGGTGGTGGTGGACCAGTTCTCGAAGATGGCTCATTTTATTCCGCTGAGCGGCCTACCTTCTGCTCCTCGGTTGGCGAATCTTTTCATCCAGCACATCTTCCGTTTGCATGGTTTGCCTCTTCATATCATGTCTGATCGGGGGTTCAGTTCACTTTGAAATTCTGGAAAGCCCTCAGTAAGCTCCTAGATGTGAAGTTGGAGTTTTCTTCAGCCTATCATCCCCAGTCTAATGGCCAAGTCGAGAGGATTAACCAAATCATGGAGAATTATCTTCGCCACTTCATCTCCATGCAGCATGATGATTGGGTACAGCTTCTTCCATGGGCCGAGTCCTCGTACAATAACCACACAGGTGAGTCCACCACCTCCACACCATTCTACATTGTCTAAGGCCAACATCCACGAATTCCTCTTCCTGTTCCGGCTACATCCCTGGTACCTGCAGCTGACTCTGCATTTGGAGATTTTCTACAGGTCTGGCAGCAAACCCGGTCCTCTATTCTGCAGGCAGTCGATCGCATGAAGCGAAAAGCAGATGCTAGGTGAAGAGAGCCACCTCTGTGTCTTCCATATACCAAGGTCTGGTTATCCTCAAGGAATATCCGACTGAGGGTGCCATCATACAAGTTTGTTCCCAGGTTCCTCGGACATTTGAGATCCTACAGCAAATCAACCCTGTCTCTTACAAGCTTCGGCTGCCTCCTACCCTCAGGATCCCCAACTCCTTTCATGTGTCCCTCCTGAAGCCTGTGGTCCTGAACCGCTACACAAAAACACCTAGCTCTGCAGTTGCTCCCAGCGGTTCTTACGATGTATTCGGGGTTAATGAGATCCTGGACTTCAAAAATGTAGGAGGAAGAAAGTTTTATTTGGTGTATTGGTAGGGGTTTGGTCCAGAGGAGAGGTCCTGGGAGCCAGAAGAGAACCTAAATGATCCTGCCCTCATTAAACAGTTCCTCTCTCGTTCTTTTCCCAAGAAGAGGGGGGGGTGTAAGAGGGGGGATACTGTAGTGTCCACGACTGCGGACCGTCGGGATTACTCACCCCCCGACGGCTGCAGCCATGGATCTGTGAGTGCTGGCCCGCATCTCCTCCCCAGGAGACACCAGTGCTCACTTCTGCTCCGTTCTGCTGTGTCTCGCAGGGTGCGCACGCACGCCCTTGCCCGGCATTAAAGGGGCAGCGTGCACATGAAAATAATCAACAAATTTACCCATGATCACCTTTCACTCATTGCCTGAGCATTGTTGTGTTTACCCGTGTTAGTCTTGCAAATGGTCCCTTAGTGTTATCCCGTTTCCAGTGTGTACCTGCTACCTGAATCCTGTATCCTGTGCTACCCTTGTTCCTGTGCCTTAGAAAGTTGGAGTCGTGTTTTGCCATCGGTCACGCCTGCTGTGTTACACGCTTGGTGTCTGCTGCCAAGGTCCCATCTGAGCCTAGCCGTTACTACTGTCTGAATACTCTACAGGTTCCCTTGTGCTTGGACTATATAGACATTGACTTGGTACACTGTTTGGCCAGCTGCTTTCCCGCTACGGCGGGACAGCCCAGTGGGTGCCCCATACCCACAGATCGTGACAGCAAGTGCTTTTTGATGCAGTTTTAAACGGCAGAAAAATTGTGTGTGAAAGAGGCCTTACTGAATTTCTTAAAAGCTATGTACACTATTAAAAGGCTACATATATATATATATATATATATATATATATACTGTGTATGTATATATATATATATATATATATATATATATATATATATATATATAAATAAATATGCATTACTGCTAAATCTACTTACAAATAGATTAAATCACTAATTAAAATCACCCAGGGCAGAATGGGAGGTGTTCCTGCACTTGCATACACGTTTTGTATCATTTTGTTGGAATGTGCTGTTCACACTTTTGTTGTGTTTATGTGATTCATATATGTGGGGTTAGTGACTGCCTCCATTTTTGTTCTTGCACTCCTCTCATTCTGCCCTGGGTGATTTTAATTAGTTCAATGCTGGTTCCTACCATCCCCAGATATATATGTAGGCTTAGTCCCAGTTCTGGGTGTATGTGCAGAGTAGGTCCCCACCTTACAGAGGTCGCCTTGTCGTGGCAGGTGGGCAAACACTTTTTGATCAAAATGTGCACTAAGAACCTCCCTATTTATAAGTAGATTTGGCAGTAATACATATTTATTTATATTTAGTGGCTTAGGTGGCATTAGTGTTCGCAGTGTGCTGTCACCATTTCTTTGTCTGCTGTATATTTGCAGTCACAGGTGTTCTTGCACCTGCAAACACGTTTTGTATCATTTTGATGGAATGTGCAGTTCAAGCTTTTGTTGTGTTTATATATAAATATATATATATATATATATATATATATATATATATATATATATATATATATATATATATATATATATATACACTACCGTTCAAAAGTTTAGGGTCACTTAGAAATTTCCTTATTTTTGAAAGAAAAGCACAGTTTTTTTCAATGAAGATAACATTAATTTAATCAGAAATATACTCTATACATTGTTAATGTGTTAAATGACTATTCTAGCTGCAAACGTCTGGTTTTTAATGCAATATCTACATAGGTGTATAGAGGCCCATTTCCAGCAACCATCACTCCAGTGTTCTAATGGTACATTGTGTTTGCTAACTGTGTTGGAAGGCTAATGGAGGATTAGAAAACACTTGAAAACCCTTGTGCAATTATGTTAGCACTGCTGTAAACAGTTTTGCTGTTTAGAGGAGCTATAAAACTGACCTTCCTTTGAGCTAGTTGAGAATCTGGAGCATTACATATGTGGGTTCGATTAAACTCTCAAAATTGCTAGAAAAAGAGAGCTTTCATGTGAAACTCGACAGTCTATTCTTGTTCTTAGAAATGAAGGCTATTCCATGCGAGAAATTGCCAAGAAACTGAAGATTTCCTACAACGGTGTGTACTACTCCCTTCAGAGGACAGCACAAACAGGCTCTAACCAGAGTAGAAAGAGAAGTGGGAGGCCCCGCTGCACGACTGAGCAACAAGACAAGTACATTAGATTCTCTAGTTTGAGAAATAGACACCTCACAGGTCCTCAACTGGCAGCTTAATTAAATAGTACCCGCAAAACGCCAGTGTCAACGTCTACAGTGAAGAGGCGACTCCGGGATGCTGGCCTTCAGGGCAGAGTGGCAAAGAAAAAGCCATATCCATCTGAGACTGGCTAATAAAAGGAAAAGATTACTATGGGCAAAAGCACACAGACATTGGACAGAGGAAGATTGGAAAAAAGTGTTATGGACAGACGAATCGAAGTTTGAGGTGTTTGGATCACACAGAAGAACATTTGTGAGAGGCAGAACAACTGAAAAGATGCTGGAAGAGTGCCTGACGCCATCTGTCAAGCATGGTGGAGGTAATGTGATGGTCTGGGGTTGCTTTGGTGCTGGTAAATTGGGAGATTTGTACAAGGTAAAAGGGATTTTGAATAAGGAAGGCTATCACTCCATTTTGCAACGCCATGCCATACCATACCCTGTGGACAGCGCTTGATTGGAGCCAATTTCATCCTACAACAGGACAATGACCCAAAGCACACCTCCAAATTATGCAAGAACTATTTAGGGAAGAAGCAGGCAGCTGGTATTCTATCTGTAATGGAGTGGCCAGCGCAGTCACCAGATCTCAACCCCATAGAGCTGTTGTGGGAGCAGCTTGACCGTATGGTACGCAAGAAGTGCCCATCAGGTCAATCCAACTTGTGGGAGGGCCTTCTGGAAGCATGGGGTGACATTTCTCCCAATTACCTCAGCAAATTAACAGCTAGAATGCCAAAGGTCTGCAATGCTGTAATTGCTGCAAATGGAGCATTCTTTGACGAAAGCAAAGTTTGAAGGAGAAAATTATTATTTCAAATAAAAATCATTATTTCTAACCTTGTCAATATCTTGACTATATTTTCTAGTCATTTTGCAACTCATTTGATAAATATAAGTGTGAGTTTTCATGGAAAACAAAATTGTCTGAGTGACCCCAAACTTTTGCACGCTCATCTCCTGAAATACTCTGTGCTGCCTTA